>NW_006921612.1:8510792-8515460 GCF_000298275.1 Orycteropus afer afer
TTGATGTGTGCACTTATTCCTATAAATTGGCCTCTGATCACTGCTTTTGCTGTGTCCCAAAGATTTTGGTATGTTGTGTTTTCATTCTCGTTTGTCAATCATTACTCTTATATATTCCCAAATAATATCATCACTCTTAACAGAAGCTTATTGTCCCCTAAGCATTGAGTCTTCTTTTCCTCCTTCCTCCCATCCCCTACTAGTAACCACTAATAAACTTTGGTGTTTATACACTTGCCTATTCTAGGTATTTCATACAAGTGGGCTCATAAATATCTATCCTTTTGTGACTGACTTTTTTCCCTCAACATAATGTTTTCATGGTTCATCCATGATGAAGCATGTTAAATATGTGTTTTTCTTTTGAAAAGCTCAGAGTGCCTTCTGCCCCTCTCAGGTAAATTGAATCAGAATCTCAGTTGGTGGGACCCTGACATGGGCGTATTTTAAAAATTCTCCAGATGACCCTCATCGATCTAGAATTAGGAACTACTGAAACAAGTGGTTCTTAACATTCACTCCTTCTTTAGGACAATTTAATGCTTTTCATCTTTTTACTTTAGTCTTAAGGATATCTACAAATCCAAAGGAAGTATTTAATCTCATCCAATTCAGACTGTGTTTTAAGCCTTTGTCAAAATCAGCTTTGTGATAAACAATGAAGTGTTTTTTGTTTGGTGGGGCACACACCACCACTGGTTTTATCACATTTTTTGTGAGCACAGCTTTCTCACTCTCACACAAATCTATGTTCCAATTAAACAGGATGCTGCCACTTTAACATAGAAATGTCCTACAGCTTCTGTGAATAAAAATGAGGTGGCAGACAGAAAATGAAGTGGCTGTGGTGACACCTTGGATTGAAATAATCTTCAGATTCTTCTTGGCCATAGTCAGTCCCTGGGGCTCCCATCAATTCCTTTGGGTCTTGGGGAACTGCCTGACCAGTTTCTGACCAGGGATGGAACTCTCAGAACTGTCAGGCACAAAACAAATGCTGCTTGGTCATTATAATCAGGATTATCCTCTTCAATAGCCGACTTTGACCAAATTTTTCATAGTAAATCATATACATTAATTAGATTGAAGCCAATATAATTGGAAACCCTATTGTTTGATTCCCATATTTTTCCCCTTTCTCTCTGAAAATGAGAATATTTTGAGATTTATGAAGGAATTAAAAGAAAATTCAATGATAAAGATTTTATAGCAGCTTCTTATTATGATTAATTATGAGAGATAAATCTAGAAAATAGCCACACAGACTAGCACCATCCAAACAAGTTCTATGGGATATTAGTTCTTTGGGATATTTATAAAAATCATAGGTAAAGGAAAAGGATTCTGGGTTCCAGTATATTTAGGAATTGCTTGGTTAGACCAACTATGTTCTTTCCTGTAGTACTTCTATTTTGTTTTTTTTTTAAATGCCAATGGGGCTTAAGTCTGTCCAAATGTGGGATACAGAACACAGTTTCCCCAAATTATTTGAGTCCTTTTAGTGGGAGTGCCCATTATCTTTAAGTTCTAGTGTTAGACAAACACATTTTGTAAAAGCTGGATTACAGGTAATTAGTTGGGGATTTGCAACAATGTTATCAAACATGAAATCAGAAATTGAGAGCTTAAAGAAAATCTCGTCAAACCCTTTTATTATATAAATAAAGAATCCAAGATCCAGGGAAGTTACAAGGAAGTTACTAGGCTAGACAGAGTGAATGTTGGATGTCCTGGCACAGGACTGGGCAGTGTTTCTTTCTGCTGTACATAGGGTGATTCAACAGGACCTAACAACACAACAATAACAACAAACAATCTATTTGACTAAACTAGATTAAATTTGACTAAATTAGAATAGCCAACATATTTTAGCTAAATATTGCAAAGAAATAGGAATGGAGTATTTATTTCTTTACATGATGAAGAATACATATTTAGAACTAAGTCAACATTACACTTAATGAATAATAATAATAGCTAGCACCATTCCTCTTTAAAAAATTCCTCTTTAAAACGAAATGAAGATGTGACCTGTCATTACCCACATTTAATATACTGCTTGTACAACATTTATTTATTGTCTCCCAGTTCTAAATCTACTCTTCTATGTTGTTGTTGTTGTTGTTATGTGCTGTTGAGTCAAACCCGACTCATAGTGACCCCTCCTTGGGTTTCCGAGGCAGTATCACTATGGAAGTAGGATTGCCCAACCTTCCTTCCGAGGACACTATAGGCAGATTGAAAGGAAGAAAGCAAAGAGAGTTGATCCTTCCTGTTTTGTTTGTTTTTTCCATTGGTTTTGCCCCACCAATGGCTCTTCAGCCTAGCAGTAGTACCATATTTTTATAGTATTTGGTTCCAGTCTCCAACTTTTTTCCTGACACTTGGCATAACTAGTTGCATCATACCCCTTTTGTACAAACAGCAGCCAGGGTACAACTCAAAATTCTGAGTCCTAACACTACATGACCCCTACTCCAAGCTCCTGAAATATCAGCATTATGTGAACATTCTTATTACTGTATTATAAAATACATACATACATATATATATATATATATAAAAATTTTATTTTTAAAAAAGTTTTATTTTAAAAAATTATAAATCCGTATTTATAGATATGGAAAAAGTTCAGGTAAGTCTGCTAGGGATATAATTCAAACACACACATATGTGTACACATGCACACTTCCTATGATGTTCTCTCCTCAGAGACCCCAGGCCAGCTCCATAGGGTCCCTCCTCTAAATTTCTATGTTCTGATTTTCCCAATCCCTTTCCTTTATCCCCTCACCCTTCAGAGATGATAGTTGCTTCCTTCAGTTGTAATCTCTTTATTACCTCAGTGTCTTAGTTCTAGTGCTGGTATAACAGAAATATCACAAGTGGATGGCTTTTTAATAAACAGAAGTTTATTCTCTCACAGTTGAGGAAGCTAGAAGTCTGAATTCAGAGCACAGCTTTAGGAGAAGACTCTCTCTGTCAGCTCTGGAGGAAGGTCCTCGTGTCCTTTCAACATCCGTGGTCCTGTCATTCCTTAGAGATCTCTGTGTGTCTTGGCATCAATCTTCCCCTGGGTCTAAGAGGAGATCCTCAGTGCAGGGACCCTGAATCCCAAGAATATGCTCCATTCCCATGTTTTATTTCTTTGTGTTAGTGTTTAGAGGTCCCTCTGATCTTTGCTCGATTGTTTATTCTCTTTTATATCTAAAAAGAGATTGACTCCAGCTACAACACAATTCTGTAGATTATATCCTACCTCATTAATATAACTGCCTCTAATCCTGCCTCATTAATATCATAGGTTAGGATTTACAACCACAGGATAATTACATTAGATCACTAAATGGAGAATAATTATATAATACCAAGAATCATGGCCTAGCCAAGTTGATATATATTTTGGGGGGACACAATTCAATCCATAACACCTCAATGTTCACTTCTATGCACTTTCAGTCCTTCAATGACAATTTAATCAATTTAGCCAAACTTTCTATTAAATTTTCTCTGTGGTTTTTGTTTCCTTAACTAGATCCTGACTGATACAGTATCAGAAATGCTAGACAAATTTGAAGTTGGAAATTTGGAAATTGAAATTAGAAATTTTTATTCAAGAAGAAAAATAAATGAGAATTATAAGAAAAAAGAATCACATTATTTTCTGTACAAAAATGTTAAAAGAGAATAAACCACAAAATAATCAATGAGAATAACTGTGTACATAAAGCTGTAGGATATGAGAACTTTAGAAAAATATCTTGTATTTTATATATTTCATATGCAATTCAAAAATGAGACGTAACATAATCCAATTCACAACAGCACAATGAGCATAAAAGGATAGAAAAAAAAATTACCACAATAATGACCACTACCACAGCAACAGCAACAACAAACACTTATTGAAAATAAACCTGCAAAAAAAAAGAGATGAAAATGAACCTGCAAATCAAAACTCCAAACACAAGAAGAAATGCTGAGAAAGATAGCCAACAAAGTCAACAGTGAACATATAAATTCATTTCAGATTAAGTTAATTTTGTAATCAGTCAGAAGATGACTTTAAAAATATGTTTAACATCCTCCAAGAGGTAACTGAAATAATGAAAAATTGTTTGATAAAAGCAGAAATGAGAAAGAAACAGCTTGATATTTTAAACATGTGTGACAGTTGGGGTTGCGTGTCAAGTTGGCTGGACCACAATTCTGAGTGGTTTAAGTAGTTGTGATGCGGTCATTCCCCTGAAAAGATTGGATGTATATGTTTTCAGCAGACAATCTGTTCAAAGGGAGTTTCCCTAGGGGTGTGGCCTGCTTCCAATATATATATGGACATCCTGGGAAAAAGAGATACTCTCTTCTGTGTATCTGGATCCTGTTGTGCTGCCTACAACTGTTTGTGAGCAAACAATCCACCATTCGGCCTGGTGATCTTGGATTCATCATCTGCTGGAGTCAACAAGGATATACTGCCTGTCAATCTTGAGCTCGTCAGCCCCTGCAACTGCATGAGTGGGGAAAAGCTTCAAGTTTGGCATTTGATTCAGGAACTTGGGAACTGCCAGTTTCTATAAGTATGTGAGCCATTTTCCAAAGATGAATTTCTCTCTCTGGTAGCATAGTGCCTAAGGCACTTGACTGCTAACCAGAAGGCTGGCAGTTCAA
>NW_006921612.1:8515560-8518051 GCF_000298275.1 Orycteropus afer afer
AACAAAAACAATATATATATAAGCTTTACTGGTTTTGCTTCTCTAGAGAACCCAGCCTAACACAACATGCAATTTGGAAAACTTAGTAATGAAGATTTAAAATTAAATACACAGAATAAACTCTAGAAGTGTCACGGGAACAGCAAGAAGATTGGAAGTCACACAAGAAGTTACATAGGAAGCAAGTGCTGTTAACGTGCCATCAAGTTGATTTCAACTCACAGTGTCCACAGGTGACAGAGTAGAAGTGCCCCACAGGGTTTTGTAAACTGTAATCTTTAGGAGCAGATTGCCAGGTCTTTCTCCTGCACACCCACTGGGTAGCTTTGAACTGCCAACCTTTCAGTTAGCACCTGAGCACTTAACTATTGAGGCACCACACTCCTTAGAAAACAAGATGTTATTGATTCCAACTTAGACAAATCCTGTATGACAGTGTAGACCTGCCTCATAAGGTTTCCCAGGCTTTAATCTTTACAGAGCATATTGCCAGGTCTTTTATCTCATGGAGACAGTGGGTGGTTTTAAACTGCTGAGCTACTGGTTAGTAGCCAAGTGCTTAACTATTGTCCCTCCACCTCCAAAAAAAAAAACCGAACTCACTGCCATCGAGTGATTCCATCTCATAGTGATCGCCTTTGAGTTTCCGAGGCAGTAAATCTTTATGGAAGTAGATTGCCCAGTCTTCCTTCTGCAGAGTAGCTGGTGGGTTTGAACTGCCAGCCTTCTGGTTAGCAGTCAAATGCCTTAGGTACTACACCACCAGAGCTCCTTAAGAAACAAATCCCTTCTTCCTTCTTCAGCGTTGCAAACTCCCTCTGGTATCTCCCTACTGACAGAGCCAAATCTATACCCAACTGGCAAAGCGAAAATGGAGCTTATAGTGAAGAAACACTCTCAAGGAGAAGTTACTAAGAAGCTTTTACTCCTGAAAAAAACAACCCAAACAAAATCATTCACTTAAGGACTTTCTTGCTCTTCCTTTCTAACTTGCTACTTTGATATATTTTGCCTACAGGAATTCAAGCTGTTCTATATTCACGAATTCTATTTGTTGTTGTTGTAGTTGTTAGGTGCAGTCCAGTCGTCTCCAACTCATTGGGACTCTATGCAAAGCAGAACAAAACACTGACCAGTCCTGTGCCAGCCTCACCATACTTGCTATACCTGAGCCCATCATTGCAGCCACTGTGTCAATCTATCTCATTGAGAGCCTTCTGCTTCTTTGTTGACCCTCCAATTTACCAAGCATGATATCCTCCAGGGAATGGTTCCTTCTGATAACATGACCAAAGTAGGTGAGACGGAGTCGGGTTGTTCTTGCTTCCAAAGAGCATTCTGGCTGCACTTCTTCCAGGACAGATTTTTTGTTAGTCCTTTTAGCAGACCATGATACTCTTAGTGTTTTTCTCCAACACCACAACTCAAAAGCATGAACTCTTCTTCAGTCTTCCTTATTCATTGTCCAGCTCTCACACACATATGAGGCCATTGAAAATACCATGGCTTGGGTTAGGAACACCTTGGTCTTCAAGGAGACATCTTTGTTCTTTATCACTTGAAAGAGGTCTTTTGCAACAGATTTGCCCAATGCAATACGTCATCTGATGTCTTGACTGCTGCGTCCATTGGTATCGATTGTAGAAACAAGTAGTATGAAGTCCTTGACAACTTCAATATTTTCTCCATTTATTGTGAAGCTGTTTATTGGACCAGTTGTGAGGATTTTTGTTTTCTTTATATTGAGGTGTAATCCATACTGCAGACAGTAGTCTTTAATCTTCATCAGTAAGTGCTTCAAGTCATCCTCACTTTCAGCAAGCAAAGTTGTGTAGTCAGCATATCACAGGTTGTTAATGATTCTTCCTCCAATCTTGATGCCACGTTCTCCTTCATATAGACCAGCTGCTCAGATTATTTGCTCAGCATATAGATTGAATAAGTATGGTGATAGGATACAACACTGATACGCTACCTTCTTGATTTTGAACTATGCAGTATCCCCTTGTTCTGTTCGAAAATCTATGATCTATGTACAGGTTCCTGATCTATGTACAGGTTCTTCATGAGTACAATCAAGTGTTCTGGAATTCCCATTCTTCTCAATGTTATTCATAATTTGTTATGATCCACACAATCAAATGCTTTGGTATAGTCAATAAAACACAAGTAAACATCTTTCTGGTATTCTTTGCTTTGAGCCAGGATCCATCTGACATGAGTAATGATATCCTTTGTTCCATGCCCTCTTCTGAATCCAGCTTGTATTTCTGGAAGGTCTGTCAATATACTGTTGCAACCATTTCTGAATTATTTTCAGTAAGATTTTACTTGCATCCAATATTAATGATATTGTTTGATAACTTCCTCATTCTGTGGGATCACCTTCCTTTGGAATGGGTACAAATATGGATCTCTTCCAGTCAGCTGGCCAGGTAGTTGTCTTCCAAATCTCTTGGCATAGCCGAGTGAGTGCCTCCAGTGGGGCATC
>NW_006921612.1:8518611-8521699 GCF_000298275.1 Orycteropus afer afer
TGATGTTCTTGATGTCATCCCACAATTCCTCTGGTTTTTGGTCACTGGTGTTCAATGCATCAAATCTATTCTTTAAATGGTCTCTAAATTCAGGAGGTCATATTTTGGCTCTCATGGACCTGTTTTAATTGTCTTCAACTTCAACTTAAAGGTGCATAAAAGTAGTTGTCGGTCTCTTCCACAATCAGCTCCTGGCCTCATTTTGGCTGAAAATATTGCCTACTGCCACAGATGTAGTCACTGTGATTCCTGTGTATTCCATCTGGTGAAGTCCACGTATATAGCCATCACTTAATGTTGTTGAAAAAAGGTATTTGCAATGAATAAGTTGGTCTTGCAAAATACTATCATGCGATCTTCAGCATCATTTCTATCACCAAGGCCATATTTTCCAACTACCAGTAACTCTTCTGTGTTTCCAACTTTTGCATTCCAATCACCAGTGATAATTAACACATCCTGATTGCATGTTTGGTCAATTTCAGACTGCAGAAGTTGGTAGAAATCTTTAATTTCCTCATCTTTGGCTTTGGTGGTTGGTGCATAAATTTGAATAATAGTAGTATTAACTGGTCTTCCTTGGAGGTGTATATTATCCTACTACTGACAGTGTTGTACTTCCACACAGATCTTGAAACATCCTTTGTGTGATGAATGCCACACCATTCCTCTTCAATTTGTCATTCCCAGCATAGTAGATCATATGGTTGTCTGATTCAGAATGGCCAAAGCCAGCCCATTTCAGCTCACTAATGCCTAGAATATTGATCTTTATGCATTCCATTTTTGACAACTTCCGATTTTCCTAGATTCATACTTCGTACATTCCATGTTCCAATTATTAATGGATGTTTGCATCTGTTTCTAGTGATTTTTGAGTCATGCCACATCAGCCAATGGAGGTTCCATATTGTTAAGGTCGTCTCTATTCTGAGGAGTCAGCTCTTCCCCAGTCAAATTTTGAGTGCCTTCCTACCTCATGGGCTCATCTTCTAGCACTATATCAGACAATGTGTCAGGGTTCCTCATAAAGTTTTCCAGTAACACATCAGACAGTGTTTCACTGCTATTCATGAGGTTTTCACTGACCAATTGTTTGAGAAGTGGATGACCTCTTTCTCTTCTGAGTCTGGCTTAGCTCAGAAGCTCTGCTGAAACCTGTCTACCATGGGTAACCCTGCTGGCATTTTGCAATACCAGTGGCATAGCCTCCAGTCTCACAGCAACACATAAGCCACCACAGGACGACCAACTGACAGACAAGTTCATCTCCCTTAGTTGTTGCTAACCCTCTGTGCCCATTGACCTCGGGGCCCAGCCTTAAAATAGAGCCACCTACAAGTGAAAAAACAGCAGCACCCTGGCCCACCTACCTCAGGCCCCAGCCTTAATAAAGAGCCGCCCCTAAATGAAAATCAGCCCCCAGCTCCAGGCCCATGTACCTCGGGCCCCAGACTTAATAAAGAGCCTACCCAAAGCAAAAAGCAGTACCCAGCCCCAGGATCGCCTACCTTAGGTCCCCAAGAAAGAGCTTCCCCCAAGTGAAAAGCAGTCCCCAAGCCCTGGGCCTACCTACCTCAGGCCCTGGCCTTAACATAGAGCCACCTCCAAGGGAAAAGCAGCCTCCAAGTCCCAGAGCCTGCCTACCTCAGGCCCCAGCCTTAAAATAGAGATGCCCCCAAGTGAAAAGCAGCCTCCAAACCCCAGACTTTCCTACCTCAGGCTCTGGCCTGAGTTATATTCTATACTGGCCCATACAAAAAACACTTGTATCACTGATCATACCATGCCTCACACCTCATGCCTCTGCCCAGGTTGCCTTCTGGGTGTCAACTTTCCCACACTTCCACACTGTGAGCATGAGGGCAAGCAGACCCAAAGGCACCCCAGGCCATGGATCAGAGAAGCCCTGACCCAGGAAGTGGGAAGCAAGGTCACATTACCACTGTGTATGGAAGCCCCTAAAATATACTGTGTCTATCCATAGATTGGGCCCTTACCCACCATTGGACCTCTCATCCCACTAGAACTCATAACACCTGAAAGCTAGGTTGCTCTGCTACTTGAGCCACTTCAGGACTCCTTGGCAACAACAAGAGATAGTCTGGCATATGTGAAGAGTGCTCTATGATCAACCAAGATTGAACCCTGTGTCTATAACATGTGGCCTTAGTTACTTAACATTTAAAATTCAGTCTTCAAATCTGGTGTATTTACTCCTAAGGAGAACAATAACAATTGTAACTACCTCACCGAGTTGAGATGATTAAATATAGGTTGCCTAGGGCTCATGTTAAGTGTTCTCTCAAACACCTAATTTGTGGTGAGATATTCACAACTAGTTGTAGCATTCTGTGATATTCTTGCCTAAATCCATTATTCACATGATAGTGGCAAAATGGTAATATTCCACATCTACTATTCTTTGAAAATTAGTTACAGTACCTTTCCCTTCTCTTGTTTGTTCAATCAGTATGGACTCGCATTTTTAATGTCACTGAGCTGATTTTTACTGATAGCGACCCTATAGGATGGGGTAGAACTGCCCCATAAGTTTTCCAAGGCTATAAATCTTTATGAAAGTAGACTGCCACATCCACACTTAGAGATTCTTATTTTACTCTATGGGTTATAGTCCAGTATTACTATTTTAATCTTGATGTTAAAATTTTCCAAATTTTTGGTCAGTTGAGATCTCCTTCAAGCTGGCCCTTGTATCCTTTTAACATGTCCCCACCATTTTTTGAGCACTTCTTTATTTATGGCATAGTAAAATGTTCCAGATTAATCTTGTGTTTTCCCTGACCCAACCTTATAATCAGTTATTCCAAGGAATTCTGGTCCTTTTTAGTAAAAATTGTATATATAATGCAATGTCTAGGCAGTAAGGGTGCCCATTGCTTTTGGGGTACCCTTGTTTTTAGGCCCTGTCAGTAAAGAAAACTAGAGAATACACATACATACTCACAAACATATCTATAATATTTTTTTTGTCTCGTATGGTGGTTTTTGTCTTAAAGTCAATTTGATCAGAAATTAGTATTGCCACTCCTGCTCTCTTACAGTTGCCATTTGCTTGATATATCTT
>NW_006921612.1:8524299-8531447 GCF_000298275.1 Orycteropus afer afer
GTTATGTGCCGTCGAGTCAGCCCCGACTCATAGCGACCCCTCCTTGGGTTTCCAAGGCAGTATCACTACGGAAGTAGATTGCCCCATCTTCCTTCTGGGAAGTGGCTGGTGGGTTTGAACCGCCAGCCTTCTAGTTAACAGTCAAGTGCCTTAGCCACCATGCTACCAGAGCTCCCATAGTTCTTAGCCCTCTGTTATTCCATATATGTATATTCATTTCCAACACTGTCCGGATATACACCCACTTGCTCAAATCTAAATGCACAGAAAGTTCATACAGAATTGCTAACCCACTACTAAAGCAAACCTATTAAACAAAGCTCAGGTCTTTCTTGTCTTTATAGTCAAAGTAAGATGTTCATAAATTACTTGTTGGGGTCCATTTTATGGTATGTGATTATTATGTCTCAATAAAGATGTTTAAAGAAAAATTACTGGAGTTTAGTTTCCTTCCCCTTCAACAGGGTTATGCTCTTCATTTTAAATATATTTAGTTTCATTTGTTTCTGTTTGTATTTTATTTTAGGATTTTTTTCCTTCCATCCTATCCATTCAGTTGTATTTTTGTTAGATGCCATCTGCAGAAGAATCAGGCTTTGAGCCCAGATCGTATTGACTCAAATGGGGGAACTTTGCACTGTTATGTGCTTCCTAAGGTGTAGGAAATCCAAAGTAAAGAGACTGGAGGATATATAAAATTTCTCTTTAATAATGCTTTATATTTATAATAGCTAACAGAAGGATTTAAAGGAGTCTAGAGATATCACAAATTAATTCTCAAAAATCATTCTGAATATATGAGAAAATGTAAGAAACATGAAGTACAAATTGGTTAAGCAATTTTCTGCTGATTACAACATTAGTTGCAATGTCTGGAATAAAATTCTGTTTTTTCTTTTGCAGAACATAATAACCACATTAGTCATTGCCTTTTAGAGGAATCTTGTTCATTTTTTGTTTGTTTGCTTTTGAATAATGATCCATTTTATTTTGAACAAATTAATGAATTAAAAGAAAAGTAAGCAAACACTTTCTATCTGCAGATACTGTGTTGGATGCTTTATGACACATTATCTCATCAAATCATCCTAGTAGTTGTTTAAAGGTTTTATCAGGCTCATTTTATAGAAAAAGAAACTAAGGATCTGAAATGAGAAGAGACTTAAAGTGACACAGCAAGGGAAGCACAGTGCTATTTCCAAACCAGGTCTGTCTAAATTTTTTATATCATGCTTTTAAACAATCATTAAGTAACCTTTCGTAGGAGCTGAAATGACTCCCTTTGTGGGGAGAAACCAAGCTACAGCAATACTGTCTTATTGATCACTTAAAACTTTCCAAAAAGCTCTTTGCACACTTCCCAAATATTTAATTGGCATTGCTTTTTTCAATGAAGACTGTCACCGTTTCAAGAAGCAGGCTTACATAGTACCTAAATTATTATTATTTTCTTGTAATTTTAGAAATTTTTAGAATGGATTCCTAAATTTTATTTTTATTGAAGTAACACAGACACATAGTATGAAACTTAAAAAAAAAAAAAAAAATTCTTAATGAAACCAGAAAAACTAGATAGTGCCTGGCTATCCCTACCAACCACTCTGACCAAGACCACAATAAAAGGTCCTGATTAGAATGTAAAAAAAAGAAAAGAAAGGAAAAGAAAAATATAGAACAAAGCTCAAAGCAAAAAAAAAAAAACAATAAAAATAGAGACTTACTGTTCAGAAAGATACTAGAGGAACCCCGGGACTACTGCCCTGGGAAAAACTTCTAATTTGAAACTGAAGACACTTCTAGAGGCCACCTTCCAGCCAAATAATTGATGGGACCATAAAACATAGACTGTAAAGAATGAGCTCCTCAGAAATGTCAACAATATGAGACCAGCAGGGCAACATGTGATGAGAAGAAAATGAGGGACAGGGAAACTGAACAAATGGAAACAAGGAACCCAGGGAGGAAATAGGGAGAGTGCTGAGGCATTGCAGGGGTTGCAAACAATGTCATGGAACAATTTGTATATGAACTATTGATTTGGAAAATGAATTTTGTAAACTTTTACCTAAAGCACAATGAAATGTTGAAAAAATAAAATCTTAAAAGACTTATAATCACTGGAACAGAAACCACTCCTGGAGATCACCTTTCAGCCAATCAATAGACAATCCTGTAAAGTAAACAACAACACTAGTGAGGAACATGCTGCTCAAGAACAATTAACCAATGGAGACCAAAAGGGCAACATTTGTCCAAAAACAAAGGTCAGAATCCTGGAAGGGGCAGAGTGAAATGGGAATCCAGGGAGGAAGTGGGAAAAGTGTTTGCTGTTATATTGAGGGGATTGAAACTAATGCCATGAAACAAAATGTGTAGAAATTGTTAAATAGAAAACTAATTTACTCTGTAAACTTTCATCCAAACCAAAATAAAATGCTAAAAAAAAAAAAAATTTACAATCAAAGAACAATTTCTTGCCTCACTTCCTTCCTTAATCTTGCTTCCCAGGAGCAATCCCTATACTCTTTCAGCTGCATCTTCTGAAATATAACTCCATATGTCTAAATAATTGGCAAAGCAGTGTTTTGTTTCTTTTTTTTTTTTTTTTTCTATTGTGTTTTGGGTAAAACTTTACAGAGCAAATTCACTTTCCATATAGCAGTTCACATACACTTTTTCTCATGACATTGACTACAACTTACCCCAATGCAACAGCTCCCCACCCACTTCCTCCTGATAGTTACCTCTTCCCTGTGTCCATCCTCCATGCATTCCTGCCCCCTGAGCTGTCTCCCTGTCTATAAACAGCCCTTCTTTCTCCCATGATTGTTCTCTCCAAGGAGTGTATCTACCCCAGGTAAATATTCAACTCATATGCCTGTCTTTTGTTTGGCTGGAAGCCACAGGTATGGGTTCAATTACAGACCTGAGGGGCAGCTAGAGGCCATAGCCTCACTGGTTTCACCAGGCTCTATCAGACCAGCAAACCTCCCCCCCCCCTTTTTCCAAATGATTTTGAGTTTTGTTCCACATTGTTCTCCCACTCTATCCCGGATCTCCTACATAGATCCCCCTCCTAGTGGTTGACAGTGGTAGCCAGTCACCATCTAGTTCTTCTAGTCTCATAGTCATATAGGCTGCAGATCACATGGTGTACCAGTCACTAGGACTAATTGTTTCCATGAATCTTTGGTTTTCTACATTCATCTTTGCTCTGGGCGAGGAGAGACCAATCATTGCGTCTAGATGACTGCTTGCAAGCTTTTAAGATCCCAGTCGCTACTCACCAAAGTAGGAGGTTGAACAATGTTTTGTGTAGTATGTTATGCCAATTGAGCTTGATGTCCCCTGTGACTACGGTCCTAAGCCCACAGGTTCAAGTACTTGGTCCCTCTGAGTAAATGGCTATGATCAAGAAGTGACTACAACCTTGTCCCTTGTCAGCTCTACTATACACCTGGGAATTCAGATCATACGAATATACTTATAGGACCTTTGTCTGCCAACCCTATACATGGTCTTGGGTATACTCCCTGCTTCATAGACATACCTAATAGTTCAGCTTGTGCACCCATAAACCCATGTTTGCCTTCACTGACAATGCAGTACTGTATGTGCAAAATGGTTCATCTTTGCTGTCTGCACCTCCCATGTACCTCTCTATGTCTTTCTACATCCATTCTTCTGTTGATGGGCACTTAGGTTGTTTCCATCTTTTCACTATTGTAAACAGTGTTGTGATGAACATGGGTGTGCATATATCTGTTCTTGTTCTGGCTCTCACTTCTTTAGGATATATACCTAGTAATGGAATGGCTGGGCCAAATGGTATTTCTAATTCCAGGTTTTTAAGAATTATCATTCTGCTTACCACACTGGTTGTATCATTTCAGAGACCCACCAGCAGCTTATGAGAGTCCCAAACTCTGCACATCCTCACCAGCACTTGTTATTTTCTGTCTTGTTGAACAATGCCATTAATGCTGGGGTGAGATGGTATCTCACTGTTGTTTTGATTTGCATCTCTCTGATGGCTAATGATTGTGAGCATTTCTTCATGTGTTTGTTGGCCTCCTGAATATCCTCTTCAGTGAAGTGTCTATAAATGTCTTCTGCCCATTTTTTAACTGCATTGTTAATCTTTTTGTTGTTTAGGTGTTAAGAGTTTTCTGTAAATTTTAGACAGAAGTCCCTTGTCAGATATGTTGTTGCTAAATATTTTTTCCCAATCTATAGGTTCTCTTTAGACTCTCTTGGAGAAGTCTTCTGAAACACATAAAAATTTAATTTTTAGAAGGTCCCATTCATCTAGTTTATCTTCAGCTGTTCATGCATTTTGGGTTATGCTTGACAGTCTGTTTCGTAAATTAGGGACCCTAAATTTGCCCCTATATTTTCCTTGAGGAACTTTATAGTTTTGTTGTTGTTGTTAGGTGCTGTCGAGTTGTCTCCAACTCATATCAACCCTATGCACAGCAGAACAAAACACTGCCTGGTACTGCACCAACTCCATGATTCTTGCTATACTTGAACCCATCACCATTGCCACAGTATCAATCCATCTCATTCAGGGCCTTGCCCTCTTTCATCGACCCTCCACCTTAGCAAACGTGACATCCTTCTCCAGGGAATGGTCCTTTCTGACAACATGACCAAAGTAGGTGAGATGAAGTCTGGCCATTCTCGCCTCCATGGAGCATTCTGGCTGCACTTCCTCCAGGACAGACGTGTTAGTTCTTTTAGCAATCCACAGTACTTACAGCATTCTTCGCCAACACCACAGCTCAAAAGCATCAATTCTTCTTTGGTCTTCCTTATTCACTGTCCAGCTCTCACATGTATATGAGGTGACTGAAAATACCATAGCTTTTGTCAGGCACACCTTAGTCCTCAAGGAGATATCTTTGTGCTTTAGCACTTGAAAGAGGTCCTTTGCAGCCAGTTTGCCCAGTGCTATACATGGTCTGATGTCCTGATTGCTGCTTCCATTGGTGTTGATTGTAAAACCAAGCAATGTGAAGTCTTTGACAATTTCAATCTTTTCTCCATTTATCGTGATGCTGCTTTTAGGTCCAGTTGTAAGGATTTTTGTTTTCTTTATACTGAGATGTAATCCATACTGCAGACTGTATTCTTCAATCTTCATCAGTAAGTGCTTCAAGTCACCCTCACTTTCAGCAAGCAAAATTGTGTCATCAGCATATCACAGGTTCTTAATGATTCTTTCTCCAATCCTGATGCCACCTTCTTCTTTATATAGTTCAACTTCTTGGATTATTTGCTCAGCATACAGATTGAGTAAGTATGGTGAAAGGATAGAATCCTAACACACTCCCTTCTTGATTTTAAACCATGCAGTGTTCCCTTTTTCCATGCAAATGACAGCCTCCTGGTCTATGGACAGGTTCCATATAAGTACAATTAAGTGTTCTGGAATTCCCATTCATTATTCTCAATGGTACCCAGAATTTGTTATGATCCAAACAATCAAATGCTTTTGTATAGTCAATAAAACACAAGTAAACATCTTTCTGTTATTCTTTGCTTTGAGCCAAGATTCATCTCACATCAGCAATGATATCCCTTGTTCCACGTCCTCTTCGGAATCCAGCTTGCATTTCTGGAAGTTCTCTGTCAATATACTACTGCAACAGTTTTTGAATTATCTTCAGTCAGATTTTTCTTGCATGTGATATTAATAATATTGTTTGACGATTTCCACATTGTGTAGGATCACCTTTCTTTGGAATGGGTACAAATATGGATCTTTTCCAGTCAGTTGGCCAGGAAGCTGTCTTCCAAATCTCTTGGCATAGCCAAGTAAGCACCTCCAGTGGGGCATCAATTTATTGAAGCATCTTAATGGGTTTTCTGTAAACTCCTGGAGCCTTGTTCTTTGCCAATTCCTTCAGTGCAGCTTCGACTTCTTCCTTCAATACCATTGGTTCCTGAACATATGCCACCTCCTGAAATGGATGAACACTGACCAGCTATTTTTGGTACAGTGACTCTGTGTATTCCTTCCATCTTCTTTTGATGCTTCCTGCATCGTTCAATATTTTGCCCATAGAATTTTTCAATATTGCAACTTGAGGCTTAATTTTTTTGCTCAGTTCTTTCAGCTTAAAAATGCCAAACATGTTCTTCCCTGCTAGTTTTCTAACTCCAGGTCTTTGCACATTTCATTATAGTAATTGGCTTTGTCTGCTCAAGCTGCTATTTGAAATCTTCTGTTCAGCTCTTTTATCTTGTCATTTCTTCCATTTACTTTACCTACTATTCACTCAAGGGCAAGTTTCAGAGTCTCTTCTGGCATCCATTTTGTCTTTCCTTCTTGTTTTTTCATTGACTTCTTGCTTTCTTTATGGATGATGTTCTTGATGTCTTCCCACATTCTGGTTTTTGGTCACTGGTGTTCAATGCATCAAATCTATTCTTTAGATGGTCTCTAAAGAGGGGTATATTGAAGGTCATATTTTGGCTCTCATGGCCTTGTTTTAATTGTCTTCAACTTTTTTTTTCCTAATTGTGATTTGGGTGGAGATTTACAGAGCAAATTCACTTTCCATACAGCAGTTTATATATACTTTGTCTCTGTCATTGACCACAGTTTACCACAATGCAAAAGCTCCCCTCCCCTTCCTCCCCATAGTTACCTCTTTGCAGTGTCCATCCCTCCATATATTCCTGCCCCCTGAGCTGTCTCCCTGTGCATAAGTAACCCATCTTTCTCCCATTATTGTTCTCTCCAAGGAGTGTATCTACTTGAGGTATATGTTCAACTCATATGCCTGTATTTTATTTGGCTGGAAACCACAGGTATAGGTTCAGTTCCAGACCTGAAGGGCAGCTAGGGGCCATAGTCTCAGTGGTTCCACCAGGCTCTATCAGACCAGCAAACCTAGTCCCCACCTTGATTATTATTATTTTTTCTCCAAATGATTTTGAGTTTTTTTCCACAAGGTTCTCCCTCTCTATCAAGGGTCTCCTACATAGATCCCATTCCAAGTGGATGACAGTGGTAGCCGAGCACCATCTAGTTCTTCTGGACTCATAGTTGTATACGCTGCAGATCGGATGGTGTATCAGTCACTAGGACTAATTGTCTCCATGAATTTTGGTTTTCTTCATTCTTCTTTGCTCTGGAC
>NW_006921612.1:8534029-8535129 GCF_000298275.1 Orycteropus afer afer
TTTTTTGCTTAGTCTCTTGGGTTTTCCATGTATAGGATCATATCATCAGGAAACAGGGATAGTTTGACTTCTACCTTACCAATTCAGATGCCTTTGATTTCCCTTTCTTGCCTTATTGCCCTGGCTAGGACTTCCAATACAATGTTGAATAGATGTGTTGATAGAGGGCATGCTTGTGTGCTTCCTGTTTACAAGGGGAATGGTTTAAGTCTCTCTCCATTGAGAATAATGTTGGCTGTTGGTTTTGCATATATGCCCTTTATTATGTTAAGGAATGTCCCTTTTATTCATATTTTGCTGAGAGTTTTTATCAGGAAAGGGTGTTAGATTTTATCAAATGCCTTTTCTGGATAACTGAATATGATAGTATGGTTCTTCTCCTTTGTTTTATTTATGTGATGGATGACATTAATTGTTTTCCTAATGTTGAACCATCCTTGCATACGTGGTATGAACCCCACTTGGTCATAAGGTATTACATTTTTGATAAGTTGTTGAAGACTATTGGCTAGTATTTTGTTGAAGATTTTTGCATTTGTATTCATGAGGGATATTTGTCTGTAGTTTTCCTTTTCAGTGATGTTTTTTGCCTGGTTTTGGTATCAAGTTTAGGCTTGCTTCATAAACAGAATTTGGGAGAATTCCATCCTTTTCTATGTTCTGAAAAGTTTGAACAGGATTGGTGTCAGTTCTCTGAACGTTTGGTAGAATTCTTCAGTAAAATCATCTGGGCCAAGGCTTTTTTTTATTGTTGTTGCTAATTTTTTTAAGACCTGTTCAATTTCTTCTTTTGTTATTGCTCTGTTTAAATTTTCCATATCAGCCTCAGTTAATTTAGGTTGGAGTATAGTTCTTTATTCATAAGGTTTTCATTTTTGTCAAAAATGAAATGGAACGCATAAAGATTGATATCCTCGGCATTAGTGAGCTGAAATGGACTGGTTTCGGCCATTTTGAATCAGACAACCATGTGATCTACTATGCCGGGAATGACAGTTTGAAGAGGAATGGTGTGACATTCATCATCACAAAGGATGTTTCAAGATCTGTCCTGAAGTACAATGCTGTCACTGATAGGATAATATCCATACGCCTACAAG
>NW_006921612.1:8535229-8535749 GCF_000298275.1 Orycteropus afer afer
ATGGCCGAACCTCCATTCACCAAGCGGATATGGGGTATAAGAGTAATAAGAGGAATGTTGTACCTTTTCAGTCTTGCAGGTCCTGAGTGTCCTTGGGGTTGCTGGAAAGCAGAAAATGTTCTTAAGTCCCTGGAATCTGCGAGAGCATTGTCTCTTTAAATATCCAAAATAGTCAAGCCACTTTTTAAGGCTTCAAAATGGTGGCATCCTCCAGACTGGCAAAAGTTCACAGATCAGCCCACCTTTCTGTTCACCTTCTCCATTTGTTCCCCAGCCACCATGCACAGTCCTCCATGAAGTCCCTGGTTAGCAGGGTGATTTTTAGGTTAATTCGTAGGTCCTACCACCACTCGGGAATCTCCAAGCTGTCTGTGCCGTTAGGATCGCTCAGGATCGCTGCCAGACCACAGCTCCATCTGTCTCCTTTTTTTGGTATTTTCATGCAAATTATTCTGCTAGTTGGGGTTTAGTCCACTTCTTTATCCTTCCCTTCAAGGCTCAGGGGTCCAGGATTATCTTC
>NW_006921612.1:8537719-8539025 GCF_000298275.1 Orycteropus afer afer
CTTCCTGCACTATGTCAGACAAGCTATTCATAAAGTTGAGCAGTAATGTATCAGACAGTGTTTCTCTGCTATTCATAAGGTTTTCCCTGGCCAATTTTTTGAGAAGTGGATGGCCTCTTCCTTCTTCCTAGTCTGTCTCAGTCTGTAAGCTGCGTTGAAACCTGTGCACCAAGAACACCCTGCTGACATTTGAAACACTGGCTGCACAGCCTCAAGCCTCACAGCAATGTAAAAGCCCCACAGGATGACAAACTGACAGACAAGTTTGTCTTCCTTAGCTGTTGGAAACTTCTGCACTCTTCTCTTACCTAATTCCTACCTGGATCCTGCCGCTCCTGTGGTCCCCGGCCGCTCCCTTGTTTTCCTGGCTCTAGGGGGCTATAGTTTTAGGTTTCACATTTAAGTATTTAATCCACCTGGAGTTAGTTTTTGTGTATGGTGTGAGGTATGGACCCTGTTTCATTTTTCTGCAAATGGATGTCTACTTTTGCCAGCACCATTTGTTAAAGAGACCACCTTTTGCTCATTTAATGGATTTCAGCCCTTTGTCAAAAATCAGCTGACCATTGGTTGATAGATCTATTTCTCGGTTCTCAATTCTGTTCCACTGGTCTATATGTCTTTTATTGTACCACTAACAGGCTGTTTTGACTACTGTGGCTGTATAGTAGGTTGTGAGATCCAGGAGTGTGAGACCTCCTACTTTGTTATTTTTCTTCAATAGTGTCTTGTTTATTCAAGGTCTCTTTCCTTTCCATATAAAATTTGTGAGTGGTTTTCCAATATCCTTAAGTGGGATCTGGATTGGGATTGCATTGAATGTATAGATTGCTTAGGACAATACTGACATTTTCATAATGTTCAATCTTCCTCTCCACAAGCATGGTATGTTCTTCCATTTACGTAGATCCCTTATGGTTCCTTGGAGTAGTGATTTGTAGTTTTCTTTGTACAGGTCTTTTGTGTCCCTAGTGAGATTTATACCCACCAGCCACTCCTTGGAAAGAAGATGAGGCAATCTACTTCCGCAGTGATACTCCCTCGGAAACCCAAGGAGGGGTTGCTATGAGTCGGGTCCAACTTGACAGCAAACAACAACAACAACAAAAACAGTGAGATGTATTGCCAAATATTTTATTTTTTTTGGTAGCTATTATAAATGATATTGATTTCCTTATTTCCTTTTCAGCAATCTCTTTGCTGGTGTAGAAGAATTCAACTGATTTTTGTGTCTTGATTGAGTATATCACCACTATGTTAAATTTCTCAATAAGTTCCAATAGTTTTTTTTTTTTTTTTTTTTTTT
>NW_006921612.1:8539417-8546730 GCF_000298275.1 Orycteropus afer afer
GCCCAACCTTCCTTCTGAGGAGTGGCTGGTGGGTCTGAACCGCCAGCCTTCTGGTTAGCAGTCAAGTGCCTTAGGCACTATGCTACCAGACCTCCCTAGTTCTTTACAGTATCCTGATATTATCCTTTTAATTTCTGTTGGTTCTGTTGTGGTGTCACCCAATGCATTTCTTAATCATTTTATTTGCATTATCTCCCTCTTTTCCTTTGTTAATTTTCCCAGTGGTTAGTCAATTTATTAATCTTTTCAAAGAACCAACTTCTAGTCTTGTTGACTTTTTCTATTCTTTTTCTATTTTCTGTTTCATTTATTTCTGCTCAATTCTTTATTATTTTTTTCTTCTAGCAACTGCAGGCTTTTTTACTGCTCTTTTTCTAATTGTTGGAGATGTTGGGTTAATGTGTTGATTTTGGCTCTTTTCTGTTTTTGGATGTGTACATTTATTGCTATATATTTGCTTCTGAATATTGCTTTTGCTGTGTCCTAAAGATTTTGGTATGTTGTGTGTTCATTCTCATTTGATTCAAGGAATTTTTTAATTTCACTTTTTTATTTCATCTATTATCTCATCATTTTCAAGGGGGGTGTTATTCAGTTTCCATGTGTGTGCTCTTTTTCCATTCATCTTCCTATTGTTGATTCTAATTTTACAGCATTGTGATCTGAGAAGATGCTTTGCAGTATTTCAGTGTTTTTTAAATTTATTTAGGCTTGCTTTGTGGCCTAACATATGGTCTATCCTGGAGAATTTCCATGTGCACTGCAAAATAATGTATATTGTGCTATTGTTGGGTGAAGTGCTCTGTAGATGATAAGGTGAAGTTGGTGGATTGTATTGTTTAGTTCTTCTGTGTCTTTATTGAGCTTCTTTCCAGTTGTTCTATCTGTAATTGAAAGTGGTGTATTAAAGTCTCCTACAACTGTGGAGTCATCTATTTGTCTTTTCAGTTCTGTTAGAGTCAGGTTTATGTATTTTGGGGCTCTTTCATTGGATACACAGATATTTATTATTGGTACGTTCTCTTGTTCAATCAATCCTTTTATCATTATATAATGTCCTTTCTTGTCTCTTATGGTGGTTTTTGTATAAGAGTCAATTTTATCAGAAATTAATATTGCCATTCCTGTTCATTTATGGTTGCCATTTGCTTGATATATTTTTTCCAACCTTTGATTTTTAGTTCATTTTTGTCTTTCTCTCTAAGATGTGTCTCTTGTACACAGCATATTGATGAGTTATGTTTTTTTATCCAGTCTGCAACTCTCTGTCTCTTGAGTGGTACATTTAATCTATTGACATTCAGTGTAATTATTGATAAGTATGAATTTGTTGCTGTCATTTTGTTATGTGCTTTTTTTGTTGTGTTGCTGATTTCTTTGTTCTATATAATTTTCTGTGCTCAGCTTGCTTTGTTTATGAATCATGTTATCACTTCCTTCATTGCTATTATTTAGTATTTGCTAAATATTTGTGCTTCTCCTCTTTTTTATTTTGATGTGAATGTTTATCATTTTTCTTTGCGGTTATCCTGTAATACATAATTTTCTTCCCAAATTTAGAACAGTCAGTTCTATCTTGCAGTTGTCTTCACTTCCCTACCATTTAGAAGTTCTGAAATTACACAATTTTTTCCCTCTTTTTGGTTGGTAGTTGTCCTCATTTGTCAATTGATGTCTCTGCCTCCCTGTTTACAATCTTGTAGGCTTATTTACTTTGGACACTTCCGTAACTGGGTTGGATTCTGGGTTATGTCATCATGTTGTTAATGGTCAGTTGTTGTTTGCTGTTGTTGGTTCTCTGTCCAAAGGACTCCTTTTAGCATATCTTATAAGGTTGGTCTGGTTTTAACAAATTCCTTTAATTTCTGCTTATGTGGAAATGTCCTAATTTCACCATCATATTTGAGGGACAATTTTGCCAGGTATATAATTCTTGGTTGAAAATTTTTCTCTTTCAGTGTTTTATGTATACCATCCCATTGCCTTCTCGCTTGCATCATTTCTGCTGAGAAATCAGAGCTTATTCTTACTGGCTGTCCTTTGTAAGTAACTTTTTGTTTTTCCTGTGCTGCTTTCAGGATTCTTTCTTTGTCTTGGTTTTGGAGTTTGATGATGATATGTCTTGGTGATTTTCTTTTGTGATCTATCCAGTTTGGGTTTGTTGGACTTCTTAAATGGATATGTTCTCGTCTTTCATCACACCAGGGAAATTCTCTTCCAACAAATCTCCAACAATTTTCTCTGTGATTTTGTCTTTTCCTGTTCTGGTTATTCCTTTTGATGGTATCTCACATGAACCTTAGGCTTTCTTCATTTTGGTTTGATCTTTTTTCTGATCAACCCCCTTCCAATGAACAAGATCCAATGTACTGAAGGAAGAAGTTGAAACTGCACTGAAGGAATTGGCAAAGAACAAGGCTCCAGTAATTGACAGAATACCCATTGAGATGTTTCAACAAGCAGATGCTGCTCTGGGGGCACTCACTTGTCTATGCCAAGAAATATAGAAGACAGCTACCTGGCCAATGGACTGGAAGAGATCTATATTCGTACCCATTCCAAAGACAGGTGATCCTACAGAATGTGGAAATTATTGAACAATATAATTAACATGACACACAAGTAATATGCTACTGAAGATAATTCAAAAATGGTTGCAGCAGTATATTGACAGGGAACTTCCAGAAATGCAAGTTGGATTAAGAACAGGACGTGGAATGAGAGATATTGCTGATGTCAGATGGATCTTGGCTGAAAGCAAAGAATACCAGGAAGATGTTTACTTGTGTTTCATTGACTATGCAAAAGCATTTGACCTTGTGGATCATAAAAAATTATGGATATCATTGAGAAGAATGGGAATTCCAGAACACTTAATTGTGCTCATGAGGAAACTGTACATAGACCAAGAGGATGTTGTTCAAACAGAACAATGGGATACTGCATGGTTTAAAATGAGGAAAGGAGTACGTCAGGGTTGTATCCTTTCACCATACTTATTCAATTTGTATGCTAAGCAAATAAACCAAGAAAGTGAACTATATGAAGAACACAGTATCAGGTTTGGAGGAAGACTCATTAACAACTTGTGATATGCAACACAACTTTGCTTGCTGAAAGTGAGGATGAGTTGAAGCATTTACTGATGAAGATTGAAGACTATAGTCTATAGTATAGGTTACATCTCAACATAAAGAAAACAAAAATCCTCACAACTAGATCAATAAGTAGCATCACAGTAAATCAAGAAAAGATTTAAGTTGTCAGAGATTTCATATTATTTGGTTCCAAAATCAAAACCCATGGAAGCAGCAGTCAAGACATCAGATGATGTATTGTAATGGGAAAATCTGCTGCAAAAGACCTCTTTAAAGTGCTGAAGAGTAAAGATGTCTCTTTGAAGACCAAGGTGCGCCTTACCCAAGCCACAGTATTTTCAATCACCTTATATGCATGTATAGCTGGATGATGAATAAGGAAGCCTGAAGAAGAGTTGATGCTCTTGAGTTGTAGTGCTGGCCAAGAATACCGAAAGTACCTGGACTGCCAAAATAACTGACAAATGTGTCCTGGAAGAAGTGCAGCCAGAATGTAGCCAAAGTGAAGCAAGAATGGCTAGACTTCATCTCACCTACTTTGGTCATGTTGTCAGAAGGGACCATTCCCTGGAAAAAGATATCATGCTTGGTAAAGCGGGGCCAACAGAAAAGGGGAAAGCCCCCAACAAGAGGGACTGACACAGTAGCTGCAACAATGGGCTCAGGTATAGCAGGAATTGTCAGTCTGGCACAGGGCTAGACAGTGTTTTGTTCTGCTGTACACTGGGTCACTATGAGTCACAGCCAACCCAACAGCACGTAAGAACAACAAGAACTCACTCAAGGGTGCAAGGTACCTTATTTAGATTATTAACAAGCTATCCAACACCTTGGTGGGCCACAAGCACCTCTCCTATGCATTGTCCCACCCAGTCGTCCAGTGAAAGTCACAAAGACCATGGATTGAAGAGCCATATTAAGTAATTCACTGCACCACAGGCTACCCTCTAGCTCTTCTAGGCATTAACCCTTTCAAATTGAAAGATTAACTTCCTCTTTCCAATCATTTTAAGTATAAGCATACCCATGAAGGTGTGTAAACCAGCCACTTCATCCCTTTATCTCCCCCCATTTTAGACAGGCAATTTCTAAATTGTCCATCCCTATCAAGCCAGTACCCTAGGCAGACAACCATGTTCCTTGATCTGAAGAGTCTTCTGTTCCAGTTGGAAGTTTGAGTACCTGCATTCTTAAGTCCAGTCCAGTTTAGAGAAAGCCATCAAATTGCAGCAGTTTACCCCAGCTCATGGTGTCACACATCTTCCTCTTCATTTGGTCATGCTTTGGTCACCTCATCCCTAGCCCTCCAAAGTAATGCCATTTGGTATCAGCTGTAAGCTTCAGAGTTCACACACCTCCCTGGACTTCAGATCAGCCAACCCTTCCTCCTTCTATCATCCCTAGCCTCTTTAGGCTAGGTTAATGGACACTGACCTAGGCTCAGGAGTCCACAACTCCTTGGATGGATTTGGACCAGCCAGCCCTTCCATTCTCATCTCTAGCCCCCCATGGCCTAGATCAACATGTGCCAAATTCAGCCCTCTTCTTCATTTCTGCACCTCCCCCATATCCACTCATCAGGTGGACCCAGGTGCTTACCACAAGTAAGTATACTTGTCTTTGTACTTTAACTTCCAGTCCTGAAAGAGGCTCTACTCATGGGCCATGACTTTTTCCTGCCTCGATGCACCCAAAGACAAATTGCTTCCTCAATATTCAAAAAGCAAAACGTATTCTCCCCGCTCCCCAGGTCCTTCCTTCAAATGCCACTCTTCTGTTCTTTCAGTAGTGCTGGGTGGGTCTGCATGTCTTTTCAAAGGCAAATTTTATGAATTTGAAGGTTCTAGGTGGGGCTCAGGTTTTGGACCTAAGACCCCATTATGCTACACACAGGGGTACTGCATTCAAACTAACAGCATGTGTTTCTTCTGGGGAAATCTTAATTCCCCTTTTAGCATATCCAATTAAGTATTGGGTGAAGGTGGAGTTACATGTCTCGGTAATTTATAATATTCATTATTTATTTCTATCATACATTTAGATAGGAAAAACATTTAATATCCACAGTGTATTTAGAGAAACACATATGTTTATAATGTATAACTCTTTATAAAACATTCTAGTTTCATCTTCTCTTTACCTCATCTTGACTATCTTCCCATTCATATGCATATGGCCGCTGGCCTCTGGCTGAGTGGAACCAGTAGACTCTGGCCCACTCTGAATCATCTCCTTTAACTGGCCTGGCACTTGCCCCAGGCATTTCTCCCCTCGACTGCAGCATACCATCCCTTATATCCCTTTCAGCCACTATAGGTAACATCCAAAGTAACCATCTAACAATCAAAACTTTCACTTCCCATGTCCCTTCCTTCTTTCTTTTACAAAATTCCATGCTTCTATGAGTCTGGAGCCATTGCAATGAATCCCACCTCTGATGCCAACTGAAAAAATGGCATGGGGGTGTTCATGCCTGACTTCCTCTAACTTCACAAGGGGGAAGGAGGATCAAGAACATCAACAGCCCAAGGCTGATTCTTCCGAGGCTGAGGTCAGACATACTGCCATCCCCCCAAGTTTTTTCCAATTCTAACACCAACCATCCCACCCACAGTACTCTACTTCTCTGCTGGGTTCAGTAATCCATTGCAATGGACACACAGAATTCACAGACAATACTCATGATAATGGGGTTTATTAGAGAAGGAACAGGTTGTAATTCAGGACCTAAAACAACTCAAAACACAGTTCTTCAATCAGGACAATTTTTTCTCTCTGGCCTGGGCCTCTGCCCTGCTAGGGTAAGGGTCATGAAGCTCTTTTAGCTCTGATGACAGGTGCCCAGAGAGGGCCCCCTCTCTGCCAGCAAGGCTCCTGGCTAAAGACACTCAGATTTCTCACTCTGTGGGCTGAGAAGCCCACTCCTCTATGTCTCATGCCAGTCTCTTGGTTCTGCTCATTCTGCCATCATTTCTCTGCTGCTGCTTCTCCCTGTCTCTCACCACCTTAGCAAAGTGTTACGGCATTCTTTCTATCTCCTGGATCAAGGAAGTTCAGCACAGGAAACTTGTGTCTAAAGGATGTGCTTTTCTCCTGGCTCTTCTTTCTTGATGGTAGTGAGTTCCCCCTTTCTACCTCTGAAATAGCTCATTTTAAGCATAGCAAGATGGCAAAACTGACCAATTCCCATGTTAAAGTTCCATACACCTTATTTTCAGGGGAGCTCTGCTAGCAGAGTGCCTAAGGCACTTGACTGCTAACCAGAAGGCTGGAGGTTCAAACACACCAGCCCCTCCTAAGAAGGAATATGGGGCAATCTACTTCTGTAGTGATACTGCCTTGGAAACCCAAGGAGGGGTCACTATGAGTCAGGTCCAACTTGATGGCACATAACAACAACAACCCACCCAAGTGTGCCATGTATCTTATTTACATTATCAACAAGCTATCCAACCTTGTGGTGTGCTACAGCACCTCACGTTTGCATTGTCCCACTCAAGTCATGGTAGGAGTCACAAAGACCATTGCTAGAAAAGCCATATTAATTCACTACACCACAGGAGATATCACTTTAGGGCCATCTGTCTTGCTGTATCAATCTAGACTTCTTGCTCCTCCATCTAAGATGCAGCTAATGGTCTCCTCTCGTTGGAAGCAAAGAAGAATGAAGAAAAGCAAAAGCATTTGGAAACAATCAGCCCAGGACATGATGGATCCCTGGCTACCAATGCCAATCACTTAGGAAGGGATCAAAACTGGAGATCCTGGATAGATTGGGAGGAAAAACAGGGAATAAAATCCAAAAGCATAGTAATGACCAGAATTACTGGTCAGATGGAGTCTGGTGGGACCCCCAAGACTATGGCCCTGGGATACATTTTGGGCCTGAAATAAAACTCACTCCCAAGGGCTGGCTCTCAGTCCAACAGCAAATAAGACTTAAATGCAGAACACTCAACCCAGGGTGATGTACCCACCTACTCATTGGGGATACATCCCTTGGAGCAATTGGCCATGGGGCACCAGAGGGGCAACAGTCAGATGGAGGAAAACCTGGACAGATAGGAGTGCATAACTAAGAAGGGCAGAGGGTAGGGGTGGGGAGTTACTGAGAAAGGAGAGAAGGATAGTGGGTGATGGTTGGGGATGGTAATTGGGGAGTGAAATCAAATGTACATGAAATGTTGAATGTAAAACAAATTTTGCTCTGTAAAT
>NW_006921612.1:8546830-8548669 GCF_000298275.1 Orycteropus afer afer
AACTCTAAATGCTTAAACATAATCTTGCTGTCACTTTTTTTTTGGGGGGGGGGGAGGGGGGATGCTCTTTGAGCCCTCAGTAGTCTTGCTCCTGACTAGGCTGGTTGTTTGTTCTGTAAACTGCCTTGGCCTTCCCTTCAGTGAATTCTGAGAATTACTGTTGCCTCTCTTCTGTTACTTTCTTTGTTTCCTGGATCCCATTTCTCTTCTATTTTTATTACTCCCTGATTTTGGTGGAATAAAACTCCAATAGCTTACTGAGAAAATATATGGGAAATAATATTTTTTAAAAATATTTACATGGCTGAAATATTTTTATTTTTTAACCTCATATAGTTTGATTGGGATTAGAACTCAAGTTTAGAAATTATTTTCACTCTGCAGTATCAAGGCATTTCTCTATATATTCTGGCGTCAGTGTTACTTTTAAGAAGTCTACACCAGTCTAATTCCCAGTCCTTATCATCTGCCCCGTTTTCTCTCTGGAAAAGTCTATAATTTTTTTAAAATTATTTTTTCATAACCAATCATTTGAACTTTCAGTATAATGTGCCTTGTTCTGAGACTTCTTGTTGTGTATTATGTAGGACACTGCATGGTTTAAAATCAAGAAGGGAGTGCATCAGGGTTTTATCCTTTCACCATAGTTACTCAATCTGTATGCTGAGCAACTTCTGAGAAACTGAACTATATGAAGAAGAACATGGGATCAGGATTGGAGGAAGAATCATTAACAACCTGTGATATGCTGATGATACAATTTTCCTTTCTGAAAGTGAGGATGACTTGAAGCACTTACTGATGAAGATTGAAGAATACAGTCTGCAGTACGGATTACATCTCAAAATAAAGAAAACAAAAATCCTCACTACTGGACCTATAAGCCACATCACGATAAATGGAGAAAAGATTGAAGTTGTCAAAAACTTCACATTGCTTGGCTCTACAATCGATGCCAATGGAAGCAGCAGTCAGGACATCAGATGACATATAGCACTGGGCAAATCAGCTACAAATGACCTCTTTCAAGTGCTGAAGGGCAAAATGTCTCTTTGAGGACAAAGGTGCACCTGACACAAGCCATGATATTTCCAATCACCTTGTATGCATTTGAGAGCTGGACAATGAATAAGGAAGACTGAAGAAAAGTTGATGCTTTTGAGTTGTGGTGCTGGTGAAGAATGGTGAAAGTGCCATGGACTGCTAAAAGTTCTAATATCTGTCCTGGAGGAAGTCCAGCCAAAATGCTCCTTGGAGGTGAGAACAGCCAGACTTCATCTCACCTACTTTGGTCATGTTGTCAGAAGGGACCATTCCCTGGAGGAAGATGTCAAGCTTGGTAAGGTGGAGGCTTGACAAAGGAGGGGAAGGCCCTCAACAAGATGGATTGACACAGTGGCTGCTGCAATGGGCTCAAGTATAGCAGGGACTGTGCAGCTGGCACAGGACCAGGCAGTGTTTCGTTCTGCTGGGCATAGGGTTGCTATGAGTCAGAGATGATTTGACGGCACCTACCAACAACAACAACAACGACATAGTGAAGGATATCTTACAAGTCCTTTTATTCCAGGAACTCATGTATATCAATTTGAGGAGATTTTCTATATTTCTTCTCTGATCATTTTTTCCATACTCTTTTCTCTTTGTAGAACTCCTACTACCCAGATATGGAATTTCTTGGACTGATCTTTTTTCTTTTTTTTAAATTTTATTTTGATTTGGGTGAAGATTTACAGAGTAAATTCACTTTTCATACAGCAGTTCACATAATATACTTTGTCTCATGTCATTGACCAAAATTTACAATGCAACAGCTCCCCTCCCACTTCCTCCCCATAG
>NW_006921612.1:8549477-8550411 GCF_000298275.1 Orycteropus afer afer
CTGGGAATTCTGATCATTCACATAACTTATAGGACCATTTTGGACTAATCTTTTACATTTCTTACCTTTTCTCTCCTTTTGTCTATCTTGATCTCTTTAGTTTCAAGGAATTTCTTCAACTTTATCTTTTTATTGAAAATTATTATTTCATAAATAAAATATCTTTTTCTCTCTGAAGCTATTAATTAACATTGATTCATATTAATATTGACTCATTTCCTCTGAATTCTTTTCTCTATTGGTTAGTTTTCACTTCATTTAAAACCTTCCCTCAAATGTCTAGCGATCTTTGGCTGCCTGTTCATATTTAACAGTACCAAAAAAACCAAACTCACTGCCGTCGATCTGACTTATAGTGACCCCTCCTTGGGCTTCTGAAGCGGTATCACTATGGAAGTAGATTACCCAACCCTCCTTCCGAGGAAGGAAGTGCCTGGTAGATTTGAACCGCCAGCCTTGTTGTTAGTAGTCAAATGCCTTAGGCACTATGCCACCAGAGCTCCTATATTTAACAGTGGAATACAAAACACCTAATTGGTCACAATAAAAGTTTAAAGAAAGAAAAAGCAATTAGAATTTGTGTGTGTATTTATATGTGTGTGTATGTTGAATGGGGTAAAACAAGGGTGGGAATAGAAGCTGTGGACTGCTGAGCTTTACCATTGTGCTACCAGGCGATAAGCCAGCTTTTATTTTTTAGAGGGGAGGTGGATCACAAAATATCAATATCAATACTTTTGGCTGCTGTTACTGTTGTTAGCTGCCATCAAGTTGGCTCTGACTCATAGTGACCCTATGTACAGCAGAACAAAAATACTGTCCAGTCTTAGACCATCCTCACAATACTTGCTATGTTTGAGCCCACTGTTGCAGCCACTGTGTCAATTCATCTCATTAAAGGTCTTCACCTTTTTCGTTGACCCTCCACTTTACC
>NW_006921612.1:8551216-8569176 GCF_000298275.1 Orycteropus afer afer
TTTTTTTGCCAACACCACAACTCAAAGACATCAACTCTTCTTCGGTCTTCCTTATTCATTGTCCAGCTTTCACATGTATATGAGGTGATTAAAAATATCATGGCTTGGGTTAGATGCACCTTAGTCTTCCAAGTAGCATCTCTGCTCTTTAACACTTGAAAAAGGTCTTTTGTAGCAAATTTTCCCAGTGGAATACAAAGCCTGATTTCTTGATGCTGCTTCTATGGATGTTGATTATGGATCCAAATAAAATGAAAACTTTGACAACTTCAACCTTTTCTCCATTTGTTGTGATGCTGCTTTTTTGGTCCAGTTGTAAGGATTCTTGTTTTATGTTAAGGTTGTAATCCATACTGAAGGCTGCAGCCTTTGATCTTCATCAGTAAATGTTTCAAATCTTCTTCACTTTCAGGAAGTAAGGATGTGTTATCTGCCTATCACAGGTTGTTAATGAGTCTCCCTCCAATCCTGATGCTGCATTCTTCATATAGTCTAGCTTCTTGGATTATTTGCTCAGCATAAGGATTGAATAAGTATGGTGAAAGGATACAACCCTGATGCACACCCTTCCTGATTTTAAACCACGGAGTATCCCCTTGTTCTCTTTGAAGGACAGCCTATTGGTCTATGTACCGATTTCTCATGAGTACATTTAAATGTTCTGGATTCCCCATTATTTACAGTTTTATCCATAATTTGTTCTGATCCACACAGTTGAATGCATTTGTGTAGTCAATAAAACAGGTAAACATCTTTCTGATATTCTTTGCTTTCAGCCAAGATACATCTGACATCAGCAAGATATCCTTCATTCCACATCTTATTCTGAATCCTGCTTGAATTTCTGAAGTTCCCTGTCAACATACTGCTGCAATTGTTTTTGAATTGTCTTCAGTAAAATTTGACTTTCATGTGATATTAATGATATTGTTTGATAATTTCCACATTCTGTTGGATCATCTTTCTTTGGAATGTTGGATTTCTTCCAGTTAGTTGGATAGGTAGCTGTCTTCCAAATTTCTTGGCATCCACAAGTAAGTCCCTCCAGCACTGCATCTATTTGTTGAAGCATCTCAGTGGGCTTCTGTCAATATCTGAAACCTTGGTTTTCACCAATTTCTTCACAGCAGCTTCAACTTCTTCCTTCAGTACCATTGGTTCTTGATCATATGCCAACTCCTGAAATGGCTGAACATCGACCAATTCTTTTTGGTAGAGTGACTCTGTGTACTTTTTCCATCTTCTCTTGATGCTTCCTGCATCATTCAATATTTTGCTCATAGAATCCTTCAATTTTGCAATTTGAGGCTTGAATTTTTTCTTCAGTTCTTTCAGCTTGAGAAATGCCAAGTGTGTTCCTTCCCATTGATTTCCACCTCCAGGTCTTTGCACATTTCATTATAATACTTTACTTTGTCTTCTCAAGCTGCCCTTTGAAATCTATTCAGCTCTTTTTATTTCATTATTTCTTCCATTCTCTTTAGCTACTCTACATTCAAGAAGAAGTTTGTGAGTCTCTTCTGACATCCATTTTGGTCTTTTCTTCCTTTCCTGTCTTTTTAATGACTGTTTGCTTTCTTCATGTATGATGTACATCTCACAACTCATCTGGTCTTCAGTCATTGATGTTCAGTGTGTCAAATTTATTCTTTGGTCTCTAAATTCAGGTGGGATATAATCAAGGTTGTATATTGGCTCTCATGGACTTGCTTTAATTTCCTTCAGCTTCAACTTGAGCTTGCGTATGAGCAATTGATGCTGTCTTCACAATCAACCTTGTTTTGGCTGAAGATTTGAGCTTCTCCATCACCTCTTTCCACAGATGTAGTTGATTTGGTTCCTATGTATCCCATCTGGTGAGGTCTATGTGTATAGTCACCATTCATGTTGAAAAAAAGGTATTGGCAATGAATAAGTCACTGGTCTTGTAAAATTCTATCATGCAATCTGCAACATCATTTCCATCACCAAGGCCATATTTTCCAACTACCATGCTTCTTTCTTTCTAACTTTCTCATTCCAATCACCACTAATTATCAATACATCTTGACTGCATTTTTGGTTAATTTCAGTCTGCAGAAGTTGATAAAAATCTTCAATTTCTTTATCTTTGATTTTAGTGCTTGGCATGTACTTTTTGCTAGGGTGGTTCAATTTCCCAGTAAACCCACTAACCTACTGCCATTGAGTCAATTCCAAGTCATAGTGACCCCCATAAGGTTTCCAAGGCTGTAAATCTTTACAGAAGAAGATTACTTCATCTTCCTCCTGCAAAACAGCTGATGGGTTTAAACCTCGTACCCTGGAGTTAGCAGCCGAATGCCCTACCCACTACTCCAAACCAAAAACCAAACTCACTGCTGTGGAGTCAGGTCTGACTCATAGCGATCTTTCCGTGGGTTTCCAAGGCAGTATCTCTACAGAAGTAAATTGCCCAACCTTCCTTCCAAGGAGTGGCTGGTGGGTTTGAACTGCCAGCCTTCTCGTTAGCAGTCAAATGTCTTAGGCACTACTCCATAATCCTCTAATCTCTTGCAAAGAGTAGTCAAGATTGTCTGGGGTGTGGTGTTGCAGAGGTAGCTGATTAGTAGGAAGTGTGGAAAGGAAGCAGTTAGAGCATCAGATCCCCACCCCTCACAATGATGTAACTACTCCTCCCATATCCTCCTGGTTGACAGAGGCTGGAGACTCTGGGACGTCAAGTTCAGGGGAAGGTGTGGAGAATTAATTAAAAGTTGCATACTGAATTATAAAATCTACTTCCTCTTCCCTGAGCAGCTCTCAGAATGGCAGTCAGATTGGTCAGAGGCCCTGCCTCCTCTCAGCTTTCAGCATACTTTTTGAGTCTTTTTCAAAACTCTTAAAAAAAAAAAAAGGCTATATCTGACTTGTATCTCCTCCCTCCACTCTGTTAAGGAACCCAACACTCCTCTATGCACTACTAGTCTTTGTACATTAAGTGTGGTGGTTATGTTTTGTGTCAACGTGGCTGGGCCTGGTTGAGTGGCTGAGCAGCTGGTGGTAGTTAATTCCCATGATGAGACTGGCAATCAACTCCATGGTGGGATCCACCACAAGCAGCTGAGTAGCTGCCTTTGGGATGTGGTCTGCTTAATGTATATAAGGAGAAGCCTTGGGAATTGTTTCTAGCCTATGCCACGCTTGGACCCTGCATGTAGCTGTGTCGTTGCTCAGCAGCCTGCTATGCACTGCCAACCTTGGGACTTACAATGGACTTAAGTTAACGGCCTGCCGCGTGGTTTGGTAACAAAGGGACTGTGCCTTTTTACTTATCAATCTTGAGGTGTCTCAGCCTCAGCAGCCAGCAGCTGTCTGAGTGAAGAAACACCTCTAGCTCCAGTGGGCCGGGAGCAGGAGACAGAGCTGGACCCCAAGGTTGAGGGGCTTTCACCCACCCCTAGAGCCTGGCACTTTGAACTTGGACTTAAAGCCTCCAGATTGTAAGAATAAACTCCTGGTTGTTAAGGCCATCCCATTTGTGGTATATTTCTTGTCAGAGCAGCACTAGGTAACCAGAACATTAAGATTTGGGGTTTCATGAATTGTGCACACAAGAGATAGATGACAGATGCTAATACCAACCAATGTGTCCACAATACCACATTGCCATTAACACCAAACACTAGATTATACAGATAAACACATAAACACTTGAGATGATCAGACGGGATCAATGAACAGAAGTACACTCTAGACCAAGGATAGATTCAGCTCAGGCTAATCTTGCACAGGCACTAGTGATACAAAATACCTGCAGTCCTAGAGACAATAGAAGACAGATACAGAGTAATCCCTCACAGAAAACCAGACACTATGGGAGAGATCCAATAGATCTACTGCCTCAGGACCATAGTACTGGGGGACACCAGACTCAATTGGCACAACAAAATTCATAAAAGCGTTGCTCCACATCCTACATTGGTGAGTAGTGACTGGGGTCTTAAAAGCTTTCAAGCGGCCATCTAAGATGCAGCTAATGGTCTCCTAACGGCGGAAGTGAAGAAGAACGAAAAAAAAAAAAAAGGGGGTGCATTTAGAAGCAATCAACTCTAGGACACGATGGACCTCAAGACCAGAAGAACTAGATGGTGCCTGGCTACCAATGCTAACCACTCAAGAAAGGATCAAATCTGGAGATCCTGGATAGAGTGGGAGGGAACATGTGGAACAAAATCCAAAAACTCAATAATGACCAGAGTTACTGGTCAGATGAAATCTGGTGAGACTCCCAGTACTATGGCCCTGGAATACATTTTGTGCCTGGAATAAAACTCACCCCCAGGGGCGGGCTCTCAGCCCAATAGTTAACAAGATGTACATGCAGACCACTCAACTCAGGATGATGCACCCATGTAAGGGTTATACATCCCTTAGAGCAATAGACCATGGGACACAAGAGGACCAACATTCAAACTGAGGAAATGCAGGACAAACAAGAGTGCATAAATATGAGGGGCACTGGAGGAAGGTTACAGGGTAGGGAGGGGAGGACATTGGATTAGGGTTGGACATGGTAAATGAGGAATGAAACTAAATGTACACATTACGTTGAATGTAAAACAAGCTCTTAAAATAAAAAATAATTAAAAAAAAGATTTGAGGTTTCAGATGTTTTCTGACTTTATCATAGATGGAACTTGTGTTTCCATTTTTCTGGATGATTTTTCAAGAGAAGACAGAGATGGGAACATCTTTCAGTCTACCATCTTAAAACAGGAAGTCCCTTGTAGAAGTATTTTCTTGTGTTTCCCAAAGGAGACTGCCAGTGAAGAAAAAGAGTATACAAAATGCTGTAAATGTTTAGTGTTTATTTTCAAGCGTGTATTAGGATAAGTGGCAGCTACACAACCAGTACAGGATTTCATCCTCCTGGGATAGCAGTCTAGCACATTTCTTTAACCTTTCTTTAATCCGAAATCTCTCTTTTATGAAGGTGAAAATGCCACTGGTTTTCAGTTATCTTGGAAAGTTTCCCCATTGTAGCATTAAAAGAGACACACACTCTGTGTCTTTTCAACCTGAAATAAACTCCTAAATCCTCATGACACTTGAGATACAGAAAAGAAGTTCTTGGACAGTCAGGTAATATGTATCCACAGTTCAAAAGTGACTGTCTCAGTTATCAATAAAATTTGGGCATAGACATATAGGTAAGGAAACTAAAAAGACTATAATTCAACAGAGAGCTTTTCTATGAGATTTGCTTTGTTACTTTCTAGCATTTAGAATCAATTCAAATGCCAGCTTTCCATGCAGGTTTTATAATTATTTCACTCAGTTATAATAGTTTGAAGGAGCTCTGGTGGTATATTGGTTAAGGCATTTGGCTGATAACCAAAAGGTCAGTGATTCAAACCCACCAGCTGCTCCACAGAAGAAAGATGGGGCAGTCTACTTCCATAAAGAAACAGACTTTGGAAACCCAATGGGTAACTCTGAGTTGGAATCAACTTGATGGCAGTGAATTTGGTTTTAATCGTTTGAGCTTTCCAAGTATTTTAAGAGGTAGAATAACATATCATCAAATATGGTCAATCTAGAACCATGGATCAAAGTTATTCAATCCTCCATTTAAATTTATTGGTTGGTCTTGTATATTCATTTTATACCTTATAACTGCATACTTCACTGAGATAATCTCATTTACTTAATCTTATGGTTCCTTTGTCTATTTACAGACTTTTACTACAAACAGAAATGTTTAGAGCTTTAGCCTCATACCAGTAAAAGTGCCTTTTTTTCAGCTTTGTCCAAATAATGAGTGCATCCATAAAATCTGTTGCTAAATTATTCAAGACATTTCTAAAGATCTTACACTCTTTGTGGGAAATGTGTACAAAAGCAGTATTATATATATTTTAATTACATAATGTGAAAAGTACATTTGATATACTGTTGTTCTGTGTTGTCAAGTTGATTCTGATTCATAGCCCTGTAAGACAGCAGAACTGCCCCCAAAGGATTTTCTAGGCTGTAATCTTTACAGCAGCAGATCACCAGATCTTTCTCCTGTGGAGTGGCTAATAGGTTCAAACAGCTGAACTTTTGGTTAACAACCGAGAGCTTAACCATCGCACCACTAGAGCTCCTTAAATTTGACATAGGGTGGCCACTAAAACAACTTGAGCATTAAGATATATATTTTGCATATCATTCGGCTCTGGTTCTGAGCTACCTTGAGATACTAGATGTCAGATGCTACACAATTTGAATTTGGAAGATTAGAATTATTTCCATTATACAGTTGGCCCAGAGAAAAATAGTATCTCCAAAAAAAAAAGTAATAAAAAAGGTTATCCAGCTGTTTTAATTGCACTCTTAAAAATATATCAGATGCCTTGCATGATGTTTTTCTTTTTTCATGTCTTTCTGTATTTCCAAATATTCTATAATGTCTATGTATTTCTTTAATGGCTGAATCAGGAATAATAACTTGTAGTTTGAATCCTCTACAACCCAAGAGATATAAATTAATTTATGAAAATTTATGACTAAATATTTCTGATACACTCAGATGGTAAAAGAAAGTATCATCATGTAGATCAAATAATATCTTGTAGTTCAAATAAGATCAAATAATTTTTCTGACATTTAACCTGGATAAAACCACCTCTTTATGTGATGATCTCTTAAAGATAAATGTTAGAAATTGTATCTCTCTGGACACTTTGTTGTTGTTGTTATGTGCCATCGAGCCGGACCCGACTCATATAGACACTTAGCAGAGAGAAAATAAGCATACTCACTGGAAGATAGTAATACTGAGATTTGCCCCACTTCCATAAGAAAATGGAATGTTCTCCTTTTAATCGTATATTTATATAATTCAGATATTATTTTGAGGGTCAAATTCTGACCACCATCTTAAAATTTCCCGCAACTATTTTCTTGGTGCAATTACAAATCAGCAAGAAAGATTTTGCTTGGTAACTGACAAGTAATTATTTCATTAGAAGGCTCATGAGAGAAAGTCTCTATTACCTCTGGTTGTGGAGGATGCAACTTCTACAAAGATTCAGACCTGCTCATAAGGAATGCAAAAATCCACAGAAGTATGTAATTTTAATTTGTCAGGAGAACAAATACATTTAAGGAGTTCTGGTGGTATAGTGTCTAAGGCATTTGACTGCTAACCAGAAGGTTGGTGGTTCAAACCCACCAGCCACTCTGCAGAAGGAAGACTGGGCAATCTACTTCCATAAAGATTTTCCACCTTGGAAATCCAAAGGGGGTCACTATGAGTCAGAATTGACTAGGTGGCAATGAGTTTTTTTGTTTGTTTATTTTTTACAAATGCATCTGAGGTATTAGATTTTCCAGTTGCATTGCCTAGCAGAGTGACATTTGCTGAATTTGGGGAGACGTGTATGCTTTTGGTACATATAGTGTTCCATTCACAGGATTAACAAAGGTCAGGGAAGTCCTGTGCTGTAGTCAGAAGAATATCTTGTGAGAAATTTAGGTCTTAGACCATATTGACCATACAGCTGCAGACTGTCCATATAATCTTGGAGAAAGTCTCTAAATGTCTCTGTGCTTCAATTTTGTTTAACATGAGTATATCAAAGTCTGATACTCTGATATCTCTTATTACATATCATAAGAAAGAACAATGAATTTGAAGTTAGAACCTTAGGCTTTGGTCCAATCTTTGTCCTTCACTGTGTGGCAAAGCAACATGACCAAAGTAGGTGAGACAAAGTCTGGCCATTCTCGCTTCCAAGGAGCATTCCGGCTGTACTTCTTCCAGGACAGATTTGCTCATTCTTCTGACAGTCCACGGCATTTCCAGTATTTGTTTGTTCTTCTAGCATTCCATGGTGTTTTCAGTATTCTTCGCTAACATCACAATTCAAAGGCATTAACTCTTCTTTGGTCTTCCTTATTCATGGTCCAGCTTTCACATGCATATGAGACAACTGAAAATATCACAGTTTGGGTCAGACGTCCCTTAGTCTTCAAAGTGACATCATGCCAGAAGAGATCATTCCCTGGAGAAGGATATTATGTTTGGTAAAGTAGAGGGTCAGTGAAAAAGGGGAAGACTCTCTCAATGAGAAGGACTGACACAGTGGCTGCAATGATGGGCTCAAGTATAGCAAGGTTTCTGAGGATGGCACAGGACTGGGCAGGAATTATTTGTTTTACACAGGTTCGCCATGAGTTGGAGCTGACTGAATGGCACCTGACAACAACTACATGTGGCAAAGCACTTAAACTTCTTTGAACTTCAGTTTCTTCACCTATAAAATGGATTATTATCTTTTTCTACTTAATAAGTTTACTTTAATAGTCATGAGATGATATATGAAAAATTACTCTGCAAACTATGTTATAAACATGTAAGGTATTATTTTTAATAAACTTACTCTATGTAAAGAACTTTTCAGTTGTGTAAATATGTTATACAAATGCCATTATCATGGCCTTTACTAGTTGTGGTAGTTAAGGTTATGTGCCAACTTGGTTGGCCCTGGTATTGAGTGGCTAGGAAGCTGGATGTTATTTATTTCCCATGGTGAGACTGGAAATTAACCCCATGGTGGAATCTACTGGAGAAGCTGAGTAGTTGGTTTAGAGATGTGGTCTGCTTCCCGTATATAAGCAGCAACTTTGAGGAAGGTCTCCAGCTTATGGCATGCTTGAACCCTGCATGTAGCCAAGTTGTTGTTCAGCAGCCTGCCATGTTGCCCTGCGGATCTTGGGACTTTTTCTGGACTTGAATCAACACCCTGCTATGTGGCTGGGTAACATCAAGACTGTACCGTTTTGCTTGTTGACCTTGGGTTTGTCAGCCTCAGCAGCCAGCAGCTCCTGAGTGAAGAAAAGCCTCCAGGTTCAGTGGGCCAGGAGCAGGAGGCATAGCTGAAGCCCAAGGTCGAGGGGCTTTCACCCAGCCCCTAGGGCCTGGCACTTTGAACTCAGACTTCTAGCCTCCAAAATTGTAAGTCAATAAATGTCTGTTTGTTAAAGCCATTCCATTTGTGGTATTTTCCTGTCAGAATAGCACTAGGTAGCCAAAAAACTAGTTACAGTATAAAATCTTAAGATTCCAGAAGGTGGATTTTACCCATGCTGGTTTACATCATCAGGGAGTGCCTAGTGGAAAGAACACCTGGCTGTGGATCAAGAGACCTCAGGTCACATCTTAGATTGACTGCTATATGTATAACTTTCAGGAAGCCACAGAGTTTCAAGTTCTTTATAAAATGAGGAGCTAAACTATAAACTATAAAACGCTAAAGAACTATTCAGTTATGAAATTTTATTATTTGATATTTTCTTAAAATATCAGTTGCTTTTGAGGGATTTGCTACAGTGATTCAAAGTCTCTGTTTCACATATTATATGAGGGACTGTAATTGTACAAGAAGCATAGAGCTACTTAAATGTAGGATTAGGGAGAGATATTTTTGTTTTACTGTCTGGAGTGGACACTGCACAGCTAGGTGCCAACTGATTATAATATTAAACAGCCCAGGAGCCATTATGGAATTAATAAATACCAGTGGTCCAGCCTGCAGGGCTACTCATGGTGCTCCCAGGAGCTGCTAAAGTATAAACCTATACCAGAGGACCTGACTCAACTTCTTTAAAATTACATCTTGCTTTAGAGGGGACCCTTCAGCCCTAAATCCCTAGGGAATTGATGAATAAATCAAGCATTTTTTAAAATTAGATTTCATTTTGAACCTACTCATAAACCAAAGGCATTCAACATGCAAAAACATAAGGTATTGAATCAGGCAGTCATTGACACTGATTTAAATCCCAGATTGACAGCTCACTATTGGGAGACTTTGGGTAAATTGTTTAATCTCTCTAAGCCTCAGTTTCTCCATCACTAAAAGGGAATGATAGTTACTTTGCAGATTTATTGTACATATAATGTATTAAAATATCTGACACATATTAGGGACACATATTAGGGTCATTGTTATTAACTGAGGAAAACATATCTCTAAAATGTGTAATTGTTAACTGCACAATTTAGATAAGAATGAGTCTGAAAGATTTCAGAATGAAAACAAACTATTTTAATGAAGTTTTTGTTAGTATTTCAAGTTTAAATCTTTAATATAGTTTTATTCGCTTTCCCTCTTCCTGGTAGAACTTATTATCTGTTATTTGGACTTTATTATTACTTTGTAATAATAATTTTTTATTTACTCATTACTTCTGTATATTTCAGGAGCTCTGGTGGCACAGTGCCTAAGGCATGTGACTGCTAACCACAAGGTTGGTGGTTCAAACCCACCAACAGCTGCATTGAAAGAAGATGGGGCAATCTACTTCTGTAAAGATTTACTACTGAGATCTATCCACCATGGGTAACTCTGATTAGATTTGAAATACTGGTGGCATTCCTTAGACGGGAGAACTCTGGCTGTCTTTTCTATGGCTATCTAAATATTTGTTTTTCCTTTTAACTGAAACTGAATTATATTTTCTCTTGTTTATGTGCATGTTAAATCACTAATCTGAGAGTAGTACTGGTTTACCTAATATATATTGTAAGGATATTTATATTGCAGATCATTTGCACTTAAAGTGAATACAATGTACTATTCTACTTATATTTCAGGAAGTATATGCAATATAGCAATACACTTTGAAGAAAGGTAACTATCACTAGTGAAAAGTTCAGGCATCTAAAGATGATCATAACTGTCATGCAGAAAACAGAATGTGCCAATGATTTTTCTCTGAACAATTATACTCAAAAGTACTTTCTTCAAAAGATCTCTAAAAGAACACATTTACTTAAATGTCAATTATCATTCAAAAAACAAAACAGAAAGCTTCATCAAATCCACCCCCCCCACCACCACCATCACCAACCTAAAGAGTCATAATACTGGTTTTACTACTCTGAACTTGCAGGACTATTATTGCAGCCTCAGCAGTTACGGTACTAGAATTTTATTTATGGGTCAAAAGGAACAACAAAACTTTTGCCTCACAGCAACATGCAAGCCACCACAGTATGAGAAACTGACAGACAAGTGGTGGAGCACATTTAAATATTTATGTAGAAATATTCTCTGACAAACCAATATATATTTATGGTTGTAGTCCCATTTGTCATCCCACCCTTTTTCAGGTTGTGTCTATGTATCCTCTCATAAAGTATGGTTATTACTTTATTGAAGGATTGCATGTGTAATAGTATTTACTTTTGTTGTCTTTAGCTCTTATGCTCCTCCTCTAAGGGTCTTCCTGTGCCTTGATAATTTTGTGCTGACTTCACCCTTACTATATATTGTCTTTCCCTTCATCCAAGTTAATAGGTGTCTATCCTACAGTTAGTTATTTACAACTCTCTTCCCCTCCCACCTCTGGTAACCATCAAAGAAAGATTCTTTCTGTGTATAAACCTTTTCTTGGCTTTTCACAGTAACAATCTCATATAATTTTTGTTCTTTTGTGATTGACTAATTTTACTCAGCATAATGTCCTCTAGGTTCATCCATGTTAGGATGTGTTTTGCAGATTCATCTTTAGTCTTTAATATTGCATAATGTTCCATTGTGTATATGTATCATAGTTTGTTTATCCATTCACCTGCTGGTAGGCACTTAGGTCATTTCTATCTTTTTGCTATTATGAATAATGCTGTGATCAGCATGGGTATGCATATATCTGTTCACGTCACAGCTCTTATTTCTCTGGGATATATACCTAGTAATGGGATTGCTGAATTATAGGCATTTCTCTTTTCAACTTTTTAAGGAGATAATATATCATTTTCTACAGTGGTTATACCATTTTACGGTCTCAGCACCAGCAGTGTATATGTCACACTTGCCAGCATTTGTTGCTTTCTATTTTTTTAAACATTGGTTTTAATATTTGGGAGTGGTATCTTTAGCACTGTTGTTTTGATTTACATCTCTCTAATGACTAATGATCTCAAGAATTTCTTCAGGTGCTTGTTAACTACCTGAATGTCTTCTCGGTATAGTGCCTGCTCATGTCCTTTGCCCATGTTTTAACTGGATTGTCTTTTAGTTGTTAAGGTATTGGAGTTTTCTAAAAATTTTAGAGATTAGTCCCTTGTCCAAAATGGTATTGCCAAAAATTTTTTCCCAGTCAGTAGGTTCTCTTTCTACTCTTTTGGTGAAGTCTTCTGATGAGCATGCGGTGCAATGAATTACTAGGTATGGCTTTTTTAGCCACAGTCTTTTTTTCATTTTAATGGTTACATATTTATTTTAGCAACCATAAGAAGAAACATAATCTGCACATGAAACTTATGATTTTACAGATATTCAATCTCAGGCATTTTATGGAAAATATTAAGTAAGTGATAGATAGAGATGGAATGTGTGTGTGGCAAAAGTCTTGAAAGCAGAACCTGAATGACTGAAGTTTGGAAAACACTAGTATAAGAGGTATGATTACCTTAAAAACTGTTCTGATAGCTTTCATTGGATTCCCCTGGTAACACTGACATCAGCACCATTTCACCAGGTGTCTGGCCATCACATGTCTTCTCGCTCCCCAATAACCTCAGCTGAAGGCAGTCTTCCACACTTCATTTGTCTTCTTTCTACCCATGCTTCCAGCACACAGCACTTGCTACCTCCCTGCTTTTTCCTTTTCTCTGAGAAAGGGCTTCTTGAGGTATCCCCCATACTAACCATAGTCTTTATAACTCCCACCAGATTACCATGTGGGGACCATGCAAATAAGGTTTGTAGAACTCTGATGTTGGGATTGGTTAGTTTTGTCATTTTGCCAGGCTTAAAATGAGCCCTCCTAGAGGCAGAGAACCCACCAGCCACTCCTCGGAAGGAAGGTTGGGCAATCCTACTTCCGTAGTGATACTGCCTCGGAAACCCAAGGAGGGGTCGCTATGAGTCGGGGCCGACTCGACGGCACATAACAACAACAACAACAACAGAGGCAGAGAGGGGATCTCACTGCCATCAAGAGAGAAGAGCTGGAGGTGAAGTAGAGTGCATCCTTGGACCCAAGATCCCTGCACTGGACCTCCTTGGCAGAGACACCCAGAGGAGAGTGATGCCCTGACAGAGAGAGATGTGCCGGCAGAGACGACCCAGCAAAGAGACAGTCACAGTGGAACCAAGAGACACGAGACAGAGCAGAGGGCTTACCTGGCCCACAGAGCAAGAAAGTTGAGTGCCTTTGGGGCAGAAGTCTTGCTGATGGAGTGGGGCGCACCTAGGTGTACCTATTGGCAGAGTTAAAAGAACTTTGTAACACTTGCACAAGCAGGGCAGAGGCCAGGCCAAGAGGCTAAGGGCCAGAGAGGCGTGTCTGAGGGCACACCAGAAGGGAGACTGTCTTAATCAAAGAATTATATCCTGAGCATGTTCCCGAACCTGAATTGTAGCCTGTTACTTCCCTAACAAGCCCCATAATTGTGAGTATTGTCTGTGAGTTCTGGTGGCCAGTGCAACAAATTATCAAACCCAGCAGAGATGTAGTGAGTACCATAGGAGGGGCAGTTGGTATGAGAATTGGTAAAAGGCTGAAGGGTGGCAGCATGTCTGGTCTCAAAGGAATAAGCCTTGGGCTGCTGAGGGTGATTCTGTCTTCCTCTTGTCAAGTTAGAGTAGGTCAGAAGATGCCACATCTGTGCCTTTTGTGCAGGAACCATAGTGGATACTGTATGTATCCAAGAGAAAAATAAGATGATAGTTAGAAATCATGTGAATAAGGTAAAAACACAACCCCCACTATATACAATACCTCTTCACCAAAAATTATCTCATAAAAAATATATCACATTGAATATATTCTAATATGCCATATGTACAATTTTTTAATAACAAGGAAATGGATCATATTTGTTATATTATGGAGAAAAAGTACTATCAAAGTATATAGTAAATAAAACTACTTAGCAGAAGGGCTAATAACAAAGAGATTAGAAAGAAATACTTTAAATAATGATGGAAAAATTGGAAATAATTTCCAGGGATATTCAATGTGGATCATCTCTGATACAAAATTGATTTTCAAACATTACAGTGGAAAAAAACCATATCTAAAAATAAAAAAGTATAAATGTATAAAAATGTATCTGCTTATATCCTTTGGCTCATCTCCAATAGTGGAAAGAATGGCCTTCCATGAGGTAAGAATACAAGACAGGCTCCTTGATATTCACAATAGGACATCTTTGTTACTTATGTGCCATGTATCTGAAACAGTTGGATCTTACTTCGGTTTGTAATACAGAATATCTGTCCTTTATCTACTTATTAGAGATCAAATTGTGAATTGTCTGGTACAGCTCATGTCTATTGAGACAACTGGTATTTGCCACAGCCTTGTTTTTCAAGGTTTTCCAAGTTTTATCTTTGTATAAAGTTAAATCTCTAGAACTTGTGTCACTTTGGCAACTTGGTCACAGAAGAAAAGTTTGTCATACGTCTCAGCTTTATAAAAGGTCACATAAAAAACAGGCACAAGCAGAACATCTGTGCTTTCTTTGTCAAGACAACTGGGAGGTCATTCCCAGGATGCTATTCATTGTATCTATCCACTTGAACAGTTTTTCTCACACAATAGATCTAGAAAAAGGTTGTTTCATGATGAACTGGAATGTTTCCTTTTCTAAGACAATGAAAACATAAGAGTTGAGTTTCTCTGTTTCCATCCCCAAGAAACTCAGCTAGTTTTATGCTTATTTGCAGTAGATTTTCTTAGCCCAAGATTGCTATTATAATTTTTTTCTCGTATCTTCTTCCCTCACTCATACTTTGTCAGTTTATTTTTTTGTCATATTACTGATCCTATTTCAGTCATAGGTTTTTTTTTTTTTTAATAGCACTATATCATATCCATTTTGGAAGAGGGCAGACTGTGATGCATACTAATTCACTTTCCTTCCTTTCTCTCCTAAAAAACTTGGGACATTCACTTACAGTTATAATTCTGAAACACTGGGTTCAATACCAAGAGTCCAGTTTCAATATTTAAGACCTAGTCCTTGTATGAACTGTTTCAAGTGTGAGGAGCAAGGATGTCTCCTTGAGGACTAAGGTGCGCCTGACACAAGCCATGATATTTCCAATCACCTCGTATGCATGTGAGAGCTGGACAATGAATAAGGAAGACCGAAGAAGAGTTGATGCTTTTGAGTTGTGGTGCTGGAGAAGAATGCTGAAAGTACCATGGACTGCTTAAAGAACAAACAGATCTGTCCTGGAGGAAGTGCACCCGAAATGCTCCTTGGAAGCAAGAATAGCCAGACTTCGCCTCACGTATTTTGGTCATGTTGTCAGAAGGGACCATTCCCTGGAGAAGGATGTCATGCTTGGTAGGGTGGAGGGTCGACGAAAGAGGGAGAGGCCTTCAACGAGATGGATTAACATGGTGGCTGCAATGATGGGCTCAAGTATAGCAGGGATCATGGAGCTGGCGCGGGATCGGGCAGTATTTCGTTCTGCTGTGCATGGGGTCATCATGAGTCGGAAATGACTTGACGGCACCTAACAACAACAGTCCTGGTATGAGCTCTTTTAAAGGGCTCTTTCAAACAGCAGATTCATGCCACAGTATAATGTCACTATGTGTTACAAATTACTGCTAGAACAAACTTTATCAAGCACCATTTCCATCATGCAGCCCCATTTCAGGAAATATCAGTAGAGCCCCTATCATTAAAATGCTCAAGTTTTCAAGATGTTCCATTTTTTAAATATTTCTCCACAGTATTAGCTGAAACCCTTTTCACATCAAAAGCCTTAATTAAGATTGTTGTTTTCAATTAAGGATTCTTCCTTCTACTCAGAGTTCAGAGGAAAAAACTTCCGTATTGGCTGAAAGCACATTTTGCTAGATTAAATGGAAAATAAACTTCAACTTAATAGTTGCTTTACTTCCTTCAATTCTTGTTAATTATAAAATTTCAAAAGAGTAATTTATATAATAAAACATCACAGTACTCTCCAAAACACTTTTAAGTCTGAGGCAGTTCACAAATGAGTCCAGACTTATTCCTGAGTCTTTTACATTTTATTTTAACATTCTTCTCCCTCTGTTTATAATGATCAGAATTTAGCATGAAATATAATCTGTCTTCTAAATGATAAAAAGATAGAAAGTTCTTAAGAATTTTGTTTTGTTTTTTTAATTCAAATATTTTCAGGGCATCTAGATTTGCTAAATGAGAAGTACGGTATGTCATGGACTCTCATTGGGACCCTTTTTCCTGATTCTGAAGGACAATTTGAAACATAAAAGGTGGACAGACAGAATGTTAGTTTGGTTTAATGCAGCCAAATCTTATTAGAGAGAGATGAATATTTGTGTGCTCAGTTTTAAACTTAGGTATTCCTTAGACTGGAGAATTCTGGCTGTCTTTTCTATGGCTATCTAAATATTTGTTTGTTTTTCCTTTTAACTGAAACTGATTTATATTTTCTCTTGTTTGTGTGCATGTTAAATCACTAATCTGAGAGTAGTACTGGTTTACCTAATATATATTGTAAGGATATTTATATTGCAGATCATTTGCACTTAAAGTGAATACAATGTACTATTCTACTTATATTTCAGGAAGTATATGCAATATAGCAATACACTTTGAAGAAAGGTAACTATCACTAGTGAAAAGTTCAGGCATCTAAAGATGATCATAATTGTCATGTGGAAAGCAGAATGTGCCAATGATTTTTTCTCTGAACAATTATACTCAAAAGTACTTTCTTCAAAAGATCTCTAAAAGAACACATTTACTTAAATGTCAATTATCATTCAAAAAACAAAACAGAAAGCTTCAACTCCCTGCCCCCCTCACCACCACCACCACCACCACCATCACCAACCTAGAGTTGTAATACTAGTTTTACTACTCTGAACTTGCAGGACAATTATTGCAGCCTCAGCAGTTACAGTACTAGACTTTTATTAATGGGTCAAAAGGAAGAACAAAACTTTTCATTCCAGGTTTCTTACCCTTGAAGCTATTTAAACAGGGAAGTGGGTGAAATCTGTGTATACAAGGCAAAGGCCAAATGTTTCTGGAGCTAGTACCATTCCTACAGCCAAACCAAACTGACTCCATTGAGTAATTCTGACTCATAGTGACCCTGTAGGACAGAGTAGAACTGCCCCACAGGGTTTCCAAAGCTGTAAAGATGAAGCTGACAGCCTCATCTTTCTTCTACAGAGTGGCTCGTATTTTGAACTGCTGGCTCTTTTGTTAGCAGCCAAATGCTTTAACCATTGCACCACCATAGTGCCTTATTCACACAATAGTCTGGGGTAAATTACAACCAGAAAACTTCAGAGTTAGAAAATAACTTAGAAGTCATATAATAACTCTCTCATTTTACAGATGAGAAAAGTGAGACCTGAAGATGAGTTATTAAAGGTTAGTCAGCTAGATGTTGAATAAGTTCAGATGAAGATTTCTTACTGTTTTTCTACTCTACTACAGTACATGTATATCTCTATCTACATTCCTGAAGAAAATTTAGCTTTTATTTAGTGAATACGAAAGAAACTACAGGTCTGCTGTCACCAAATTATCAAAGCAGGGCATTAAAAATGATTTTCAGTTGTTAAGGTCATTAGTTCAAAGGCTGATGGGGGGAATGTTGTAAAGGATCAGGCCATTAATACCCGAACCCACTGAGCAGTCTTAACATCACCAAAAAGAAACGTCCAAATATTATGTGTCTCCTGATGCAATGCAATAGGATATACATTCTACCACCTAAGAAGAATTCTTGCCAAAAAAAAAAATCAAATCTGAATCTAGTTATGGCTCTGGATTTCCCTACAAGTTTAAAAGAAATATAGAGGATAGAGGAATATGTTAAACAACACCAGAGGAATGTAATTGACCAGATCCAGACTAGAAACTTCCACAGAATTAATGACCCAGTTACTTAAAAAATAATAATAAATAATAAAAATAATAGTAATAAAAAATAAAAACAAAGCAAGAAGGAAAA
>NW_006921612.1:8569810-8571419 GCF_000298275.1 Orycteropus afer afer
TTGAACCACCAGCCTTCTGTTTAGCAGTCAAATGTCTTAGGAACTATGCCACCAGAGCTTCTTGAAGAGGAATGGTGTGGCATTTATGATCACAAAGAATGTTTCAAGATCTATCTTGAAGTACAATGCTGTCAATGATAGAGATAATATCCATGTACCTATAAGGAAGACCAGTTAACATTACTGTTATTCAAATTTACATACCAACCACCAAAGCCAAAGAGTAGGAAACTGAAGATTTTTACCAACTTGTGCAGTCTGATATTGACCAAACATGCAATAAAGATGTGTTGATTATTACTGGTGACTGGAATGCAAAAGTTGGAAACAGAGAAGACTCACCAATACTTGGAAAACATGGCCTTTGTGATACAAATAATGCTAAAGATCACATGACAGAATTTTGCAAGACCAACAACATATTCATTGCAAACACCTTTTTTCAACAACACAAACGGTGGATATACACGTGGACATCACCAGATGGGATACACAGGAATCAGATTGACTACATCTTTGCAGAGAGGTAATGGAGAAACTCATTATCTTGAGCCAAAGTAAAGCCAGGAACTGACTGTGGAACAACCCATCAACTGCTCATATGCAAGTTGAAGTTGAAGCTAAAGATCATTAAAACAAGTCCCTGAGAGCCAAAACATAACTGTGATTATATCCCACCTGAATTTAGAGACCATCTAAGGAACAGATTTGACACTCTGAACACCAGTGACTGAAAACCAGATGGATTGTTGGATGACATCAAGAACATCATACATGATGAAAGCAAAATGTCATTAAGACAGGAAAGGAAGAAAAGACCAAAATGGATGTCAGAAGAGACTCTCAAACTTGCTCTTGAACAGAGAGTAGCTAAAGCGAAAGGAAGAAATGACAAAAGAGCTGAACAGATTGCAAAGAGCAGCTCAAGAAGACAAAGTCAGTTATTATAATAAAATGTGCAAAACCTGGAGTTAGAAAACCAAAAGGGAGGAATACACTCAGCATTTCACAGGCTGAAATAACTGACAGAAAAATTGAAGTCTCAAGTTGCAATATTCAAAGAGGCTACAGACAAAATATTGAATGATGCAGGACACATCAAAAGATGAAGGAATACACAGTCACTCTACCAAAAAGAATTGGTCGATATTCATCCATTTCAGGAGGTGGCATATGATCGAGAACCAATGGTAATGGAGGAAGATGTCGAAGTTGCATTGAAGGAATTGGTGAAAAACAAGGCTCCAGGAATTAATGAGATACTCACTGAGATGTTTCAACAAACAGATGCTGCACTGGAGGTACTTACTTGCCTATGCCAAGAAATCTGAAAGACAGCTACCTGGCCAACTGACTGGAAGAGATCCATACTTGTACCAATTCTAAAGAAAGGTGATCCAACAGAATGTGGAAATTATTGAAAAATATCATATGCAAGTACAATTTTGTTGAAGATAATTCAAAAACGGTTGCAGCAATGTATTGACAGGGTATTTCCAGAAATGCAAGATGGGTTCAGAAGAGGACATGGAAAGAGGGATATTATTGCTGATGTCAGATGGATCTTGGCTCAAAGCAAAGAATACCAGAAAGATGTTTACTTGTGTTT
>NW_006921612.1:8577154-8579882 GCF_000298275.1 Orycteropus afer afer
CATCCCATTGCCTTCTCGCTTGCATGGTTTCTGCTGAGAAATCAGAGCTTATTCTTACTGGCTGTCCTTTGTAGGTAACTTTTTGTTTTTCCCGTGCAGTTTTCAGGATTCTGTCTTTTGTCTTTGGTTTTGATGAGTTTGATGATGATGTGTCTTGGTGATTTTCTTTTGGGGTCTATCCTGTTTAGAAGTTGTATCATTTTATAGTCCCACGAGCAGTGGTTGAGAGTCCCAATCTCTCCACATCCTCCCCAGCATTTTTTATTTTCTTTCTTGATGAACCTTGCTATTCATGCTAAGTCCTTACAGATAACTTTTTTTTAAAAAAACATTACTATGCATCTGCCTTGACACTTCTCTCTTTTTTTAATTTCAAGATACCTGTGCAAATTATTCCAGTGACTTCTGAATATTACTCTTCATCTTTCATACACAAAATTCTCATTCAATGCAGTGAACAAGAATTTATTCATCACTTACTTAAGGCACTGTTCTATTGTTTACTGCCCTCAAGTTGATTCTGATTCATGTGACCCCATATGTGGAAAGTCTAATTGTGTTCCATAGGGTCTTCAAGGCTGTGAGCTTTCAAAACCAATTGCCTGGCCTGTCTTCCAAGGTAATTCTGGATGGGTTCAAACCTCCAACCTTTTGGCTAGTAGTTGAGTGCTTAACTGTTTGCTCTAAGGACTAGTAGAGATTCTATTAGAGGTAAAACAAAATTCACATAAACAATTGCCATTCAGTTATTTGAAACTCTTCATTTTTTTCTTCTCTTGTTAGAACTAAAAAACTAACATTCTAGAAATTTAAAGGGCAAAAAGGTGTGGTTGATCATCTGGAAAGACAGCTACCAACAATTCTTCCCATCCCCATGTATGCATGCTGCTCTTTATACCAAGTGAGAGTATATTCCTCTTCCCTTTGAAACTGGGCTCATCTTGTGACTTGTTTTGATCAATCAAATATGATAAAAGTTGACACTGTGCCACTTCTAGGCCAAGGTCTTAAAAGGCTTAGCAGTTTATGTTTTTGTTCTCTTGGAACCCTGAACTGTGATGTGAAGAAATCAGGCTATCCTGTTGGAGAGAGAGGCTACATGAAGGATCATCTAGGTGTCTCAGACAACAGGCAGCACCAATGTCCCAGACAAATGAGTGGGGCCATTGGATCCTCACACCTTATTTAACCCCAATTAGGAGCTCTGGAAGCATAGTGCCTAAGGCACTTGACTGCTAACCAGAAGGCTGGTGGTTCAAACCCACCAACCACTCCTCACAATCTACTTCCACAGTGATACCGCCTTGGAAATCCAAGGAAGGGTCGCTATGAGTTGGATCTGACTTGATGGCACACAACAGCAACAACGACATCATATGAAGGAGCTCTGGTGGTATAGTGGAGAATGCATTTCGCTGCTAACCAGGTCAGCTGTTGAAGCCCACTAGCCACTATGTGGAAACAAGATGGGGCAGTCTACTTCTGTAAAGATTTATAGCCTCAGAACCCAATGAGAGTCATTATGAGTCAGAATTGACTCAATAGCAATGAGGGTTTTTTTTTTTTTTTTTTTAACATCTCATGAACCAGAGATAAGCTATCATCATTGAGCCTTGCCCAAATTGAAGATACACAGTACAGCAAGCAAATAAAATGATGGTTGTTTTAAGTCTATGTCCTGAGGTAGTTTATTCTAGCACATTTCTTGTTTGAACCTGAAATACTAGTTTTTCCATTCTGTCTGCCTATCAAATTTCTATCCATTTTCAGAAACCATGTAAAGGTTCAAGCAGAGGAGATTAGTTGAGTAAACTCTGGTCCATAGACACAATGGAGTACTATGCAACTGTTTAAAAAAGGGAATGAAGAAAATCTCTAATCTCTATAAACTGATAGGGAGTGATTTCCAGGTCACTTAGTAAGTGGAGAAAGCAAAGTAGAAAAGGGCAAACATAGTGTGCTTTTGTGTAAGAAAGAAGAGAAAATATATATATATATTTCTGCTAATAATCTGAAAAAGGAACATGAGAAAGATAAACCAGAAAACAATAAAGTTAGTTACTAGCAAAAGATGGGAGAAGGAGGAAAGGGTGAGAAGGATATGGGAAGGGTGACACTTCTCTGACACTTCTGAGAATATCTTTTGTATGTTGTTGTTGCTAGGTGCTGTGGAGTTTATTTTGACTCATAGCAACCCCATATGACATGGCAGAATTGCCCCATTGGATCTTCTAGGCCATAATCTTTACAGGGGCAGATTACCAGGTGTTTCTCCAGCAGAACCACTGGGTGGGTTCAAACCCACAACATTTCAATTAGCAGCTGAGCACTTAACTGTTGCATCACCAAGGCTTCTGACTTTTGTAGAGCTGTATATAATTTTAAAGGCCTGTTAATATTCTACATATTCCAAAAAGTAAATTTAAAACTATAATGGTACTGAAAAAACAAACCCATTGCCATCAAGTTGATTCCAACTCATAGCAACCCTGTAAGACAGAGAATAACTGCTCCATAGGGTTTTCAAGGTTGTAAATCTTTATGGAACCTGACTGTCTCATCTTTCTCTTCAAACTGCTGACCTTTTGGTTAGTAGCTGAATATGTTCACTACTGTGGCACCAGAGCTCTTAGAAGTACACCGGAAAAAAACAAACTCACTGCTGTCGAGTTGATTCCAACTCATAGTGACCCCTCCTTGAGTTTCCAAGGTGGTGTCTCTGTGGAAG
>NW_006921612.1:8580138-8582986 GCF_000298275.1 Orycteropus afer afer
GAGTTAGGGTGGGGCTTGGGGGGGAAATGGGGAAAAATGCAAACAAATCCTGAACTCTTCTTATAGTTTATTTATTGTAGTGGTAAGGGCAAAGCATCTCTGAAACTTTTTAGACGTAATTGAGAATTGAGCAGAAGAGTACATGTGTTGATGATATTGGGAGATGATGTTCTCACTGGCAAAGAAGGGATATACAAATATGGAATGGTGATGCTATGGGTATGAATTATAAGGTGTGAAACAGATATATGTATAACAAACATATATATGTATAAAATGTATATATAAATATAATATGTATATATACTTATTATACATGTAAATACATATTTAATATATATATATAATAAACTCATTGCCATGGAGCCTATTCTGACTTATAGCTACCCTACAGGACAGAGAGTTTTCAAGACTGTAAATTTTTATGGAAGCACTACCACATCTTTCTCCCATGAACGAGCTTGTGGGTTTGAACTGGCAACTTTTTTTTTTTTTAAATTGTACTTTGGGTGCAAATTTGTTACAAAGCAGAACTGTTTTACATTCAACAATTCGTGTACATTTGGTTTCACGCCCTGATTACCATCCCCAACCCTAACCCACTCTCCTCCCCTCCCTTCCCTGTGACCCCCTCTCCCTGTGCCCTTCTTAACTATGCACTCCTGTCTGTCCAGCTTTCCCTCCATGTGAATGCTGCCCCTCTGTGTCCCATGGCTGATTGCTCCAAGCGTGTATCTCTATAGAGTAGGTAGGTGTCTCACCCTGGATTGGGTGTTCAGCATGTAAGACTTTCTTTCTACTGTTGGGCTGAGAGCCAGTCCTTGGGAGTGAGTCCTATCCCAGGTCCGAAGTGGATCCCAGGGCTATAGTTTTGGGGGTCCCACCAGACTTCATCAGACCAGTAATTCTGGTCATTATTGTTTTTGAATTTTGTTCCATGTGAACCACTGACTTTTCAGTTAGCAGCCAAGTGGTTAACAACTGAACTACCAGGGCTCCTTATAATACATAATGACTTATAAATACAGAAAACATATGTGTGTTTTGTGCATTGTTCTTACGTGCCATTGAGTCGGCCCTGACTCCTAGCGACCCCTCCTTGGGTTTCTGAGGCAGTATCACTACGGAAGTAGGATTGCCCAACCTTCCTTCTGAGGAGTGGCTGGTGGGTTTGAACCGCCAGCCATCTGGTTAGCAGGCAAGTGTCATAGCCACTATGCTACCAGAGCATATGTATATGCAAACTGTCTATATACATATATGTATATGTGTGTGTGTGTGTGTGTGTATAAATTCACTGTCGTTGAGTTGAATCTGACACAGAGCGAACCTTCCTTGGGTTTCCGAGGTAGTATCTCTACGGAAGTAGATTGCCCAGTATTCTGAGGAGTGGTTGGTGGATTTGAACTGCCAGCCTTCTGGTTAGCAGTCAAGTGCCTTAGGCACTACTCCACCAGAGCTCCCATATTGTATATATGTGTATGCATATGTATGTGCATATTTCCTAGCTCTGTCAAGTGGACAGTCCAATAAGCAAAGACACTCCAGTAACAATGATCACACCTAGTATCCAGATCTTGGCCTCTAATACTATTCCTGCAGTAAAAGGAACCAGGAGCAGGATATTTGCAAGGTATTAATGTGATTTTTCACAGACTACTTATTAGTTTCAAGGGAGAAACGCAAACAGCGATTATGAAGTAGAGACAAAGGAGAACATCTTGACCAGGTGATCAAAATGAGTATCACTTATGAAGGAAAGATGGGTATCATGTGTCTCGAGATGTGATACCCTGAAAAAAATACATCACCCATGCAGCTTTCTAACCAAGAAGGCATTGCTGCTACTATTAACTGATGTTGAGTAGGCTCTACCTCATAGTGACTTTTTATATAAAAAAACAAAACGTAGCTGGGCCTGCATCATCCTCACTATGCTTGCTAAATTTGAGCCCACTGTTATAGTCATTCCGTCAATCCATCTGACTGAGGGTTTTCCCAAGAAGGCATAACACCAACCTAATCACAAGGAAATGCTGGACAAACATAAAGTAAGGAACACTGTATTTTTTTAAAAATAGTGGTATGAACTATAATTTTCAAACATGTTATTATCATGAAAGACAAAGAGTATGGCAATGTTCCAGATTAAAGAAAGCTAATGAGACCTAATAACTCAATGCAATACCTGACCCTAGACTATATCCTATACTTAGAAAAATCTGTAAGATTTTTAAATGCCAGTAGACAACTGACAAAATAGGAATATGGATGACAGATTGGTATTTAAGTGTATTATGTATCAATATAATTTATGAAGTTGATAACTGTATTGTCATTTTTTAAGGGAAAATCCTGATCTTGAAAAATACACAGTGAAGTACCTAGGGGTAAAGGGTCATAAGTGTATATAACTTACCTTTAAATGTTTCAGGAAAAAATAATACGTGTGTAATAAAAATAAGTGCTCAGCTGCTAACTGAAAGGTCGGTGGTTTGAACTCAACATAGGAGAAAGATGTGGGAGTCTGCTTCCATAAAGATTAGAGTATTGGAAATGTTATGGGGAAGATCTACTCTGTCTCATAGGGATGCTATGAGTCAGAATTGACTCAATGTCAATGAGTTTGTTTTGGATTTGGCATAATGCTTGAACACTTTTTCTTAAAAAGATCAGCACGAGGCCGGGCCCAATGAGGCGGAGGTTAAAGATGTCCCAAATGTCCAAACTACCATGCCACTCCATCATTTCAGACATCAACTCCTCCTCCTCCTCCCAGTAATTTCTCCAGTCTCAGGGTTCCGTATTTCACTGTAACGCTTCACAGAACTCATAGACACCCAAGGGT
>NW_006921612.1:8583338-8592033 GCF_000298275.1 Orycteropus afer afer
GTCGATTGCCAGTCATTATAGGGAATGACTACTACCAGCTGCCCAGCCAAGTTGATACCTGACCTTAACTACCACACCACCCCAAATAGGCATGGATTTACAAACCATCACAGAATGGAGGACAATGTTTAGAATGGCCACATCAAGCAATTCACTGCATATAATAAAAATAAATAAGTAAATAAACAAATAAATAGTACATGCCAGAGCAAATGATAAAGTAGATGAAGCAAAATGCTAACAATGGGTGAATCAGACTCTACGTAAATGGTATACAAGTGTTCCTTGTACTATTTTCATTTTATAATTATTTTAACCACCCCTCCTCTATCAGTTTGTCTTACTGGGATGGTTTCCATGTTGCTGTGATAATGGAAACTATGCTACAAGTATTTCAAATACCAGCAGTATTACCCAGGATAAACAGATTTTAGCTGAGCTTCCAAACTAAGACAGCCTAGAAAAAAGGAAAAAGTGGCCCACTTCTGAAAAAAATTAGCCACTGAGAACCTTATGAATAGCAGTGAAACACTGTCTGATATAGTACCAGACGATGAACCCTTCAGGTTGGAAGGCACTCAATATACTGCTGGGGAAGAGCTACCTCCTCAAAGTAGAGCCAACTTGAATGATGTAGAAGGAGGGAAGCTTTTGAGACTTATATTTACTTATGTGGCACAACTCAAAATAAGAAACAATAGCTGCACACACCCATTAATAATTGGAAAGTAGAATGTAAAAAGTATGGATCTAGGACAACTGGAATTGTCAACAATGAAATGGAGCACTTTACGACTGATATCCTAGGCATTAGTGAGCTGAAATGAACTGGTGTGAGTCATTCTGAATCATACAATCAAATGACCTACTATGCCAGGAATGATAAATTGAAGAAGAATGGCATCGTCAAAAAGAACATTTCAAGATCTATCCTGAAGTACAGTGCTGTCAGTGATAGGATAATATCCATATGCCTATAAAGAAAACCAGTTAATATGATTATTCAGATTTACGCAGCAACCACTAAAGCCAAAGATGAAGAAATTGAAGATGTTTACAACTTCTGCAGTCTAAAATTGACCAAATATGTAACCAATATGTATTGATGATTACTGGTGACTGGAATGCTAAAGCTGGAAACAAAGAGGAAACATCAGTAGTTGGGAGACAAAGATTTCGTGATAGAAATGACACTGGAAATCGCGTGATAGAATTTTGCAGGACCAATGACTTATTCGTTGCAAATATCTTTTTTCAACAACATAAACAGCAGTTATACACATGGACTTTGCCAGATGGACTATACAAGAATCAAATTGACTACATCTATGGAAGGAGACAATGGAGAAGCTCAATATCATCAGTAAAAGGTGGCCAAGGGCCGACTGTGGAACAGATCATCAATTGCTCCTATGCAAGCTGAAGTTGAAGAAAATTAAACCAAATCCATAAGAGATAAAATATGACCTGAATTTGAAGACCATCTCAAAAACACATGTGACACTTTGATCACCAATGTCTAAAGACCAGACAAGTTGTAGGATGACTTCAAGGCATTATACATGAAGAAAACTAAAGGTCATTAAGACAGGAAAGAAAGAAAAGACTAAAATGGATGTCAGAAAAGACTCTGGAACTTGTTCCTGAATAGAGAGTCACTCAAGTGAATGGAAGAAATGATGAAGTAAAAGATCAGAACAGAAGATTTCAAAGAACAGCTCGAGAAGTCAAAATAAAGTATTTGTCTTTGTTCCCCAGTGCTGCTATAACAGAAATACCATAAGTGGGTGGCTTTAACAAACAGAACTTATTCTCTTACAGCTTAGGAGGCTAAAAGTCTGAATTCACAGTGCCATCTCTAGTGGTTGGTTGAAGGTCCCTCGACCTTGGACTTCAGCTCTGCCTCTTTTTCTAGGCCCACTGGAGCAAGCTAGAGGCATCTTCTGACTCACACAGCTGCTAGCTGCTGAGGCTGATGAACCCAAGATTGGAAGATAAAATAACATAATCCCAAGACTGGTGGTGAACACAGCAGACCACTGGTTCAAGCTTAGGAACAATCTCAAGATTGGCAGACAACACAGCAGGCCACTGATTTAAGTCTAGGAACTGGAGATGAAGATTCGGCCAAACACAGGATCCAAAATGTGCAAAAGCTCAAGACCTTCCTCAAAGCTTTTCCATATATACTGGAAGCAGGTCATACCTTGAAGGCAACTAATTAGCTGCTCATAGCAGATTCCACCATAGAGGTGTTTACAATCTCATCATGTGCAATAACCACATCCAGCTGCCACACCACTCAAAACCACAGCCCAGCCAAGTTGACACACAAACTTTTAACTACCACAGTATAATAAAGAAATATGCAAAGACCTGGTGTTAGGAAAGCAAAAGAGAAGAACACACCTAGCATTTCTCAAGCTGAAAGAACTGAAGAAAAATTCAAGCCTCAAGTTGCAATATTGTGGGATTCTATGAGCAAAATATTGAACAATGCAGGGACCATCAAAAGAAAATGAAAAGAATGCACAGGGGAACCGACCAAAAGGAACTGGTTGACATTAAACCATTTCAGAGGGACCATATGTTCAAGAGCCAATGGTATTAAAGGAAGAAGTCCAAGCCTCACTGAAGGAATTGGCAAAAAAATAAAAGTCTTCAGGAATGATGTAATACCCACTGAGATGTTTCAATAAACAGATGTAGCACTGAAGATGCTCACTTGTTTATGCCAAGAAATCTGGAAGACAGTTACCTGGCTAACTGACTGGAAGAGATCCATATCTGTGCCCATTCCCCCAAAAGAGGTGATCCAACAGAAAGCAGAAATTATCTAACAATATCATCAATATCACACGCAAGTAAAATTTTGCTGAAGATAATTAAAAAATGGTTGCAGCCATATATCAAACAGGAACTGCCACAAATTTCAGTGAAATTCAGAAGAGGACACAGTTTGAGGGATACCTTATGTCAGATGGATCTTGGCTGAAAGACGCTTAGCTGAGTCTCATTGACTCTCCAAAGGCATTTGACTGTGTGGATCATAACAAATTATGCATAACATTGCAAAGAATGGGAATTCCAGAACACTTTATTGTGCTCACGAGGAACCTATACATGGATCAACAGGCAATCTTTGAACAGAACAAGGGGATATTGCATGGTTTAAAATCAGTAAAGGTGTGTATCAGTGCTGTATCTTTTCACCACACTTAATTCAATCTGTATGCTTAGCAAATACTCCAAGAAACTGGACTATATAAAGAAGAATGCAGCACCAGGATTGCAGAAACTCATTAACAACCTATGATATGCAAACCAATCTTGCTGCTGAAAGTGAAAATTACCTGAAGCACTGACTGATAAAGATCAAAGACTACAGCCTTCAGTATGGATTAGACCCCAATACAAAGAAACAAAAATCCTCACAACTGGGCAATAAGCAACATCAAGATAAATGGAGAAGAGATTGAAGTTGTCAGTGATTTCATTTTACTTGGATCCACAATCAATGTCTATGGAAGCAGCAGTTAAGAAATCAGATGACATACTGCACTGGACAAATGCACTGTGAAAAACCTCTTTTAAAAAAAAAAAATTTTTTTTATTGTGATTTGGGTCAAAGTTTACAGAGCAAATTCATTTTCAATACAGCAGTTCATACGCATTTTGTCCCATGACATTGACTGTAATTTCTCACAATTCAATAGCTCTCTTCCCACTTCCCTCCCTTACACTCCGCCCCCCCCCCCCAGCTATCTCCCTGTGCAAACACTGCAGTTCTGTTCTCCCATGACTGATCACTCCAAGGAGTGTATCTACCTGATGTAAATATTCACCCCCTGCAAAAGACTAAGGTGTGCCTCACCCAAGCCGTGGTGTTTTCAATCACCTCATATGCATGTAAAAGCTGGACAGTGAAAAAGGAAGATCAAAGAAGAACTGATGCCTTTGAATTGGGGTGTTGGCAAAAAAAATTCTGAAAAAACCACAGACTGCCAGCAGAATGAACAAATCTGTCCTGGAAGAAGTGCAGTCAGAATGCTCCTTAGAAGTGAGAATGGCCAGACTTCATCACTCATAGTTTGGTCAGGTTTTCAGAAAGGACTAGTCCCTGGAGAAGGTTATCATGCTTGGTAAAGTAAAGGGTCAGAGAAAAAGGGGAAGACCCTCAACAAGATGGACTGACACAGTGGCTGCAACAATGGGCTCAAGCATAGCAAAGACTATAAGGATGGTACAGGACCAGACAGTGTTTTGTTCTATAGTACTCGAGGTTGCTATGAGTCTAAACCAACTGGATGGACCTTAACAAGAACAATTATTTTAAAGCTAAAATTATTTCCTAAGAAAAAATTCTGCCATTCTAAGGTAGAATCCATGAAACTATTTCTCAATTCTCAAATTATCCCCCTTCCCTGAACACCTATAGCATTGTACTGCCTTTTTCTCAGTTTTTAATCACGTACTGCGTTGTGTTGTTAATTAGTTGTTTCAGGTCATTACAGGTGTAGAAGACTGTATCTAGTCTCCTCAACTGCATGTCCTGTGCATGCTCCTTGTGTCCTTCTAGTGTTCCTGGAAGAAAGTTAGCACATAGGTGCTCTGCATTGTCTGGAAAGAGCTTAGGATGCAAAGATTTGTCTTGAAGTCTCTGCTCTGCCACTCAATTGCTCTGTGACCTTGGGCAAATTAACGTATAACTCTGAGCCTTAGTTTTCCTGTTTGTGAAACTGGAGGGCTTATGGGTGGTTATCCTGTTCTAAAACAAGTGGTTCAATATTTGTTTGATTATGATGAAGTATGCACAGATTTTTCTATTTGCTTTATTTTAGCGACATTTTTACGATGAATATGAATGATAAAGATTGTGGCCCTAATGAGGTACTGAGAAAGCTGAGTAACTGACCTCACACACTTGTCTTTTTTCACAGCTATGTTGGTTTATTATTAATTTATCTATATTCTACTCCTCGGAAGGAAGGTTGGGCAATCCACTTCTGTAGTAATACTGCCTTGGAAACCCAAGGAGGGGTTGCTATGAGTCAAGTCTGACTTGACGGCACATAACAACAACATATTCTACTCAGCTTTGCTTGTGCCTAAAGAATGACATTTGAAAGATATCTGGTTAAAGTGATTAAGCATGCCCAGGATTACTGGTAATATGATGTTCATTTAATAATTCTTTATTTTTTACCTCAGTTTTGCTGCTAATGATTTTAACAAAGGTTCACAGAGTTTCCATTTTCTTTCTTCTCTCCTCTCAGGGCTAAAAATTGCTGAAATAGTAAGATAGTAATAAAAATTACTCGTTTTCAGATTAAAGCATTAAGAAGTCAGATTTACACACCTATTTTACCATAATATATTTTTAAATGGAATAAAATGAGTCCTAACTTTCATGATACAAATTTTTAAAATTTATTTTGAATCTATCATCCATATAGGAGCTCTGGTAGCATAGTGGCTAAGACACTTGCCTGCTAACCAGACGGCTGGCGGTTCAAACCCACCAGCCACTCCTCGGAAGGAAGGTTGGGCAATCCTACTTCTGTAGTGATACTGCCTCGGAAACCCAAGGAGGGGTCGCTATGAGTCGGGTTTGACTCGACGGCACATAACAACAACAACAACAACATCATCCATATATTAAAATTTTTAAAAGATGTTAGCTGTTTCTGAAAATATGTGATCTACTGATAGAGTAACAAAACACACCTGAAATTCCACTTATAATAATTATAAACAAAATATCAGCACTAAAAATCTGTATTTAATTGAGCACTATGCTTCCCAATTGTCAAAGCTTTTTTTAAAAAATGCTTTTCATTGAAATATAATTTATGTACACTGAAATACACAAAACTAAAGTGACATGGGTCAATACACTTTTTTTTTTTTTGCACTGTTCCCTCCCCTCCCCTTCCACCCCTGGCAACCAACAAAGAAAAGTTTCCCTCCATATATAAACCTTTCCTTGACCCTCCACAACAACGAACTAATATTATATTTGTCCTTCTGTGATTGACTTATTTCAATCAGCATAATGTTCTCCAAGTTCCTCCATATTATGAAGTGTTTTGCAGACTTTACATTATTCTTTATTGCTAAATAGCATTCCATTATGTGTGTGTACCATTGTTTGTTCATCTACTCTTCCTCTGATGGGCATGTAGGTTATTTCCATCTTTTTGCTATTGTAAATAGTGCTGCAGTGAACATAAGTGTGCATATATCTGTTCCTGTCCTGGCTCTCACCTCTCTAGGATATATACCTAGTAATAGGATTGCTGGGGCAAATGGTATCTCCAATTCCAGCTTTGTAAGGAATCACCATATTGCCTTCCACAGTGGTTGTATCACTTCACAATCCCACCAGCAGTATAGAAGAGTCTCAATCTCTCCACATCCCCTAACCAGAAGGCTGGCGGTTCAAATCCACCAGCCACTGCTCAGAAGGAAGGTTGGACAATCTACTTCCATAGTGATATTGCCTCAGAAACCCAAGGAGGGGTCACTATGAGTCGGGTCTGACTTGATGGCACGTAACAATAACAACAACAAATAGTTGTGCTGGTCCTCTTTTTTATTTTGATGTGAAGGTTTATCATTTTTCTTTGAGGTTACCCTGTGATTTATAGTCTTCTTCCCAAGTTTAGAACAATCCATTCTATCTTATAGTTGTCTTGACTTCCCTACCATCTAGAAGTTCTGTAATGACACAGTTTTTTTCCTCTTTTTGGTTTGTAGTTGTCCTCATTTGTCAATTGATGACTCTGGTTCCCTGTTTCCAATCTTGCAGGCTTATTTTCTTTGGATACTTCCACAGCTGGGTTAGTTTCTGGGTTATATCAACATGTGTGTTAATGGTCAGTTGTTGTTGGCTGTTGCTTCTCTGTCCAAAGACAGCATCTCTTGAAAAGTTGGGCTGGTTTTAGCAAATTCCCTTAATTTCTGCTTCTCTGGAAACATCCTAATTTCACCAACATATTTGAGGGACAATTTTGGTGGGTACATAATTCTTGGTTGGAAATTTTTTCTTTCAGGGTTTTATATATACCATCCCATTGTCTTCTTGCCTGCATGGTTTCTGCTGAGAAATCTGAACTTAGTCTTACTGGTTGCCTCTTGTAGGTAACTTTTCATTTTTCCTGTGTTGCTCTCATGATTCTTTGTCTTTGGTTTTGGTGAGTTTGATGATTTTCTTTTTGGGTCTATCCTGTTTGGGGTTTGTTGGACTTCCTGAATGGATACAGTCTCATCTTTCATCATACCAGGAAAAATCTCTTCCAACAAACCTTAGACAATTTTCTCTGTGGTTTCATTTGTCTCTTCCTGTTCTGGAATTCTGTTTACATGTAGGTTATTCCTTTTGATGGTATCCCACATGAACCTCAGGCTTTCTTCATTTTGTTTTGATATTTTTTCTGATTGATCCCTTTCCAAAGCAGCATTGAGGTATTTGCCTTCAATCTCACTAATTCCATCTTTCTTTGATTCAATTCTGCTCCTTTCCCCATTCAATGTCTTATCTATTTCTGAAAATTTAGTATTAATCTTCCAGATTTCTGTCTGTAGATTTTGTTTCATTTCTAATTTTTCATTTATTTTGTCATTTTGTTCTTGTATTGTCTTTTGAAATTGCTGAAGGGTTTTCTCTGTGTTTTCCTCAATTTTGTCAGTGTTTTCCTTATCCGTCTCTCAATCCTTTGAAGATACCTAAATATAATTCTTTTGAATTCCTTATCAGGGAGTTCTAATACTGCATCTTCCTCAGGGATGTGTTTTTGGTCTGTATCCCAGTCCCTTGTTTGTCCTGCTTGATCTTGCTTCTTTGTGTGGACTGTAATGGTCTGTTGTCTCCAAGGCATTGTGATGTTTTTGTGTTTATATTTAATTGGTGATTGTATGTTGGAGTGACTTGCCTAGAATTTTCGTTTTGTTTTGTATGTTATCTACGCAAGCAGGGTACTGTGCTGTGCTCCTCTATTCACTAACTGTCACGACTTATACACTCACCACTTGTCTCCTTCTGCTGTCATCCCCTTGTATGTCCCTGCCGACCCTGGCAAACAGAGCCTATTCTTAGGTCCCTGGAATCTGAATGAGAATGCTGTCACTTTAAAATCCAAAATGGTTGCCACTTGTAAAGATTCAAAATGGCTGCACCCTCAGTCACTTTAAATATCCAAAATGGCTGCCACATATAAACAATCAAAATGGATGAGCCCTCCGGACAGCGGAAAGTCAACAGCTCAGGTTGTCTCCATCCTTGCTGTTTCCCTTTCTAGTCATAGGCCACCAGTGCAGTCGTTCCTGTAGTCTTTGGTGACCAGGGCTGATCTTTAGGTCAATTCTCAGGTCCCAACACCACTTGGAAATATTCAGGCTATCGGTCTTGTCAGAGTAGCTGACAGTCTGCAGCTCCGACCATCTCTGTACTCACTGTTTTCATTCAAGTTTTTCCACTAGTTAGTGCCTAATCCACTTTTATTTTTTTTTTTTTTGTCTATAAAGGCAGTTTTATTTTTATTTTATTTTATTTTTATTAGGATTTGGGTGAAGATTTACAGAGTAAATTCACTTTTCATACAGCAGTTCACATACACTTTGTCTCATGTCATTGACCAAAATTTACAATGCAGCAGCTCCCCTCCCACTTCCTCCCCATAGTTACCTCCTCCCA
>NW_006921612.1:8602728-8623007 GCF_000298275.1 Orycteropus afer afer
GATCTGTGTTGCTTGTCTGCCTATTCCTCCATCTTACCGGAAGTCCCTGTCAAGGCTTTTATAATTTGTATTAGAATCAAGTGAAAATAGGTATGTATATTGCAAGCAGACATATATATAATACAGGAGGGTTGCAGTTCACAGGAGGAGGACTGGTGGCACAGTGGTTAAAGTGCTTGGCTGTTAACCAAAAAAAGTCAGTGTTTCAAGCCCAACAGGCACTCTGTAGGAGAAAGATGTGGTAGTCTACTTCTGTAAATATTTACAGCCCTGGAAACCCTATGGGACAGTTCTACTTTGTCCTATAAGGTCCTATGAATCAGAATCAACTTGATGGTGGTGGGCTTGGTTTGGGTTTGAAACTCACAGAAACACTGATAGCTATGTTTCCATTATTTCCTCAGAGAACATAAGGACATTCCAGTCTACTAAGTGCACGGGAACACTGTTTTGTTTACTCTGATAGTCACAGTGATTAACACAATACCTGATACCTGAAAGAGCACAATAAATATTTTGTGAATTAATGAATCAATAAACAATAACAGTTCAATGCTTGACTACTAGCTGAAAATTTTGTGGTTCAAAGCTACCCAGAGGTGTGGCAAAAGATAGGCCTGGTAATCTATTTCTGAAAGGTAAGTTTTGAAAATACTATGAAGCAGTTCTACTCTGCACACATGGGGTGACCATGAGTCAAGGGTCGACTCCATGGCAACTAATAGCGACTAAAGCTAAGTCTGTGTATCCATTTGGATTGAATCGTATTTATTTAAATTTCCAGATAAGAACAGGTGTGGTAAATTACAACAGTCATGACCTCAGAAAGAATATCTTCTGTAAAATTCTGTGTCACTTTTAAGTTAAAGTCTTTCTCTACAGCTTCAATGCAATCATGTTTTATATTAGGAAATTAAACTTTATTGGGGATAAAAACAAAAAATTAAATCAAACCAGTCACCATTAAATTGATTCTGACTCAAGGCAACCCCACATGTATTAGAGTAGAACTGTGCTCCACTGGGTTTTCAATGGCTGTGATCTTTTGGAAATACATACTCAACTCAACTCACTGCTATCGAGTTGGATCTGACTCATGGTGACCCCTCTTTGGGTTTCTGAGGCAGTTATTACTACAGAAGTAGATTGCCCAAACTTCCTTCCAAGGAGTGGCTGGTGGGTTTCAACCGCCAGCCTTCTGGTTAGCAGTCAAATGCCTTAGGCACTACGCCACCAGAGCTCACTGGAAATACATGTTGTTGTTATTGTTGTTGTTGTTAGTGCCCTTGAGTTGGACCTGACCCACAGCAACCTCTCCTTGGGTTTCCAAGGCGGTATCACTATGGAAGTAGATTGCCCAACCTTCCTACCGAGGAGTGCCTGGTGGGTTTGAACCACCAGCCTTCTGGTTAGCAGTCAAGTGCCTTAGGCACTACGCTACCAAAGCTCCTCTGGAAATACATAGCCAGGCCATTTTTTCCAAGGCACCTTTGAGTAGTTTGAAAGCACCAACGTTTTGGTTAGTAGCTGGGTGTTTGCACCACTCAGGTTCTTACATTAAGGATAGTGGAAAACTTCCCATGGTTGACTCTGTTGTTTTTTTAGGGTGAGGAGAATTTTAGCTCGTGCTAAACTCCTGCATATATCAAAACAGTCACGGTGAAAATATTGTTGAGAATTTCTACTTTGGTAGCAGCAGAAGTGAAAGGTCTTTGGCTCTATCACTGTTATACATTGCTGTCGTGTTGATTCCAATTCATAGGACAGAGTAGAACTGCCCCACAGGGTTTCCAAAGCTGTAAATCTTTATGGAAACAGACTGCCATATCTTCCCTCAGAGCTGCTGGTGGGTTCGAATGGCCAACCTTTAGTTAGTAGCTAAGCACTTAATCATTGCACCACCAGGGTTCTGTATCAACTGCATAGTAACAAATTTATCTGTCCAACTTTTCATTATAGTTGGATGTTAGTCAATAATGGTTCTGCATGTCACTAAGGTTCCACCTAGCAAATTCATCCATGTAAGACCTGGAAGGGGGAGATGTGTGGAGTGCGAATTGTACAAGGGATAGCAGATATACTACAGCATCTGTGACAAAGGCTCCACTGTCTTGGCATTTTGGAAGTTATTTCTTGACATTGTTGTACTTTGAGTAACCTTAGTAGACATTTTTTTCCTAATTGCCACTACCCATCATATTTTAATACCACAGATATACCATGTATTTGTTTATGTACCAGTGCACAGCACTGTATATCTGTACTTCATACTTCAAGAGAGTAAGATTTTTTCACCTCTCCCGCAAGAACCAATTTTCAGCCTAGTAGAGGCAACATTTGTTCCCATTGAGAATACATATACTATTTGGTCCTAGCTTCATAAGTACCAAACAACAGGAATAGTGGCTGTGGGATTACTATTACAACAATCCTATGGTGAGACTGGGTGTTGTTCCTGCTGTTCTAATGTAGGAAAGAGGCAAAAGGAATTGTCCTGATGACAGCAAAGGAAAATTCTAGGCTGAAACCTTGCTTTAGGGCTTAGAGAGCAACCAGACCAGTCTGGAGCAGGAACATAAAGTTCCAGGACACCAAGATAAACACAGAAGTGATAGATTACCCCACTGCATATAAATATGCTGAGAGGAGTTTTAGATTTCTCCAGTAGGATTTAGAGATGTATTAGTGATAGTTACACAGAAAACTGACTGAAGGAGGGGGGGTAGGCAATTGTTAACACCACGAAAAATACAAAGTTGCATGTGAAAAGAAAATATGATGATAGTATATTATGTGACACTGTTGAGCAGTATTTATGAGGTCAATATAGTGTAAACCACCACTCGTCTGTCAGTCTGTTGTCCTGCAGTGGCTTGCCTATTGCTGTGAGGCTGGAGGCTATGCCACTGGTGTTTCAAATACCAGTAAGGTCACCCATGGTGGACAGGTTTCAGCAGAGCTTCCAGACTAAGGCCAGGAAAAAGGAAGGAGTCATCCAACTTCTCAAAAAAAATGTGCCAGTGAAAACTTAAAGAATAGCAGTGAAAACAGTGTCTGATAGATTACTGGAAAACTTTATGAATAGCCCTGAAACACTGTGTGATACAGTGCCAGACGATAAGCCCTTCAGATTGGAAGGCACTCAAAAAACAACTGGGGAAGAGCTGCCTCCTCAAGGTAGAGTTGACCTTAATGATGTGGATGGAGTAAAGCTTTCAGGACCTCCATTTGCTGACGTGGCATGGCTCAAAATGAGAAGAAACAGCTCTAAACATGCATTAATGATTGGAACATAATGTATGAAGTATGAATCTAGGAAAACTGGAAGCTGTCAAAAATGAAATGGAACACATAAAGATTGATATCCTAGGCATTAGCGAGCTGAAATGGACTATTTTTGGCCATTCTGAATCAGACAACCATATCTACTATGCCAGGAATGACTATTTGAAGAGGAATTCAGTGGCATCCATCATCACAAAAGATGTCTCAAGATCTGTCCTGAAGTACAATGCTGTCAGTGATAGGGTAATATCCATATGCCTATAAAGAAGACCAGTCACTACTACTATTATTCAAATTTGTGCACCAAAGCCAAAGATGAAGAAATTGAAGATTTTTACCAACTTCTGCAGTCTGAAATTGACCAAATATACCATCAAAATACATGGATGATTACTGGTGACTGGAACCCAAAAGCTGGAAACCAGGAAGAATCACTGATAGTTGGAAAATACAGCCTTGGTGACAGTAATGATGCCAGAGATCTCATGACAGAATTCTGTAAGACAAACAACTTATTCATTGCAAGTACCATTTTTCAATAACATAAACAGTGGCTATACATGTCTCACCAGATAGAATACACAGGAATCAGACTGACTAAGTTTGTGGAAAGAGGCGATGGAGTACCTTGGTATTTTCAGTCAAAATAAGACCAGGAGCTGTCTGTGGAGCAGACTATCAATTGCTCATGGGCAAGTTCAAGTTGAAGCTGAAGAAAATTAAAATAATCCACAAGAGCCAAAATATGATCTTGATCACATCTCATCTGAATTTAGAAATCATTTGAAGACTAGATTTGATGCACTGAACACCAATGACTGAAAACCAGACAAGTTGTGGGATGACATCAAGAACATCATACATGAAGAAAGCAAAGTCAATAAAAAGACAGGAAAGGAAGAAAAGACCAAAATGGGTATCAGAAGAGACTCTAAAACTTGCTCTTGAATGGGGAGTAGCTAAAGTGAATGGAAGAAGTGATAAGATAAATGAGTCGAACAGAAGATTTCAATGGACAGCTCAAGAAGATAAAGCAAGGTATTATAATGAAACGTGCAAAGACCTGGAGTTAGAAAACCAAAAGGGAAGAACACACTCAGTATTTCTCAAGCTGAAAGAACTGAAGAAAAAATTCAAGCCTCGACTTGTAATACTGAAGGATTTATGGGCTAAATATTGAATGATGCATGAAGCATCAAAAGATGAAATACACAGAGTCACTACCAAAAGATGTTCAACCATTTCAGGAGGTGACATGTGATCAAGAACCAATTCTACTGGAGGAAGCTGAAGCTGCACTGAAGCAATTGGGGAAAAAAAAAAAAAAAAAAAAAAAACCCAAGGTTCTAGGGCTGATGGAATACTCATTGAAATGTTTCAACAAACAGATGGAGCACTGGAAGTGCTTACTTGTTTATGCCAAGAAATGTGGAAGACAGATACCTAGCCAACTGACTGGAACAGATCCATATTTGTGCCCATTCCAAAGAGAGGTGATCACACAGAATGTGAAAATTACCAAACATCATTAATATCACATGCAAATAAAATTTGGCTGAAGATAATTCAAAAACAGTTGCAGCAGTAAACAGTTCCTGACAAGGAACTTTCAGAAATAAAAGCTGCATTCAGAAGAGGACATGGAACAAGGGATATCATTGCTAATGTCAAATGGATCTTGGCTGAAAGCAAAGAATACTGGAAAGATGTGTTCTATTGACTATTCAAAGATATTCACCTCTGTGGATCATAACAATTTATGGATAACATTGAGAAAAATGGGAATTTAAGAACACTTAATTGTGTTCATGAGGAAACTGTACATGGGCCAAGAAGCTTTTGTTAGAACAAAACAAGGGGATACTGTATGTTTTAAAATCAGGAAAGAGGTGCATCAGGATTGTATCCTTTCACCATACTTATTCAATCTGTATGCTGAGCAAATAATCTGACACATTGGACTATACGAAGAAGAACTCGGCATTAGGACTGAAGGAAGAGTCATTAACAACTTGCAATATGCATATTACACAACCTTGCTTGCTGAAAATGAAGATGATTTGAAGCACTTACTGATGAAGATCAAAGTCTTCAGTATGGATTACACCACAACATAAAACAAAAATCCTCACAACTGGACCAATAAGGAACATTATGATAACTGGAGAAAAGATTGACGTTGTTAGGAATTTCCTTTTACTTGGATCCACAATCAACACCCATGGGAGCACCAGCCAAGAAATCAGACATTGTATTGCATTGGGCAAATATGCTGCAAAAGTGTTAAGAAGCAAAGATGTCTCTTTGAAGACTAAGGTGTGCCTAACCCAAGCCATGGTATTTTCAGTAACTTCATATGCATGTGAAAGCAGGATAATGAATAAGGAAGACCAAAGAAGAGTTGATGACTTTGAATTATGGTGTTGGCAAAGAATAATGGAAATACCATGGACTGCCAGGAAAATAAACAAATCTGTCCTGGAAAGTGCGGTGGAATGCTCCTTGGAAGCAAGAATGGCTAGACTTTGTCTCTCCTACTTTGGTCAGGTGGTCAGAAGGGACCATTCCCTGGGGATGGATATCATGCTTAGTAGAGGGTTAGTGAAAAAGGGGAAGACCCTCAACAAGATGGATTGACACAGTGGTTGCAACTATGGGCTCAAGTATAGCAAGGACTGTGAGGATGGTGCATGACCACACAATGTTTTGTTCTGTTGTATTACTTAGGGTCACTATGAGTCAAAGTTGACTGGACAGCACCTAACAACAACAGTAGTATAAATGCTACATAGTTATTTAATTCAAAAAACCACACTTACTGCTGTCGTGTCGGGTCCAACTCATAGTAACCCCTCCTTGGGTTTCCGAGGCAGTATCACTACAGAAGTAGATTGCCCAACCTTCCTTCTGATGAGTGGCTAGTGGGTTTGAACTACCAGCCTTCTGGTTAGCAGTCAAATTCCTTAGGCACTATGCTACTAGATCTCCTATTTAATTCAAAGTAGTGAAAAAAATTATATTGGGAGAAATGAGTTAAAGGGGGGATGTCAAAGGACTATATCCTCATTATCCACATAAAGACTGTTGGTGTATAATGTTTTTTTTGTTTTGTTTGTTGTTGTTGTTATGTCCTGTTGAGTCGGACCTGACTCATAGTAACCCCTCCTTGGGTTTCCAAGGCGGTATCACTACGGAAGTAGATTGCCCAACCTTCCTTCCAAGGAGTGGCTGGTGGGTTTGAACTGCCAGCCTTCTGGTTAGCAGTCAAGTGCTTTAGGCACTATGCTACCAGAGCTCCTATAATGTTTAGGATGGTTGTTTTGGTTCTCTAGTGCTGCTGTAACAGAAATACCACAAGTGAATGGCTTTAATAAACAGGGAATTTATTCTTTTACATTTTAGGATGCTAGAAGTCCAAGTTCAGAGTGCCAGCTCTACAGGATGGGTGAAAGCCCCTTGAACTTGGCCTTCAGGTCTGTCTCTTGCTCTGGGTCAAATGAAACTGGAGGCTTCTGTTAACTCAGACAACTACTGGCTGCTGAAGCTGACAAACCAAAGGTCAAAAAGTAAAATGGCACAGTCCTACAATTATCAAGCAACATGGCAGGCCACTAGTTCAAGTACAGAAACAGTCTCAAGATTGGCAGACAACATGGCAGGCCACTAAGAAGACGACTTGGCCAAATGCAGGATCCAGATGTGCCAAAAAGCTCTAGACCTTTCTCAAAGCATCTTCATATACCCTGGAAGCAGACCACATCCCAAGGCAGCACTACTCAGCTGCTCACAGTATATTCTACCATGGAGTTGATTACCAGTTTCATTATGGGGAATAACTACATCCAGCTGCCCAGTCACTCAAAACCAGGGCCAGCCAAGTTGACATATAACCTTAACTACCACAATTCCACCCCTTGTCAATTGGCACCTATACAGATCTCCTTCATTGGGTGGCCTAAGACTCCTAGTCCATCTGAGTGGTGACTTATCCCTTGGGGATGGCAACCCTGCCCCCTCACTTTTGGGCAGCGGCTATGGCCCCATACCATTGGCCATCAGGAATGGCAGTTGGTGAGCCAAGCTGGTGGAGATACGACTCTTTGAAATCTAGGAGGCTGTAGGAATTCTACCCCAAAGGCCATAGTCCTACCCTTTGAGGCTGAGGCAGCTCTTGCTTCCTGGGTCCTTGGTTTCTCAGCTTCTGCCAGTAAATGCCCTAAGACAACCCACTCTGCCAGGAAGCTTCTTGCTTTTCTGCTCTGTGGGTCAGCAGGCCTGCTACTCCATCTCACACCTCTTCTACCAATTAGTGCCCAGAGGCAATCTAATCCACCAGGAAGCTTCCTGCTCAAAGACATTTAGCTTTCTCCTTTGTGGGCTGGTAAACCTGTTGCTTTGTCTCATGCCAGTCTCTTAGCTCTACTGCCACCATCTCTCTGCCAGTCTCAGCCCAGGGATCTCAGGTCCCAGGACACAATCCACTCTGTTTGCATATTTTAAGTATCTGTCAGAGCAGCACCCCACTCTCTCAGTACCAAATTTTGTTTTGGTTATCTAGTGCTGCTCTAACAAAAAATACCACAAGTGGATTGTTTTAACAAATAAGGATTTACTCTCTCACAGTTTTAGGAGGTTAGAAGTCCGAGTCCAAAATGCCAGCTCTAGGGACTGGGTGAAAAGCCCCCTGACCTTGGGTTTCAGCTCTGCCTCTTGCTCCTGGCCCACTGAAGCTGGAGGCTTCTCTTAACTCAGATAATTGCTCGCTGCTGAGGCTGACAAACCAAAACTTGACAAGTAAAAGGGAACAGTTCTACAATTATCAAGCAACAAGGCAGGCCACTAGTTCAAGTCCAGAAATAGTCTCAAGATCGGGAGACAACATGGCAGGCCACTGAGACAAAGACTTGGCCAAATGCAGGATCCAGATGTACCAAAAAGCTCCAGACCTTTCTCAAAGCATCTTATATACTGGAAGCAGACCATATCTCTAATCTACTCATAGTAGATTCCACCATGGAGTTGATTACCAGTCTCATCATGGGGAATAACTACATCTAGCTGCCAAGCCACTCAAAACCAGGCTCAGCCAATTTGACACATACATTAACTACCACAATGGTGAAGTCTCTTGAAATAGCAGTATAAACTTTTTTTTAAAAAAAGAAAATGTGTAGAAGTCAATTCCAATAGAAACAGTTAAAAGAATTGAAAGTGTTGACTATGAAAATCAGAAGTCAGGATTGGAGAGAGGTAGGACAGGAAACTTGTCTTTTTTGTTAAAGTCTTTGATTTTTAAAACTGTACATGCATTAGTGTGATAAAAATTAAATGGAATTCCAAAAAATGGAAACAAGAGAATAGAAATGCCTACACTGTTCTGAGGCTTCATAACTGCTTCCTTTAATTTGCTATCTTGTGAATTCTTGTCTATTACTACATTTCTTCCTAGAAGACTTCAGAGATACCATTCCTTGGCACAGATTTTAGGCATGTATATTATTTATAGGTCTTCATCCAGATGAAAGGAGCTCTGGTGCATACTGCCTAAGGCATTTGACTGCTAACCAGAGGTTGGCAGTTCAAACCCACCAGCTACTCTGTGGAAGGAAGACTGGGCAACCTCTTTCCATAAAGATTTACCACCTCAGAAACCCAAAGGGGGTCGCTAGAGTCAGAATCGATCAATGGCAATGAGTTTGGGTTTTTGGTCTTCTAGATGAACCTCTTCAAACTGAACACTGTAAACATGAATTTCCTTTACTCCCAAATTTTCTTCCAGGTCCAAATCAGCTCTATCATGTGAATGCTGTATCTAGCCAATGCTGATTCTCAAAGGCAGAATCTGAAAATTGACAGATTTTTGATATTTGTAAGAAACCATGGTTATAGAGGAATCTTTATTATTTATCTCTATTTATCTTCATTATACATATACAACTGATAATAATTAGCTTTGACTATTTGATCTTGATTTCATTTAAGTAATCTGGTGCAAACAGTTAATGGGCTCAGCTACTAACTAAAAGGCTAGCACTTCAAGTTCACTCAGAGGCTCCTCAGAAGGCCTGGCAATCTACTTTCAAGAAGTCAACATTGAAAACCTTGTGGAGTGCAGTTCTACTCTGACACACATGAGGTTGCCATGAGTCAGAGCTGATGTGAAGAGCTCAATGGCAACTGGCTAGGTTACTAGTTTAATAATATTAGTTGCCACAATTACTAGTACTAATATTAATAAACTTAGTTAACATTTCAACATAGGTAACAGTTATGAATTTTTAATTGGTAAATTAGAAATACGCAAAATAAAATTGTTTAAATTACTTGTTCTAGTATAAGAATCAGAATTTATAGATTATTTTTCTATTTGCTTAATTAAGGTCTTAACAAAATAAAAGCTCTGGTAGTGTAGTGCCTAAGGCACTTTACTGCTAACCAGAATGCTGGCGGTTCAAACCCATTGGCCACTCCTCTGAAGGAAGGTTGGGCAATCTACTTCCGTAGTGATACTGCCTTGGAAACCCAAGGAGGGGTCGCTATGGGTCAGGGCTGACTCGACAGCACATAACAACAGCAAAAGGCACAGGGCAAATGTTCTTAAACTTCAATGTGTACTTAGGAATTAACCATGGACACTAGTAAAATGCAGACTACAGGACCTGTCCTAGAAATTCTGATTTATTATATGCTGGATAAGAAGCCCTGGTATGTAGTGGTTAAAGTGCTCAGCTGTTAACTGAAAGGTTGTTGGTTCAAAATTACCAGCCACTCCAAGGGAGAAAGATGAGGTTTCTGTAAAGATTTATAGCCTTGGGAATCCTGTGGGGCAGCTCTACTCTGTGTTATAGGATCATTATGAGTTGGAATTAACTCAAAGGTAGCAGGTTTGGATGTGCTGGGAATTGCCAAGGAATCTGGATTTTAAACAAAATCCTATATAATCATGATAAAGATGGTTTTATGAACTGTACTAAGACACACTGGCTTGTTGGATTGAATCAGACATCCTTGGGTTGATTTTCTTTTTTTAAAAAATTTATTCTCAATGATAATCAAGCAACTCCTAAGGGAACAATTTTAAGTGCTCTCTCAGAGAAGTATCTAGGGACCAGTACTTGAATGTATTATATACAAAGAGTAATAGAGTAGCTTTATGCATAAGATCAATTTCCTGGCTCCTGTCCTAGAATAACACACGATTATTTTATTGATTACCAGCTGGATGTTAAAAAAAAAAAAATTATGGAGTTAGAGGAACACTACTGAAGGGTGAAGTCTAATGATGTCTGGAATTTTCAAGATCATCACTCAGAGTAATCATTTAAAGTGTGTTATTAAGTTATACTCCAAATTATAAATTATGTATTCATTTGCCTACTTCCTACCCATGAAATCTTTATATATTGTTTAACTTTAATTTTTTTTTATGTTACTGTATAGGTTGTAAAGGCCCAGAATAGATGCTGATAGCTATAAACAAAATAATCTAAGCTATTATCACATAGTCCAGCATTTAAGAAGGAAAAAAAATTAAATTCTTTACCTCTGTTATTCTATTTACTTCTGTAAATAATAAGCTCTGTCAGTACTTTCAGATAAGGGAGGCTAGGACTATAAAAAATCATTTAAATTAATATCTTCTTTATACCCAAACTTTAGCTCTCAATTTGTTTCTCTTTTTTTAAGAATAAGCTAATGAAAACAACAATTTGTTGTTAATCCACACCTCTACCTTATATATGGTGCCTGTGGTCAATACGGACCATACACTGTGAGACCTCCAACTATAATAATTATGCAGGTGGTGGTGGTGATGATGATGATAGTTATGATGGCCAATAGCATAGTGTCTAAGGCACTTGACTCTTAACCAGAAGACTGGTGGTTCAAACCCACCAGCCACTCCTCAGAAGGAAGGTTAGGTAATCTATTTCCATAGTGAGACAGCCTCGGAAACCCAAGGAGGGGTCGCTATGAGTCAGGGCCGACTCGACAGCACATAACAACAACACAACAACAATGTGACAAGCATTAAGTACTTTATGTATATTAAGTAATTTGAACTGCAGAACCTACTATTATTATTCCTATTTTATAGATGAGGACACTGAGGCCTCAAGAGGTTAAGTAACTTCTCTTGGATCATATAGATAATAATTAGGCTTTACACTCAGACAATCTGGGTTCAGTGACTAACTTCTTTACCTGTGTGTTTTCTATAATCCTACCTTCCCAATGTCTCAGCAATGCAATACTCAAAGTGAAGAACCAAAGAAAGGCGTCTCCTTTGTTGATTATTTCTACCTGATCCACATTGTCACTTTGGAAGTGACAATCCATTATTTATACATTTAATAACACAAGTGGTTTAAACTACCTTGGGGAACATCTGTTATCTCTTTCAGCATAGATTTTGCCTTACTTTGTGGTTTTAATAAGAATTATCATTAAGCTGAGATCAGAATTCACATACAAAAAGCCAAATAAGAGGGAGTAACTATCTTCTTTCAAGATGGAAAAGAAATTAAAAGATAATTTGATGAAATCAGAACTAGGATTTTATCTGATTATAAGGATGTTCCTCACCAGCTACTTCATGGTTAGCCAAAAGAGCTACCTGTCTTGGAGAGCAAGTTCTGTGGCAAAAGAACTGGGTTAGATGTGGTAACTACAGACTTCACAGGTAGGGATGATCTCATTCATAATCCTTCACTGGTTAAGAGTCTAGAATTGCTATTGTAATCTGTGGACCAAAAGCCAGCATCTAAAAAGGTGACAGTAATGGAAGAAGGATTAAAGCAGAAAATATCTATAATAATATATGCTGCTTGACCCATTTACCTACAAAGTGGGAAATTTTCTGAAAGTGATAGACTTAGGGGTTGTACAAAGCTCTTTGATGGGCTGGAGAAACACTTATAGCTTTATTTCTGTTACAGAGCTGGCAATAGAAAAGGGTGCATAGAACTCCTCCCATAGTAGGCAAATGGACTAGACTATTTAGAAGAGCAGTGATATGTCAATATATTTCAATAAGGGAATTCTTTTTATAATCACAGATAAACAGAAATAAGCTGAAGTATTAGGGAGAACTGAAAATATGAGTCCTTTTACCCAGTGTACCCAGTGCAGTTATCCTAAATGACATAAATACAGTAAATGCTACTAGTGATAAAGGTGATTATAATGAAATTTGGAAGTAGTTACAGTGTTTACATTTATGATGTTTCATAATTTTGATACAAATGCTATTATGCAAACATGTGGAAGCATGAAAGAGTTTGTACTCTGTTTTTATAAATTGTAGATCAGAGGATTTCAGATTACATACACATATTATAATAAATAAGCACTAAGGGGTGTTCTTTCACTTGAGAGTTGACCCATTCATGTAAAGATGCAAAAGCCAAATAACTTTATAAGGAAAATGAAACATCACTCTAAGATGTACAGATATAAAACAGAAATCTTCATAGATCACTGAGAAATTTTAAGAAGAAAGTTTGATTAGAGATAAAATTAATTCTGAAACCAGTGGAGACACTGGAAAGCAATATAATTTTCAAATGGATGAGCAATATATTAATTTTTGTTTTTATTTCTTAGCCAAATAAACTTAGACTGAATGTACAAAGAAAAGTTTCAGGAATTCTTGGGAATTATATAATTTTAGAGAAAGAACACTGAAATCATTCAGTTTTTTAATCTCCAACCTTTAGACACTGAAACTGAAGATAAGTGGTATGTATGTTCATTGTTAGGAGCTCTGGTAGCATAGTGCCTAAGGCACTTGACTGCTCACCAGAAGGCTGGTGGTTCAAACCCACCAGCCACTACTTGGAAGGAAGGTTGGGCAATCCTACTTCCATAGTGATACTGCCTCGGAAACCCAAGGAGGGGTCGCTATGAGTCGGGGCCGACTCCACGGCAAACAACAACAACGTTCATTGTTATAGACCCTGTCAATGGTAGAGCTAGAAAGCAGCAGTCAGGACTCCCAATGTAGGTCTCCTACCCGTAGGTTTACTGTGTTTGTTACTTCTTGTTCAGTCTTTTTTGTGTTGTCCTAATTGAAAATGTTAGGCCTTAAATAGTGACTCTTTTCTGAATTTCATTTTTTGGTTTCAGGTTAGGATAAGTTTGTAAATGCTGAAATTATCAGGCAGTTAACTGGGTTTATTATTGTATGTCCATTAGTGCTCTTCATAATCAAAATTATTCCAAGGTATAGGGCATAGCGTTGTTGTCGTTCAGTGTCATGGAGTCAGTTTTGACTCAGCATGATCTCACGTACAATAGAATGAAACACCGCTCAGTTCTTCACCATTCTCACAATCTTTGCTATGCTTAATCCCATTGTTGCAGCCATGGTGTCGATCCATTTAGTTGGGGGGCTTCCTCTTTTTCACTGACCCTCTATTTTACCAAGAATTATAGAGCCACCATAGCTCCTTATAGAGGATAATAGTATAGGCAAAATAATTGTCTGGGAGTTCTAATTTCATGACAAATATCGTTTTTATGAAACAAAAGCATTTTGGCAGATCATTCATTTTTTGTAAGTGGCTTATGCAAAATTAAAAATAAGTTGGCAAGGGAAAAATCATTTTAGCAATCTTTAACTACCATAGCCATTTTAGGAGGAAAGGTGAATAAAACCAAGGTTAAGAACATTGGTAGACAGACATTTCATTATACATAAACTCTGTTCAGTGCTCATGTTTGTGTTTGTAACTCTTTTTAAAATGTGTTTGCTATATTAAAATCCATTTGCTACTAGTTATTATTTCTAATACTAATATTACTACTAACTTTGAAATATTTTAAATTATTATTAATTTTCTGCTTATAGTGAAGACACTCCGATGAGGTTAGGTGAACAGTGACAAAGTTAAGGCACAGAAAAGGTAAGCAGATTTCTGAACTTCACAGCTATTTGGTGGCAGAGTCAGGATGGAAATCAGGGAATATTTTAGGGAATATACCCAGGATCGTATTCCATAAAATTATATTCCCTAAAATATTCCCTGATTTCCATCCTGACTCTGCCACCAAATAGCTGTGAAGTTCAGAAATCTGCTTACCTTTTTCTGTGCCTTAACTTTGTCACTGTTCGCCTAACCTCATCGGAGTGTCTTCACTATAAGCAGAAAATTAATAATAATTTAAAATATTTCAAAGTTAGTAGTAATATTAGTATTAGAAATAATAACTAGTAGTAAATGGATTTATTTATTTATTTTTATTGTGATTTGGGTGAAGATTTACAGAGCAAATTCACTTTCCAAGTGATAAATGGATTTTAATAAAGCAAACATATAGGGAATATACCCATGATCACGGGAGCTCTGGTGGCATAGTACTTAAGGCGTTTGACTGCTAACCACAAGGCTGGCAGTTCAAACCCACCAGCCACTCCTTGGAAGGAAGTTTGGGCAATCTATTTCCATAGCGATACTGCCTCGGAAACCCAAGGAGGGTCTCTATGAGTCAGATTTGACTCGATGGCAGTGCATTGTTTTTTTTTTTAACCCATGACTCGATGGCACATAACAACAACAACATGGTCGTACACAAATTTGGCAGATGATATTTCTACACACATATTTGTATGTGCTATAAGAATGTCCACACACATAATAGAGCTAATGGAGCAAAGTTATAATACCGTTTTAGACACAGCCAAACACCCTGAGGGAATAAGTCACTGGGCCCATGGGCTCAGGACCTTGGTTCGGGGGACATGAAATTCAATTGATATAACATACCACACAAAAACATTGTTCTACATTAGCGACTGGGGTTTTAAAAGCTTACAAGTGGCCATCTAAGAGGCAACAATTGGTCTCTCTTTGTCCAGAGCAAAAAAGAATGAAGAAAACTGAAGATACATGTAAACAATTAGTCCATGGGACTAAAGGACCATGTGAACCTCAGCCTATATGACCCTGAACTAGATGGTGTCTGGTTACCACTGTCAACTACTTGGCAAGAGATCAGTGTAGGAGATCCAGGATAGTGGGAGAAAAATGTGGAACAAAACTCAAAATCATAAAAAAGATCATGCTTATTGGTATGATAGAAACTGGTAAAAGCCCCAAGACTATGACCCATAGTCACTCTTTGTGGCTGGAATTGAATTCACTCCTGTGGCTTCCAGCCAAATAATGGACAGGTGTATAAGGTGAACATTTACACCAGGTAAGTATACTTCTTAGAACAATCAACCGTGGGAGATCAGAAGGGCAGTATTTACACAGGGAGACAGTTCAGAGGGCAGGAAAGCAAAGGAAAGGACACAGGGAAAAGGTAACCATAGTGAGTAAGTGGGAAGAGAGTTCTTGCATTGTGGGGACAATCAATGTCATGAAACAAAATGTGTATGAACAAGTGTATGGAAAATGAATTTACTCTGTAAACTTACACACACACACACACACACACACACCTGCTTAAAAAAAAAAAAATCAGGTCTTTCACATTCCAGTCAAGTTTCTTTCTACTGGATTCATTCTTTTTATTTTAATCTTAAAAAAATACCTTCTTTGGTACTTTTCTTCCAACACTTCACTCCATGTTGTGTGTATATATTAGTTTTATTATAAGCATCATATATTCTTTATGGTACTTCACACAGTTCCTGGAACATAGCAAGTATTCAGTAAATGCTAGTTTTAAGGAATTAAGAATATGAGAATTGTTTTACAGGATGGATTTTATCTGATGTACAGCACTCAGGCTTTACATATAATTACTTTAATTATTTTCCCCTTAGTCGCTATTTAAGAGCTTCCGGTCTAATTGGCAGATACTGGTCAGAGGCCTGGATCTAACTTATTCTATCATTACTAAGCTATTAGCTTAAAATATGGGCCTCTGGTTCATCATTAAAAAATATGAAGATACAGAATTTTTAATACGGTAAAAATGGCTTCTATTTTCTACTTTCAGAGTTACATTGTTTTTTGGATGATAATGAGCATTTTACTAAGTCTTATCATATACCAAGCACAATTCTAAGCTCTTCATGTAAAAACCAAAACCAAACTCACCACTGTTGAGTCGGATCTGACTCATGGCGACCCCTCCTTGGGTTTCTGAGGGAGGCCGTATCACTATGAAAGTAGATTGCCCAATCTTCCTTCCCAGGAGTGGCTGGTGGGTTTGAACTGCTAGCATTCTAGTTAGCAGTCAAATGCCTTAGGCACTACACCACCACAGCTCTGAAGCTCTTCATACAGGTAAGCTTTTATAACTTCACAACTCCATAGAGCTGGTGCTATTGTTATGCTCATTTCTACACAAGAGGAAACTGAGGCTTAGAAAGGTTAAGTAACTAGCCAAGGTCTTACAGTTAATAAATGGCAAAGACAGATGAAAACCTACTTCTGCCTGACGCCAAAATCTAATACATTATAAATTACTACACTGTATTTTACCTATAGCTTTATTACTGACACTCAACTTTCCATATGGCCCAAAGCCTCCTTATTGTAGATATTAAATAATTTCATGTAATCATCCCAAATGGAGATTATATTTTTCCATTTCCTACTAAAATTCAGTCTTCTCTTTACTCTAAGGAAACTTCTTTCTGTGGACATTTGCTCTAGATGTGGAAACCTATCTTTATGCTACTTACCTCAGATTGCAATCAGAGGCATATCGAAGGTATGGTAGGTATGGGAAGTGTCCTGGGCAAAGCTTGAGGGGGGTGCCAATTGAGCAGTTTCTATTGGGCATCACAGCTTCCATCAACAGCTGTGAGAGATCATTCAACAATTTAAAACTAATTGCCATATAGGAAGGGATAGGAAAAGAAGAAAGGAAATGGTAAACACAGGGAGGAAGTAGGAAGAGTGCTGTTACATTGTGGGAAAGAGTGCTGCTAAATTGTGGGGATTATAATCGATATCACAAAACAAAATGTGTATGAATTGTTGAATGGATTGAACGGAAAACCAGTTTGCTCTGTAAACTTTCACCCAAATCCCAATAAAAGGTTAAAAAAAAAAAAAAGTACTAATTGCCACAGGTGCCACATTCCATATACATAATGCTGACTGCGATGTTCCCAAAATCCACCTTTTAAACTTAAGCTTTTCCTTCAGTTTGTATGCACAGCCACTTGCATGCTTCCTCTATACTTCTCTAAAGTGGAGAAAAGGAAAAATACTTTCTGAGATTATATTAAAAGAGAGGTCCAGATTGTGGGGATAATGTAGGTGAAAAAGGCGCCCTGGTGACACAGTGGTTAAGTGCTCTGCTAACTAAAAGGTTAGCGGTTCGAACCCACCACCTGCTCTGCAGGACAAAGACCGGCAGCCTTGGAATGGGGCAGTTCTACTCTGTTCTATAGGGTTGCTATGAGTCAGAATCAACAAGCCATCAATAAGGTTTGCTAATAGATTAAAACACCCATTCGAACAGTATCCCAGAGAGAATTAGGATTTTTTTTTTTTTCATTTTTGAACTCTTCCCTCTATCCTTTATTCACTTTGAGAATCTACCAAACTAGGATTAAGTTAGGAGCTCTGGTAGCATAGTGCCTAAGGCACTTGACTGCTAACCAGAAGGCTGGAGGTTCAAACCCACCAGCCACTCCTCAGAAGGAAGGTTGGGCAATCTACTTCCATGGAGATACTGCCTCAGAAACCCAAGGAGGGGTCGCTGTGACTCAACAGCACACAACAACAACAACAGGATTAAGTTAACCAAAAATGGCAGAATGTTAGGCATGAAGGGATTGTACTGATTAGTTCAACTGTCTCCTTCTCAGAGACACAATTGAAGTCCAGAGAAGTAACTTACTATACCTCTTTAACATCTGTGCCATCTAGTTATTCAAGACTCTAGAGTACTAGTCAAGTAAATAGTGTAACTGTTGAGAATTTCTGATTGGGGTTAAGTGTGAAGGAAAGGACCCAGTGTTTAAGAGGTGGGCTCGGAACATAAATTACTAGGATTTAACCTATTTTCTGCTATTTATTAGCTGTGTACTGTTGAGCAAGGTACTTAACCTGTGACTCGATTTCTTCAAAAGATGGAGGATGGTAATAGTACAGGATTGTTGTGGGACTAAATGATATTATACTTTTAAAGCACTCAAAGCAGTGTGGCTAAATTTTCAGATGTCTCAAACTATTCTCAAATTTAGCATGTGGCTAAGTTCTCAATAAACATTAATTATTTCTACCAAGGAGTCCCTGGATGGTGCAGTTAATAAATATACTTGCTGCTAAAAGGAACTCTGGTAGTTAAGTTAAAGCCATTCAGCTGATTACCAAAAGGTTGGTGGTTGGACCCCCCCAGCTGCTTCTGTAAAGATTTACAGCCATGGAAACCCTATGCAGGCAGTTCTGCTCTGTCCTATAGGGTTGCTGTGAGTCAGAATTAACTCCATGGCAGTGGGTTTTTGGTTACATACTAAGAAGTTGGCCTCCAGAGTCCACCCAGAGGTGCCTTGAGGGAAAGGCCTGGCTATGTGCTTTTGAAAAAATCCGCCATTTAATACCTGTGGAGCACAATTCTACTCTGACATACATGGTACCTCCATAAATTGGAAATGAATCCACAAGTGGAAGTGGAATTTCTACCAAAAATTTAAAGTGCTATTCCTTGAGTTTTGAACTCTCCTGATAGTCTCCTCTGGTAATTCTCCTTTTAGAGTCCTACTTTTATGTTCAGAAAGCTCAAATGTTATACTTTTATTAAGCTTTGGTGTAAACAGATTATACATAACACACACACAAAAAATCCGCACAAAAAAAGGCATGTGGAAGCAGCACACTTACAAAATCTAGGGAGAACATGATCAAGGGGTGGAGGTGTTTAGAAATATTTCTCTACGAGGAAGGTGGGACCTTTAACGCAGGGCAGCTGGCTAGCAAAAAATTAAACTTTAAACCAAAGTAAAAACTGTTTACTCCTCAGCTGGTTGTGCATAGTCATAAGTGTCCCCAGTGACAAGTGTTGTTCCCAGACCCATGTCTCACCTCATGTAAATCCCAGGTAGGCTTAAGGGTGACAGAAATGTACAGATAATTGGAATTGTTTTCAAGTTTGACCTTCTACATATCAATACATAAGAGAAAAGGACTTCTTATCTAGGTCACTTTTTTGGTCTGTGGCTCACCTTTTTCCTTTCCTCAGTTTTATGCCCAGCTTCCCTCAGGTCTGGTTTAGTAGCGGCGTCCCTCACATAACCCCTTTGTCTGACCGCCACAACGCTCCCCTTTGTTGTCCACCGCCCTTTCTAAAGGATAGGTGCCTACCGAGCCTCCGGAAAGAAGAAATAATGGTGAGGACGGCAAAGACCATTCTCTCCCGCCTCCCACACAAGGAAGAAAACACCAGGTACCGCTTGCATCTACCCTCAGGTAGCCACTCCAGCCTCAGGCGGGCCCTCAAAACACTGAGGAGGAGAGCGACTCGGCTGACACCTCTGATTGGCTGTGGGGGTCGGGGCGCCGCTCCGCGATTGGGCCGTAGGGCTGTCTGGCGCGAGAGTGTGCGAGGTGGGGAGGGGGTGGCTGGAAGCTGCTCGAAGTTAGGGGGCGGGAGATGCGGCGGGGGCGACGCAAGGGCGGCAGCCGGCCTTGTCCCGCGTCGCTGGTCCGGTCCCGGAGCCGACAGAGCGGGTTGCCAGACCGGCGCGGAGCTGGTGGTAGGCGGGCCGCAAGCCGCCGGCGGGGGAGGAGAGGGAGGGGCAATCCGTATCACCTCCTCCTTCGGCCCCTCCCCGTGCCCCGTCCCGGAGCCGCTCTCCGACCTCGAGCAGCGAAGGGGTAGGAGCGCCGGTTACATCCCCATCCTACTAGTCTTCGGCCGCGGCTGCCTCCACCCCAGCAGAGCGCGGGCGGGCGAGCGCGGGAGCCGGCGAGGGAGGGAGCGGGGGGCTGAACGGAGGCTCCCGCCATGGCCACCACCAGCACCACGGGCTCCACCCTGCTGCAGCCCCTCAGCAACGCCATGCAGCTGCCCATAGACCAGGT
>NW_006921612.1:8623107-8626313 GCF_000298275.1 Orycteropus afer afer
CAGCCCTTCTGCCAGTGCTCGGGCGGAGTCGGTGTCTGGGAGCCGCCCCCACGGCCGGCTGCTGCTTCGGCTTCGGGAGGAAAAGCATCTGGTGGTATCTAGTCCTCGCCCGCCCTCCCCTGGGTCGTTGTGCCCATCTGCTCGCGAGTCCGGGAGAAAGGGTGGGGGTGGGGGCTCGGGGCTAGGGAAGCCCAAGTGCCACTCTGTGCTGCCAACCTCTGGAAGGGAGAGCGCCAGCGATAAACCTGTTATTGTCTAATAACAACATCACTCCGTGTCTCTTGTCTGCCACCCCCACCTCAGCGTGCCCACCCAGCCCCCTGTACCAGGGCGGGGGTGGGCATGTTACATGCTATAGACATGTTGGGAGGGCTATTTATATAGACGTGCGGATGTGCATGCTTGGTCCCTGCTTTGTGCAACCGCCGCTATGGTCGAATTCACGTCTGTGCATGCACCGAGTAATTTCTGAATGTGTATCCTGAAGCCGCTTTCAGTGCTTATGAGCATGAGTACAGACAGTATGTTTCAAAGGCTGTGCTTTGTAGAAAGCTTGAGTGTTGGTGACCTCCACTGCGTATGTCACTGAACGTAACTCTACGGAGAAGGATTGTGGATGTGTCTAGGTTTAAAGAGTGAACTGAAACCTAAAGTTGAACTGTCGGTACACAGGTAGTATGGATGTGAAAGAGGGCAGTATTATTATTGAGCGCTGTTTTCCTTTTGAGACAGTTTGCCTTGAAGTCTGGTTTATTTAAGAGAAGGAGGCAACAGTTTATGGGGCCGGCAGAGATGAAGAAAGTCAAAGTGAGTTAATAATGCCAGGATTTCTAGCTGAGAAAGTTGTGAACTTGTAGATAGAGGGTACTCTTCTTGTCTCCCTTTCTCCCAGCTTCTAAAAAGCCATATATATGGAACAGTGGCATTTAGAGATCATTTAAGTTTGTATGAAAGGCCTAAGTGTTATAGAGATATAAACAGTATTGTGGAAAAAGCAGCACCATTTTTATTAAGAAAAGAAAGTTTGAAAGTGTTTTGTTGTGAAAATTGGTATAGTTAGATAATTGCTGTAGCCCCTGGCTACAGAGAAGTAACTTTGAAAACTTTGCTTAAAATTATTTCATGTGTACTTGATCTAGAAAAGTGTTTGGGTAAGGGGTACCAGTGCACTCTCTTTATCTTGAATTGTTACTGTTATTGATGTCATCATGAATTCATTTCCAATACACAATTCTGTGTCTAGACTTCTTTTCATAGCAGCAAAATGGAAAGGACTCCTAGCATTGTAATACTGCTTTTTGTTTTCCTGCTTTTAAAAAATGGGCTGAAGTATATTAAGCTATTATTTTACTTTCTGTTCAAATCTGAATTCCTCACTTCCTATATTTCACTTATAACTTTTGATTAACAGTAAAGTACCTATGCTGCACATAGGTACTTGAACAACAGTTGTAATGTAAATCATGCTTATAGGTTAAAGCACCAGTAGTGAAATTAACCATGTATTATGTATTTCTTCTTTATTAATAAAATTTATCAGAACTTGGAGTTTTTCTCAGCCCTGTGGAGCTTCTCACTGATTTCCAAACTGAAGTGCAGTATATGACCTTTTAGTATATTATGTCCTGGACTTCAGTAGGTTACTGCGTATCTAATTATATGCAGGAGGTACCTGTTTAAGAATTTTGTTGCTGAACTATGGGAAAGAAGTGGGAGGGGAGCTGTTGCATTGTGGTAAATTGTAGGCAATTCATGAGACAAAGTGTATGTGAACTACTGTATGGAAAGCGAATTTGCTCTGTAAACTTTCACCTAAATCACAATTAAAAAAATAATAATAATATAAAATAATTTTGTTGCTGATGAGCAATGGAGATAGGCCTGTATCTTTTCATTTCCTATGGGGAGACAAGTATATTTTCTCTTTTTTCCTTCCTTTTTTTTTTTCTTTTTTTTTGCCATAGCCTTATCCCTCTCTACCATGATGAAAAATGATTATTTACTATGCTAGTATCTTTTAGGGAGCTCTGGTAGCATAGTGCCTAAGGCACTTGACTGCTAACCAGAAGGCTGGCGGTTCAAACCCACCAGCCACTCCTCGGAAGGAAGGTTGGGCAATCCTACTTCCGTAGTGATACTGCCTCGGAAACCCAAGGAGGGGTCGCTATGAGTCGGGGCTGACTCAATGGCAAACAACAACAACAACAACAGTATCTTTTAATTTATCTAATGCTTATAACTTGTAAAACTGATTCATTATTAATTACTCATGTTAACATGTCAGTAATCCAGAGGAAGTTCACTGTAGTACTAGAATAAGCAGAAGAATTCAGGGAAGGTTGATAGGACTTAAATTTTTTGACTTTTATTATCTAAAGATTTTAATATGTTATTCTGGACAAACTTCATTTCATTACGATTACTCTGAATATGTATAGCCTTAAATCTGCGTTTTGAGTTTGTCTTCTCTAAGAAAATTTTGAGTATAGTGGTCTTAATACCACACAAGCCATAGCTTTTTTTTTCTTTAAATTTTATTTTGTTAAAAATATACGCAACAAACTATACAGAAATTCAACAATTTCTATACATACAATTTAGTGACGCTAATTACATTATCTGTGTTGTGCAATCATTTTCTCACCTTTTTTTTTTTTAACTTCTTATTGTGTGATTTGACTCACCCTCGTTTTCTGAGTTGTTCCTTCCTCACTGATATAAATTCATGGCCCCTTAGGTTTACTGTTTCACGTTTCGAGTTGCTATTATCAATTTGAGGAGCTCTGGTGGCATAGTGCCTAAGGCATTTGACTGCTAACCAGAAGGCTGGAGGTTCAAACTCACCAACCACTCCTGGGAAGGAAGGTTGGGCAATCTACTTCTATAGTGATACTGCGGTGAATACCCAAGGAGAGGTGGCTATGAGTGGGAATTGACTTGATGGCAATCCGTTTGGTTTGGTTTATTGTCAATTTGATCCCCTGTGGGTATTTCTTAAAAAAGCATAATGCTCAAGACCTTTTTCACTAGTTAAGGGAAACTATTGTTTGTTTTAAAGAAGACTCCAGGGGATATTTTTGGTTTAAGGCTTAAAGATTATCTCAGGGCAAGAGTTCCAGCGGTTCATCCACCCTTCTGTGGCTCCAGAAAGTCTGAGCCTTGGGGAAGTTGAAATTCTGTTCTGCATTTACCCTCTTTTGATGATG
>NW_006921612.1:8626935-8644978 GCF_000298275.1 Orycteropus afer afer
ATTGTTTCCATTAATTTTGGTTTTCTTCTTTCTTCTTTGCTCTTGACAGGGAGAGACCCATCGTTGCATCTAGATGGCAGCTTGCTAGCTTTTTGATCATGATTCTTAAATGGAATCTTTGATCAAAATGTTCAGTAGTGGTAGACTGGCAGCACCCAGTTCTTCTAGATGCAGTTATTCATGGAGGTAATTAGCCACACATTCCATATCCTCCTATTCGAATCCGACTCTCCTCCTTTCTCTGTTGCCCCAAGGGAATGGAGACCAATTGTTGTACTTTGAATGGCTGCTTGAAAGCTTTTAAGACCCCAGGCACTATGCACAGAACTAGGAGGTAGAACAGAAGCTCCCCAGAACAGAAGCCAGAGCACATAAGTAAGCCAATTAACTGTGATGTTCCATGAAACCATGACCCTAAACCTCCACACCAAGGAACCAAATCCCATGAAGTGTTTGGTTGTACATAAGCAGCCTCAGCAGCTACTCTTTTTTTTTTTTATAGTTATTAAACAGCTATTGCCAATTCAACTTTTTACAAGTGTACAGCTTAATGACAGCAGTTACAATAATCAGCTCTGCAACCCTACCCTTAATCAGTATGACTATTTCCATCACTATAATCCCCCCTTTACCCCTCCCTCCCACCCCTGGTAACCACTTATAAACTTCGGTCTCTATACGTTTCCATTGTCTTTTTTACTTGACTGCTAACCAGAAGGCTGATGGTTCAAACCCACCAGCCACTCCTCGGAAGGAAGATGGGGCAATCTACTTCCTTAGTGATACTGCCTCGGAAACCCAAGGAGAGGTCACTATGAGTCGGGTCCGACTCAGTGGCACATAACAACAACAAGGTCATACAATATATGTCCTTTTGTGGTTGTGTTATTTCACTCAATGTATCTTCCAGCTTCATCCATATTGTAGCATGTGTCAGTACTTCATTCCTTCTGCTAGCTGAGTAGTATTCCATTGTATGTATGTACCTCTTTTTGTGATCCATGTATCTGTTATCAGACAGTGTTTCACTGTTGTTGATAAGGTTTTCAGCGGCCAATTCTTTGAGAAGTAGATGGACTCTTCCTTCTTCCAAGTCTGTCTTAGTGTGGAAGCTCTGCTGAAACCTGTCTACCATGGGTGACCCTGCTGGTATTTGAAATGCTAGTGGCATAGCCTCCAGCCTTACAGGAGCACACAAGCCACCCCAGTATGACAAACTGACAGATGAATGGTATATCTGTTGATGTGAGTTCAGGTTGTTTCTCCCTTTTGGCTGTAGTGAATAGTGCTGAAAAAAACATTGGTGTACACGTCTCTGCTTTCAAGTCTTTTGGATATATGCCTAGGGGTGGAATTGCTGGGTCATATGGTAGTCTATTTTTAGTTTTTTGAGGAACTACCACAATGTTTTCCACAGTGGCTGTACTATTTTGCATTCTCACCAGGAATGGGTAAGAGTTCCAATTTCTCCACATCCTCACCAACATTAACCCATGCCTTAGCTTTTTATAACGACAATAAATTATTTCTTTGAAGCCCAAATAATTTACTTTTTTTGTTAGTGAAACTCTTGACATACTGAAAATTCATTTTGTGAAATTGGATGAATAATTATTTAGCCATCATTTTTGAATTGCAAAAAATAGAAAAATTTAAAGTGTAAATAATTGAATCCAAGTTAAAAGAGAGTATAAAATTGATCATAATCAAATAGTGTGATTCCACAGGAAAAAGACAAATTAGGAAATGAAGAGTATAGAAATGTAACTTACTAGTATGTTAATTTGGTATATGTTAATAAACATGCTTTGAAAATTTAGAAAGTTTCAAAAGTAGTTGTTATATGTCAGGAAGAAAAAGACTTTAGGGTAAGAAAATAGTTTGAACTTTTTTACTAGCGCAAATGTAGACTTTATGAAATGATACAGTTTACTGATATGTATGGAATATAAGAATGCATGCTGCAGAGTAAGGTAGGAGATAAAGGAGGAAGTATTTTGCACTAAGGCTGAGGCTAGGAAAGGAAAAGGAGCAAAAGATCTTAGATTACTGGATTATTTAATCTTTACTCATTTCCAGAATGACCTTCAGATAGATAACAGCATTTGTTTAGGCTTTAAATTAAATAAAAATAAAAAAAAGTAGTACTAAGTGAGGTTAATTCATGCTTTAAGATAGGAAGTGTCTAACATCTGATATGTCCTCTTTCTAGGCATTGTTCGCTAGCTGACTTTGTTTCTAGGGCAGTGCTTAGTAGGTGGTTATCATTAACAGGGGTATGTGGAGAGTGGGCTTTGAGGAAGGATTTGGAATAAGGGAGAGCAGTGCCAAAGGACCAAGCATGCTGTCTAGAGGACATCAGCTTATGTTCTTTATTAGTTGCTGAAGTGGTGGATTTTCAAAAGACCCAAAAGTGAGTACCAAAATGATACAAGAGTAAATGTTCCCAGATCAACCTCTGTTTTAGGGTTTTTTTTTTTTCCTCCCTTTTTTAATTCTCAATCTGTCATGTTCTATTATATTTGATTTACCTAACTCTCTCAGTTACCAGACTCTCTTAGGTTGCTAGAAAACTCTTCCTCCTTCCTTCCCTTGTTTCCGTCCTTTCTTTTTAAACCATTTTCTGTCTATTTTCCATAATGCCCAATTACTACTAAGAAACTAGAATAATTTCCCTAGTGAGGTGATATTCAGGATGGCATACTTGGCAGAAAACCAGGTAAGGGTGATCATGGCCTATATAGTTATTGAATGGTTTTGTTTTGGGATGAGTCAGTTGTTTTAGAATTAACTTTTTAAACTTTTTTTTTTTTTTGAAATTGTGATTTGGGTGAAAGTTTACAGAGCAAATGCATTTTCCATACAATAGTTCATACACATTTGGTTTCAAGACATTTATTGCAGTCTCCATAATATAAGAGTTCTCTTCCTACTTCCTCCCTGTGGTTACCTTTTCCCTATGCATGCATTCCTGTCCTCTGAGCTCTCTCCCTGTGCAGATGCTCTCCTTCTGATCTCCCATGGTTGATTGTTCTAAGGAGTGTACCTACTTGGTGTAAATATTCACCTTATACCTCTGTCTATTTGGTTGGAAGCCACGGGAGTAAGTTCAATTCCAGGCTCAAATAGTGACTCGGGACTGTAGTTTTGAGGGCTTCACCAGTTTCTATCAGACCACTAAGCCTGGTCTTTTTTGTGATTTTGAGTTTTGCTCCACATTTTTCTCCCACTCTATCCAGGATATCCTATTTTGATCCCTTTCCAAGTGGTTAACAGTTTCTAAGCTTTTATGGGAGGGAATGGAGTAAGAGACTCACTGCCGTCGAGTCGAACCCAACTCATAGCTACCCCTCTGTGGGTTCTCAAGGCAGTATTACTACAGAAGTAGATTGCCCAGCCTTCCTTCCAAGGAGTGTCTGGTGGGTTTGAATTGCCAGCCTTCTGGTTAGCAGTCAGATTCCTTAGGCACTATGCCACGAGAGCTCCTAGGAGTAAGAGAGTAAAGGTATTTATATATTTTTTAAAATTGTGATTTGGGTAAAAATTTACAGAGCAAATTCACTTTCCATACAGCAGTTCGCATACACTTTGTCTCATGACATTGACCATAGTTTACTACAATGCAACAGCTCCTCTCCCACTTCCTCCTGATAGTTACTAAAGGTATTGTTTTTAAAGATTTGGAGGAGGAGAAAAAGATGGGTAGGGAAAAGATAAAGAACATATATTACTAATGTTTTTGGTTTAATATTGCACAGTCAAATAATTATTTACAGTTTGCAAAGCTTTACATAGCTCTTTCACATACATTATATTATTTAATTGAATCCTTGTGAAGTCAGATAAAATTCAAGGCCTGATATCTTTAGCTGAATGACATATAAGGTATTAAGCATTTGATTTAAACGTCAATTTTAATTTATAATCTTACTGTGTATAAATATTTTTGGCAGATCTTTGTTTTAGATCTGTAGTCAATGTATTTTGGAAAGAGAAGGAGAAAAGCTTCCCAAAGTCCTCAAATACTGAAGTGCTGGTGGTTACAATGTGGATAGGGAAAGAGAGATGCATGTATGAAAGGAGAAAGAAGTGTGGAGGTTTATAAAATCCTTGTTTCCTTTTTTATCAAGAGGTGATCAGTTTGTTGATTGACCTTTTCTGTATATTCTCTGTCCCCCTTCCTCTTCATGTAGGCAATCTGTGAAGTGAAGTGAAGAAACATGTTAGGGAAAGAGTAGTTGGAAGCATTGACTTCTTTAATTCTTTAATTAATTCCTTAATTCTTTAATTCTTCTTTAATTCTCTTAAAATTCTATAAGAGGAAGAGATAAGCAAAGTTCTCAGTGTTGATTCCCCCCCCCACACACATAATATAATTTCTAGAAGAAGAAGGTAAATGACAGCAAACAATCTAATTAAGGATGTATTTTTTTAAAGTTGCTGTTTGAATGCTCTAGGCTTGTCTCTTCTGTCTACTTTTTTTTTTTTTTTAAATTTATTGTGATTTGGGTGAAGATTTACAGAGCAAATTCACTTTTCATACAACAGTTCACATATACTTTGTCTCATGTCATTGACCACAGTTTACCACAATGCAACAGCTCCCCTCCCACTTCCTCCCCATAGTTACCACTTCCCAGTGTCCATCCCTCCATACTCTCCTGCCCCCTGAGCTGTCTCCCTGTGCATAAGCAGCCCTTCCTTCTCCCATGATTGTTCTCTCCAGGGCGTGTGTCTACTTGAGGTAAATGTTTAACTCACATGCCTGTACTTTGTTTGGCTGGAAACCGCAGGTGTGGGTTCAATTCCAGACCTGAAGGGCAGCTAGGGGCCATAGTCTCAGTGGTTCCACCAGGCTCTATTGGACCAGCAAACCTGGTCCCAACCATCTTTTTTTTTTGTTTGCCTCCAAATGATTTTGAGTTTTGTTCCACATTGTTCTCCCTCTCTATCCAGGATCTCCTACATCCCTTCCAAGTGGATGACAGTGGTAGCCGGGCACCATCTAGTTCTTCTGGTCTCATAGTTGTATAGGTTGCAGATCGGATGGTGTACCAGTCGTGAGGACTGATTGTTTCCATTAATTTTGGTTTTCTTCTTTCTTCTTTGCTCTTGATGAGGAGAGACCCATCGTTGCATCTAGATGGCAGCTTGCTAGCATTTAAGATCCCAGTCGCTACTCACCAAATTAGGAGGTGGGACAATGTTTTGTATAGTATGTTATGCCAATTGAGCTTGATGTCCCCTGTGACTATGGTCCCAGCCCTCAGGATCAACTACTCGGTCGCTCTGGGTAGCTGGCTGTGACCAAGCAGTTCTTCTGTCTACTTTTACACTCATTGAAAATTAGTGTTCATCACCTTGAAATACTGAGTTAGTCTATTGAGGAAGATTCCTTTTAATAGGGAAGGCATGGGACTAGAAATCTTAAAATCTGTGTTTTAGGCCTTGTCAGTTAACTAATTTTGTATATGTCACTTTACGTAGATGAGTTTCCACTTGTGTAATATGTGTGTGTTGGGCTCAGTTTTGAAATGCCATGATTCTGTATGTGTTTCATTAACTGGAGAAGCTGCCACAAATTATTATTGTACTGAATTGGAGGGAATATAAATTAAAACTCAAGGGAAGAAAGTAGATTAGTATATTTTAGAGAAGTTTTCAATAGTAAGAGTTGAAACTGTTTCTCTGATTAATCAGAAGCAGCTAAGCTAAATACCATGTGCCCTGAAAACTGCAGTTAACTTAGATTTCTCTGTATTCCATTTCCCTGTATTAATAGGAAGTAGTACTTTAGTGTTGTTGTTGTTATGTGCTGTCGAGTCGGATCTAACTCATAGCGACCCCTGCTTGGGTTTCCAAGGCAGTATCACTACGGAAGTAGATTGCCCCATCTTCCTTCCGAGGAGTGGCTGGTGGGTTTGAACTGCTAGGCTTCTGGTTAGCAGTCAAGTGCCTTTAGGCACTACGCTACCAGAGCTCCTAGTACTTTAGTGGTATAATGGAAATGGCATGATTAAATGTGGAACCATACTCTGCCAGCTTTGTGCTCTTTGACAGAGTACTATCATTTTCTTTAAGTACAGTTTCTTCATCTGTAAAATGAGAATAGTAATAAATGGTGCCTACTTGTATGTTAGGGCATGTTGGTGGTTCAGTAGTAGAATTTTTGCCTTCGATGCAGGAGCTGGATTCAATTCCTGGCCGATGACTTCATATGCAGTCACCACCTGTTTGTCGTTGGAGGCTTATGTGTTGCTTTGATGATGAACAGGCTTCAGCAGAGATTCCAGACTAAGATGGATTATGCAGAAAGGCCTGGTGATCTACTTCTGAAATCAGCCAATGAAAATCTTATGGTTCCCAACTGTCTAATCCAGAACCAATGGCAACTAATAACAACTCAAAGATTATTGAGAAGATTAAAACAATATTTGAAGTACCTGGCTCCTGGTATATGTCTGATGTACTTTTCTTACCTCTTTAAAAATTAGGAAATATTTAGAATTTATATTTTTATTTTGAGAAGTTAACATCTGTTCATATCTATTCCATTTTTAATCTTTAGAACTTCTTTTTTTAGGAAAGAAAATAAGAGGCTCAGGTTTGGTTATATGCCCACATAGTGATTAAACCAGGATTAAAATCTGGTTTTGAATTTGGAATCAAAAGTGGTTTTTCTGCTTTCTTACTGCTTCAAGGGTTCTTTGTCCCCCAGTTTTAAAAGTGTTTCCTGTGTTGTTACTGCTTTTATAGCTTAAGATAACCATAAAATGAAGAAAAAAAAAAAAAACAACCCATTGCTATTGAGTCAGTTCTGACTCATAGCAAACCTATAATATAGGGAAGAACTGCCTTATAGGGTTTCCAAGGCTATAATCTTTATGGAAGCAGACTACTACATCTTTCTTCTGCAGAGTGGCTGGTAGGTTTGAACTGTCCACCTTTTGGTTACCAGCTGACTCCTTAAACACTGCCCTATCAGGGCTCTTTTAAATAATCAACAGCAACAAGTCTCTGTTTATTGTGGTCTATCAGAGCTGACTTTCCAGGGAAATAAAACAAGTCACAGATTTTGCCTGTAGTCTGTTTAACAGGTGGAATTCCAAAGTGAAAGAACTTGGCAAGATTTTTCAACATCGAACAACCCGTAAATATGGCCCTCAGGAGAGTGCTCATGTAGTGATTTTATGAAAGACATGGGTGAAGACTGACTTGGAGGAGGGAGAATGCTTTAGTGAATATGTAGGGTATGGAAAAGGGAGAGGGCTAGAAACTATGTGAAAGATAGAATCAGGATTCAGGAGAGCTGAGCAGGCTCTAATGACGTGCCCCCTTCTTTTAATCTTTGCTTAACCATTCGTCCAAGTGTATCTTGCATATAAATATTTTTTTCTGAATCTCATCTAATATGACTGCTTTTTTGTTTGAACCATGCAAGTATTTTGCACTGTTTTGGCATTTATATTCTGCTCAGTGTTACATGTATCAATCAGGGTTGTGGTAGGAGACAGATTGAACTAGGTAACCAAGGAGATTTTAAGACCTTTTTGCAAAGATGGGGGCAGAGTTAAGGGAATCAACAAGGAATAGTATGCTTGGCAGTGCCAGGACCACTAAGTGTGGAGGGGCAAGAAGGAAGGAGCTAAATCTGAAGAGAGTACCTGACTGGGAAGAGCTGCTTGACAGGAGAAGCTGTGGAAATCAGTTCAGGGACTCAGCCAACATGTGGTAATTCTGAGCATGGTGGGAGGTTGAGGTGGACTTGATCTGTCGGACCTTTTGGTTAGCAGCTGAGCACTTAACCATTGTGCTATTAGGGCTCTAGAATTTAATCTTGGATCTGCTGGGGAAGAATGGAAAGGAGGGAAGGAGATAAATACTGTAGCCCTTCCTCTCTCCTCTCCCATCTGTGGTCTCCTGTGGGTGTCTTCCATTGAGGTAACTTGATGTCAGAGAGCAAGAGGATGATTTGGGAGTGCAGAATTGGTGGAGAGTGGATCTGGAGGGGCATTTACATATTTTGCAGCACATTATGATTACTAATAATTGTTTTACAGTGTTACTCATTTCTGTACCTCATGAATACAAATAAAAAACTCTCCACCAAGCTTAGTTTACATCCTTATCATGGATTAAATTGTACCCCCCCCCCAAATAGGCATAAACTTGGCTACCATGATTCCCAGTATTGTTGGATTGCCATCCATTTTGTGATCTGATATAATTATCCTCCATTTTGTGAAGTGTTGTAAACACTAACCTCTGCCTGTGGTTAATGAAGCAAGATTACATTATGTTTAAGAGGTCTAAGTTATGTTTGTTATGTTAATGAGGTGGGATCAGGGTGGGATGTGTCACTTTTACTTAAGTCACCACCTTTACCCAGGTCACAGCTCTGATCCTTTGTAAGGGGAGTTCTCTTTCTGTATGATTTTCAGGCATAGTGCCTAAGGCAAACCTACCAGCCACTCCTCAGAAGGAAGACTGGGCAATCTACTTCCATAGAGATACCCTTTCTGAAACCCAAGGAGGGGTCGCTATGAGTTGGAATAGACTCGATGGCAGTGAGTTTGGTTTTATTGCTTTTTTTCTTTTTTAATGATCTTAATCACCTTTTATCTTACAAGACATAAAAGGAGAGAGAATTGAGCAGAGAAGGGGGGACCTGACTACCATCAAGAAAGAAGAGCCAGAAATGGAGCATGTCCTTTGGTCCCAGGATCCCTGCAATGAGAACTTCTTAGACCTGGGGGAAGATTGATGCAAAGACACAGGGAGATCACCAAGAAATGCCAGGCTGGCAGGTGCTGAAAAGAGACAAGGACCTTTCCCTAGAGCTGAGAGAGAAAGCCTTCCCCTAGAGCTGACACCCTTAATTTGGACTTCCAGCCTCTTAAACTATGAGAGAATAAACTTATATTTGTTAAAGCCATCCTTTTGTTATATTTCTGTTTCAGCCTACCCACTGCCATTGAGTTGATTCCCACTCATAGTAACTCTCTAGGACAGAGTAGAACTGCCTCATAGGGTTTCCAGTACTGTAAATCTTTCCAGAAGCAGACTGCCTCATGTTTCTCCCACAGAATGGCTGGTGGGTTTGAACTACCAACCCAATTCTTTAATGACAGCACCATCAGCACTTCTGTTATAGCAGCACTAGATAAAGTGCTATGAATAGCTTGGAAATGTTGTCCGGGACAGTGCAGGAAGATGAGCCCCTTGGGTTGGAAGGCACTCATAATAGGACTGGGAAAGAGGTGCCTCATCAGAGTAGAGCCAACCTTAATGATATGGATAAAGTAAGTCTTTCAGGACCTCCATGTGTTGACATGGCATGACTCAAATTGAGGAGAAACAGCTGCAAACATCCATTAATAATCGAAACATGGAATGTACGAAGTATGAATCTAGGAAAATTGGAAGTTGTCAAAAATGAATTGGAACGCATAAAGATTGATATCCTGAAATGGATAGGTTTTGGACATTTTGAATCAGACAACCGTATGATGTACTATGCCAGGAATGATAAATTGAAGAGGAATGGCATAGCATTCATCATCACAAAGGATGTTTCAAGATCTGTCCTGAAGTACAATGCTGTCAGTGATAGGATAATATCCATACATCTACAAGGAAGACCCATTAATACTACTATTACTCAAATTTACGTACCAACCACCAAAGACAAAGAAGAGGAAATTGAAGATTTTTATCAACTTCTGCAGTCTGAAATTGACTGAACATGCAATCAAAATGTGTTGCTTATCACTGGTGATTGGAATGCAAAAGTTGTAAACAAAGAAGAATCACTGGAAAATTTGGCTTTGGTGAGAGAAATAACTCTAGAGATTGCATGATGGAATTTTGCAAAACCAATGACTTACTCATTGCATACCTTTTTTGAACAACACAAACGGTGGCTATACACATGGGCTTTGCCAGACGAAGTACACAGGAATCAGACTGACTACATCTGTGGCAAGAGACAGTGGAAAAGCTCAGTATCTTTAGCCAAAACCAGGCCAGGAGCTAATTGTGGAACAGACCATCAACTGCTCATATGCAAGTTCAACTTGAAGTTGAAGACAATTAAAACAAGTCCATGAGAGCCAAAATATGACCTTGAATATATCCCTTTTGAATTTAGAGACCATCTAAAGAATAGATTAGATGCATTGAACACCAGTGACCGAAAACCAGAAGAATTGTGGGATAACATCTAGCGCATCATCCGTGAAGAAAGCATGAGGTCATTAAAAATATGAGAAAGAAAGAAAAGACCAAAATGGATGTCAGAAGAGACCCTGAAACTTGCCCTTGAGTGGACAGTAGCTAAAGCAAATGGAAGAAATGACAAGATAAAAGAGTTGAACTGAAGATTGAAAAGAGCAGCTCAAGAAGACAAAGCCAACTACTAAAATGAAAATGTACAAAGACTTGGAGTTAGAAAACTAAAAAGGAAGAACATGCTTGGCATTTCTCAAGCTGAAAGAACTGAGGAAAAAATTTAAGTTTCAAGTTGCAATATTGAAAGATTCTATGGGATACTGCCTTGGAAACCCAAGGAGGGGTCGCTATGAGTCAGGGCTGACTCGACGGCACATAACAACAACAACAACAACATGGGCAAAATATTGAATGACGCAGGAAACATCAAAAGGAGATGAAAAGAATATACAGAATCACTGTACCAAAAAGACCTGGTCAAAGCTGCACTGAAAGAATTGGTGAAGAACAAGGCTCCAGCAATTGACGGAATACCCATTGAGATGTTTCAACAAACAGATGCCCCACTAGAGGCACTCACTCGGTTATGCCGAAAAAATTTGGAAGACAGGTACTGGGCCAACTGACTGGAAGAGATCCATATTTGCACCCATTCCAAAGAAAGGTGATCCCACAGAATGTGGTAATTATCGAACAATATCATTAATATCTCATGAAAGTAAAATCTTACTGAAGATAATTCAAAAATTGTTGCAGCAGAGTATTGACAGAGAACTTCCAGAAATGCAAGCTGGATTCAGAAAAGAACATGGAACGAGGGATATCATTGCCAGTGTCAGATGGATCTTGGCTTAAAGCGAAGAAAGATGTTTACTTGTGTTTTATTGACTGTGCCAAAGCATTTGATTGTGTGGATCGTAACAAATTGTGGATAACGTTGAGAAGAATGGGAATTCCAGAATACTTAATTGTACTCATGAGGAATCTGTTCATAGACCAGGAGGCTGTCGTTCAAACAGAAAAAGAGAACAATGAATGGTTTAAAATGAAGTAGGGAGTGCATCAGGGTTCTATCCTTTCACCATACTTATTCAGTCTGTATGCTGAGCAAATTATCCAAGAAGCTGGACTATATGAAGAAGAACGTGGCATTAGGATTGGAAGAAGAATCATTAACAGCCTGAGATATGCTGATGACACAACTTTGCTTGCTGAAAGTGAGGATGACATGAAGTACTTACTGATGAAATTGAGGAGTACAGTCTGCAGTATGGATTACATCTCAATATAAAGGAAACAAAAATCCTCACAACTGGACCTACAAGCAGCATTACAATAAATGGAGAAAAGATTGTAATTGTCAAAGACTACACATTGCTTGGTTTTACAATCCATGCCAAGGGAAGCAGCAGTCAGGACATCAGACGACGTATAGCAGTGGGCAAATCGGCTGCAAAGGACCTCTTTCAAATGCTGAGGAGCAAAGCTGTCTCTTTGAGAACTAAGGTGCACCTGACACAAGCCATGATATTTTCAGTCACCTCATATGCATGTGAGAGGTAGATAATGAATGAGGTAGACTGAAGAGGAATTGATGCTTTTGAGCTGTAGTGTTGGCAAAGAATGCTTAAAGTACCGAGGACTGATAAAAGAACTAACAGATCTGTCCTGGAGGAAGTGCAGCCAGGATACTCCTTGGAGGCAAGAATGGGCCAGACTTCTCACATACTTTGGTCATGTTGTCAGAAGGGACCATTCCCTGGAGAAGGATGTCATGCTTGGTAAGGTGGAGGGTCGACGAAAGAGGGAAGACCCTCAACGAGATGGATTGACATGGTGGCAGTGGCGATGGGCTCAAGTGTAGCAAGAATCATGGAGCTGACTTAGGACCGGGCAGTGTTTTGTTCTGCTGTGTGTTGGGTCGCTGTGAGTAGGAGACGACTCAATAGCACCTAAAAACAACAACAGATAATTTAGATGATCCTTATTCTTTTTCTTCTCATACATTTTGAAAGAATAGTTTATTCTTGGCTATTTTCATTTCCCTAACTCCAATTCATTTGAAAAAGATGTGGCAGTTTGCTCCCGTAAAGATTACACACTTGGATACTCTAGGGATCTGTCCCATAGGATCACTGTAGATTGAAACTGACTCAACAGCAATGGGTTTGGTTAATCCCAGTTTACTCTGAAAAGTTTTGTAATCAGGCTTCTGCCTCTAACACTAATAGCCAAATCCAGTGGCCAACTTTAAGAAATGGAATACTCCTTAGTGCTTTTTTGCTTAAACCTCTTCACAGCTTCCATGTTGCCTATTGCATTGTTTTCAAAAATGTGGTTCTGAAACCACTTATATCAAAAATCACCTGGAATTGTTAAAAATGTGTAATCCCAGGCTTACCCTGACCTACTGAATAAGGGAAGGAGCCCTGGTGGCACAATAGTTACATGCTCATTTGCTAATGAAAAGGTCTAAAGACTTGGTGATTTTTTTTTTTTTGTAAAGTTTACAGCCTTGGAAACCCTTTTCAGCAATTCTGTGTTGTCCTGTAGGGTCACTGAGTCAGAATTTACTTGATGACACATTACCACCACACCACAATGGATAAGGGCTAGAGAATTTGTGTTTTTGGCAACATGATAACTCACTCCCAACTACAGGTGGAGGGAAGTATAGACACCCTCCACCCCCTTTTTAAGGTTATTAATATTAAGAGGTTATACATAATGTGATTTTTAAGAAAAGTTTGCATTTAACAAATGAACATGTAACTCGAAAAATATAATGCATTGTATTGTTGAAAAACAATCACAAGATTTTAGAAAAATAAAATTCACAATGTGCTCTATGGTTCTGTAATGGGACAAGTTTTAAATTGAAGGATGTACATATTCCCTTTCAGTCCTGTCACTGTATGTATGTGACCGTATGTATAGCCTCATGCATTGGAAAAAGTCTCAATTTCCTTCCTGAATGGAGGGCCTGGACCAAGTGGCCCTCCTGGGTTGCCCTGTTACATTTGATTCTTACTGCATGCTTACCTTTGAAAAGTACATAAACGAAGGCTTAGAACCTCTGTAATGTGGCTGCCTCTCCCAGTGCCTTTTTGAATTCAAACACCTCCCACCCCTGCCCTTCACACATACTCACTCTCTCTAGAAGTAATAAGTTGCTCAAAGCCATGTATGCAGAAATGACAAAACCAAAAAGACAAACGACCAAACTCTGTAGGACAGAGTGAAATTGCCGCATAGTATTTCCAACGCTGTAATCTCTTCCTTCTGCGGAGCAAGTGGTGGGCTCAAACTGCCAACCTTTTGGTTATCCACTGAGCACTTAATCATTGTGCTGCTAGGGCTCTGGAATTTAATTCCAAGTCTGCAGCTCCTTGAAGTACTTGCATATGCAATAGTTCCCCTCAATTTGTTTTCCTGTCGTATGACTCCATGCCTTTGATTAAGCTATTTCTTCTGCCTACACTCACTCACACCCTTTTTTATTTTTTTTTTGCCCAGCAACCGTTTTTCAACATTCAGCTAAAAAGCCTGTACCCCTTTGATGAAGTTTTTAAGGTCTGTCATATCCTTTCCAGATACTTCATCACTTCTTCTTGGGTTTTTTTTTTTTTTTTTACATTCAATAATATTAACATTATCTTGTGGGTCTCCCAGGGAGGCAAATGATTTAGAGCCCCTTCAAAGACATACTTCGTAAATCTGTATTCATTCCTATAATGAGACTGAGCACTGTGAAGGGAACACTGAGAGAAGAAGACTGCTTATAACCCCACCTAACCTTTCTTCTTTAGCCTCTGGCATTTCAGCTCTGGACTAAAACTTTGTTGTTAGCTGCTGTTGAGTTGGCCTCCAACTCATGGCGGTCTCTTGCACAGTGGAACAAAAAGAAATGCCTGTTCCTGAACCATTCCCATCATTGGTGGCAGATTGGATAGTTCTTGTTTTAGTTACCTATGGCCACTCTGACAGGAATATACCACAAATGAGATAGCTTGAACAAACAGGAGTTTATTCTCTTACCGTTTGGGAGGCTAGAAGTCTGAGTTCAGAGTGCCAGACTCTAGGGGCTGGGGTAAAGTCCCTCGACCTTGGGCTTCAGCTCTGCTCCTTGCTCCCGGCCCACTGAAACTGGAGGCTTTTCCTCACTCAGACAGCTGCTGGTTGCTGAGGCTGACAAGCCCAAGGTTGACAAGTAAAAAGTCCTGATAGTACCAAACCACATGGCGGACCTGAACTGAAAAAGTCCCAGGATCAGCAGGGCAACATGGCAGGCTGCTGAATAAAGACTCGGCTGCATGCAGGGTTCAAGGCTACGTGCAGGGTTCAAGCATGCCATGAGCTGGAGACCTTCCTCAAAGCTGCTTCTTACATATTGGAAGCCGACCACATCCCTAAAGCAGCAACTCATCTCCAATAGATTCCACTGTGGAGTTTTACCAATCTCACCATGGGGAACAGCTGCCTCCAGCTGCCTAGCCACTCAACCAGGCCCAGCCAAGTTGATACACAACTTTAACTACCACAGTTGTGCTTCGTAAAGTTTTCATTGGCTGATTATTTATTTATTGTGATTTGGGTGAAGGTTTACAGAGCAAATTTACTTTCTATACAGCGTTCACATATACTTTGTCTCATGACATTGACCACAGTTTACCACAGTGTAACAGCTCCCCTCCCACTTCCTCCTCATAGTTAACCTCTTTCCTGTGTCCATCTCTCCATGCACTCCTGCCCCCTGAGCTTTTTCCCTGTGCATAAGCAGCCCTTCTTTCTCCCATGATTGTTCTCTCCAAGGAGTGTATCTACTTGAGGTAATGTTCAACTCATATGCCTGTATTTTGTTTGGCTGGAAACCACAGGTGTGGGTCATTGGCTGATTTTTGGAAGTAGATTGCCAGACGTTTCTTCCAAGTCCATCTTAGTCTGGATGCTCTGGTGAAACCTGTTCATCATCATAGCAGCATAATGGCTCAAATTCTGATTATCACTTATTAGCCATGTAACCATAGCAAGTTACTGATTTTTTGTAAATTATAGTTTCCTCACCTATAAAATGGGGTCAGATATAGGTCTCACCACAAAATGTTGTGATTAGCATTAAGGAGAACATGCAAGCAGAGGGCAGAGCATGGTGTTTTACACCTAGTAAAAACTCAGTACAAACTCAGTACATGTTACTTATTACCTATTAAGACACTTTTCCAAGGGTTGTGGAAGATACAGTATTGTGTAAGGCTAAATTAAACCTATTCCTCAGATTCTTTAGAATCTATTTAAGGCTTTTCAGTGATATATATTTTCACTAATACATATTTTCAATGCTGTGATTCTCTTTCTAAGCACCAGTTTTTGTTTTTGTTTTTTAATTTTTATTGTGATATGGGTAAAAGTTTACTGAGCAAATTCATTTTCCATGCAGCAGCTCACGTACACTTTGTCTCATGACATTGACTGCAATTTCCCATAGTGCAACAGCTCCCCTCCCACTTTCTTCCCATAGTTACCTCTTCCCTGTGTCCTTCCTTCCCACACACTCCTGCCCCCCAAGCTGTTTTCCTGTGCATACACAGCCCTTCTCTTCTCTCAGGATTGTTCTCTCCAAGGAGTGTATCTGCCTAGTGTAAATGTTCACCTCATATGCTTGTCTTTTGTTTGGCTGGAAGCCACAGGAGTGGGCTCAATTCCAGACCTGAAGGGCAGCTAGGGGCCACAGTCTCAGTGGTTCCACCAGGCTCTATCAGACCAGCAAACCTTGTCCCCTTTTTTTTGTTTTGATGATGATGATTTTGAGTTTTGTTCCACATTGTTTTTCCACTCTACATAGATCCCCTTCTGAGTGGACACCATCTAGTTCTTAAGTGATATATATTTTTTTAAGTATTTGCAGTACTAGTGTATGCCAGATAATGTGCTAGATATTAGAGATATAAAGAACAATGTGACCTCTAGTAGCTGCAGTCTAAAGCAGTGATTTTCAAACTTTGAAAAAATAGATACTAGCCAGGTAGAGAATGGAGAGGTTCCTGGCTGAGGGAGGTTTAAATGCCTAGGTAATGACAGGGATAGGGGTTCAGTGGAGGTGTGCTTGTTGCTTTGGGATCTTTTTACTGTTAACACTTCACTCTCTCACTCTTCTATTGGCATTCACACCCTCCTGGGCTATGGTGGAGGGAATTCTGTGGTGACCCACTTCACTAGTTGAGATGTTCCCTTCTCTTTGCAGCAGCTTAAAGACTCCTCAGCTGACTCAGCTTCCCAAATCTAGTTCTGATCACTGTTCTAGAGACTTAGTTTATTCTCGCTGATCAATGCCATGCCTCTTATTAGCTGGATAGTCTTGGGAATTAAGACACTTTTGCTAGTCAATGTAACTGAAGGACAACACAGCAGAATTGTTCCTTTTTGACTGACTTTTTATTTTATTCAAGAGGGTTATTTAAAAGCAGAGTAAAGGCATGCAAAAATGTGGCAGATTTTTGGGGAATGTGACTGATTGTTCAAAAGAAAATGAAGATAACTATGAGAAGTACCAGTATTCCTAGCGGACGATTATAGGATTGGGGGTGTTAAGGGATGATTTGAAAAAGAAGCTTTATCAGTATTTTTATCCAGTGATTCAGAAAGAGTGTGATTAAAAAAAGAAGACTTCAGATTGCATAATTGTCTCTATCCACAAAGAACAAAGGACTACTACTTTAGCTATTCTTTCTCCCACTGCCAATTTAGTAGGGCCCTCAAAAGGACTTCTTTGGGATATCCTCCAAATGTCTGCCACCCATCCAATCCAGGGGAAACCTGGCTTTTGGCCAATGCCAGGTGAGTCATCACAGCACAGCTGAAAGGAGCACTTAAACCAATGTCCTTACAGAATTTAGATAGCTCTGCTGAGCCAGAGGAATAGCCCAGCAGCCAACCAGATCTGGTCACTTCACTCTTCTGTAAAGGCCCACACCTCTGACTGGCTTGCATTGCTCTGACTAGACAATGAACAAAAATATAGCATGCGTCTGTTTTAATCCATAATCTATGGAAACTTATTTTAGTTTCTGGTGGTATTTTTTATGCCGAACTAGGTCTTTGTGGAGGAGCTCTGGTAGCATAGTGGCTAAAGCACTTGACTGCTAACCAGAAGGCTGGCGGTTCAAACCCACCAGCCACTCCTCGGAAGGAAGGTTGGGCAATCTACTTCCGTAGTGATACTGCCTCGGAAACCCAAGGAGGGGTCACTATGAGTCGGGGCCGACTCGACGGCACATAACAACAACAACAACAAGGTCTTTGTGGAAGACCAGAGTAGTTGATAATTTTAGATAAATTTAAATTACCCAGTTACATACATATTAAGATAACTCCCTAAAAGAATGTGTATTATTTTATTTTTAAAATGAAATTACAGATAGAGCTGCAATGCCTGAAAGTATTCCAAGTGATACTTTATTAAAACTGAATGGGGAGAGGGGTGCTCTACCTTTTGTAAAACCAGGAATGCTTGGTAAATAGTGTTGAATTTGAAGCATATAACTTAACAATATTACTGTTCAAAGATTAATATAAAAACTTGCATTGATTCAACAACAACAAGACAAATAATCCAATTAAAAAATGGGCAGAAGATATGAATAGACACTTCACCAAAGAAGATATTCAGGTAGCCAACAACCCATATGAAGAAATGCTCACTATTATCAGCCATTACAGAGATGCTCTGGTAGCATAGTGCCTAAGGCACTTGACTGCTTACCAGAAGGCTGGCGGTTCAAACCCACCAGCCACTCCTCGGAAGGAAGGTTGGGCA
>NW_006921612.1:8645408-8653930 GCF_000298275.1 Orycteropus afer afer
GTGTCCATCAACTGAAGAATGGATAACCAAACTATGGTATATACACACAATGGAATACTATGCAACCCTAAAGAACAATGTAGAATCTGCAAAACACCGTATAATGTGGATGAAGTTGGAGGACATTATGATGAGTGAAATAAGTCAATCACAGAAGGACAGATATTGTATTAGTCCATTATTATAGAAAGTCAAGAAAAGGTTAACAATGGAAGGAAATTTTCTTTGTTGGTTACCAGGTGTGGGAGGGGAGGGGAGTGACCACTGTTAGATAGGTAGAGACAAGTATTGATTTGGATGAAGAGAAGGGCAGTGTACCAAATGTGAGTGATCAACACAGTGGCATTGAGGAAGAGGAGCATAGAGAGGTACATGGAAGGTACAGACAACAGAGATGAACCCTTTTGCACACGCAATACTGCATTGTCAGTGAAGGTAAACATGGATATATGGGTGGATAGATGGGTGGACAAATTGAACTATTAGGTGTGTCTATGCAGGGGGGAGTGTACTCAAGACCATGTATTGGCAGACAATGTTTCTACAATTGTATTGCTATATTCTGAAAGAATTCTCAGGTATATAGTAGAGTTGACAAGGGACAAGGTTGTAGTCACTTCTTGGCCACAGCCAGCTACCCAGAGGGAGTGAGTAGTTGGACCTGTGGGCTCCGGACCATAGTCACAGGGGACATCAAGTTCAATTGGCATAATACACAAAACATTGTTCCACCTCCTACTTTGGCGAGTAGTGACTGGGATCTTAAAAGCTTGCAAGCAGCCATCTAGATGCAATGATAGGTTTCTCCTTGTCCAGAGCGAAGAATAATGAAGAAAACCAAAGATTCATGGAAACAATTAGTCCTAGGAACTGGTATACCATGAGATCCTTAGCCTATACAACTATGAGACCAGGAGAACTAGATGGTGCCTGGCTACCACTGTCTACCACTTGAAGGGGGATCTATGTAGGAGATCCTAGATAGGGTGGGAGAACAATGTAGAACAAAACTCAAAATCATTTGGGGAAAAAAAAAAGAGGGACCAGGTTTACTGGTCTGATAGAGCCTGATGGAACCACTGAGACTATGGCCCCTAGCTACCCTTCAGATCTGAAATTGAACCCACTCCTGTGGCTTCCAGCCAAACAAAAGATTGGCATATGAAGTGAACATTTACACTAGGTAGATATACTTCTTGGAGAGAACACTTGTTTTGAGAATAGAATGCCTGTGTATGCACAGGGAGACAGCTTGGGGGTAGAAGTGCATGGGAGGGAAGGACACAGGGAAGAAGTAACTATGGGATGGAAGTGGGAAGGGAGCTGTTGCATTGTGGTCAGTTGTAGTCAGTGTGATGAGACGGTGTATGTGAACTGCTGTATGGAAAGTGGATTTCCTCTGTAAACTTTCACCCAAATCACAATTAAAAACAAAAAACAAAAAAAGGTTGCATTGAGATTCTAGAAATTAGTTGTATTGATGCATAAGTGTGGATGCCTTAGACCAGTAATAAGTTTTATGAATTAAAGTCTGGCAGTTTTTGTTTATTATAAGATGTTGCTTAGCTGAGTGAGTTATGAGGTTAGATGAAGTAGCCAAAGCCAACATAAAGTCTAAGCTCAAATTACTACAGGGGCACTGTAAGCATTGTTGTTGTTGTTATGTGCTGTCAAGTCGGACCTGACTCATAGCAACCCCTCCTTGGGTTTCCGAGGCAGTATCAATACAGAAGTAGATTGCCTCATCTTCCTTCCATGGAGTGGCTGGTGGGTTTGAACCTCCAGCCTTCTGGTTAGCAGTCCAGTGCCTTAGGCACTATACTACCAGAGCTCCCAAATTACTACAGGGCCACTGTAAGCATAGACACTTCCATTTTCTGAGGTGTGGACAGCGTGACCATCTGCAAAGTCCATGCTCAGTCTAAAGAAGAAGCCCCCATTCACTTTTGCCAATTGTTATCATATAGAAATGTTGGCTAGAGTTGATTTTTCAAGGGAAGCTAGAAATGTGGATTTTTTGTGAGATAAAATTTATAATTTTTTTTTTTCTTTTATGAGCCTGAATAAACACATCTAGACTAGATGTAGTTTTCTGGCTATCAGGAGGTAGGCAGCAGTTTCCATTATAGTTTGTAGTGGTCAGTCCAGTCTGTAGTACACGGTTCTGTTTTAGTCTTAAAAGGAACATTGACAGAATAGATGATTAATTGTAACAGGGCAATCAGGACTACAGAAGGCTTATAGACTGTCATGCCACAGTTGACGATTCAGTTCTTCTATTTTATCACTTAGTAATTTTATCCTTAAATTGTACAAAAGAGTTTCAAAATAATTTTATTTTTAAGTTTTTATTGTGATGTGGGTGAAAATTTACAAAGCAAATTAGTTTTCCACTGGACAATTTATATGCATTTTGTTTTGTGACATTGATTGCAATCAAATGAAATTTTACCTGACTAGTTCATTTCTTAAGGAGTGCTGGTGGTGTAATGGATAAGGCATTTGGCTACTAGCCAGAAGGTCAACTGTTCAAACCCACCAGCTGTCCATGGAAGAAAGATGGGGCAGTCCACTGCTGTAAAAATTTATAGCCTTGGAAACCCAATGGGTGGGGGTCCTTATGAGTCGTAATTGACTCGATGGCAGTGAGTTGGGATTTATTTATTTATTTTATTTTTTAAGTTCATTGCATGTGGAAAAAGTCACATCTTGGAAACAATATTGGAAATTTAACACTCTACTAAAGTAGAAGGTAGGAATTTCACACTACTGCCATTTTATTCATTTTACAGATCAAGTATTATTAATTGTTCTTCATTGTCAGGGGTGTTTTATATCATGTGATATAAAAAAAAAGCAAGTCTAACTTGAAGAGTCAACTATGATTTAGAAAGGCCTTGATGGTCTTACTACTTTTTCAGTTTTTCTAGAGTGATTTTTGGCCAGAATATTTTATCTTGTGATAACTCTCCAGGCATTGGAGTTTAAGTGTAATCTGCATTATGCTTCATTGTGAGTGTTAGCCTGCCTGTTCTAATACTAGGATTGGCACAGCTGTTCATGTTAGCTACATACCAAGAACAGAAGTGACTAAGATTTTTGGTACATGAGTAGAACCAAGGATATGAAATTAGGCAACAGAGTATGTTGTTGTTGTTGTTATGTGCCGTCGAGTCAGACCTGACTCATAGCGACCCCTCCTTGGGTTTCCGAGGCAGTATCACTACGGAAGTAGGATTGCCCAACCTTCCTTCCGAGGAGTGGCTAGTGGGTTTGAACCGCCAGCTGTCTGGTTAACAGTCAAGTGCCTTAGCCACTATGCTACCAGAGCTCCCAGGATACCCTTAATTAGTATTTAGTATCTTTTGAATTAGTTAAGGGACCCTTTGTCTAAGATTATAATCCTTGCTGCTATCATTGTAGTCCCTGTACATTTCTTGTAGTGTGAGACTAGTTATGTCTTCTACTTTTGTTCTTGGACAATATGTTTAAAGTCGTTGCTGTTGTTGTTGTTGTTATGTGCCGTCAAGTCGACCCGACTCATAGCGCCCCCTCCTTGGGTTTCCGAGGTGGTATCACTACGGAAGTAGATTACCCAACCTTCCTTCTGAGGAGTGGCTGGTGGGTTTAAACCACCAGCCTTCTGGTTAGCAGTCAAGTGCTTTAGGCACTATGCTACCGAAGTCATTGTAGTAAAGGAAAACCTCTCTAAAGTTGGCAACAAAACATTGAGCCTTCCTTTATATTGTTGTTGTTGTTGTTTGCCGTCGAGTTGGACCTGACTAATAGCAACCCCTCCTTGGGGTCCGAGGCAGTATCACTACGAAAGTAGATTGCCCCATCTTCCTTCTGAGGAGTGGCTGGTGGGTTTGAACCACCATCCTTCTGGTTAGCAGTCAAGTGCCTTAGGCATTATGCTACCAGAGCTCCTTTATATATGAATGGATATTCTCATATACTAAACAAACATTCCACCACTCATTTGTCAGTTTGCCATACTGTGGTGGTTTGCGTGTTGCTGTGAGGCTGGAGGCTATGTCACTGGTATTTCAAATAACCAGCAGAGTCACCCATGGTGGACAGATTTCAGTAGAGCTTCCAGACTAAAACAGACTCCAAAGAAGGAAGGGGCCATCCACTTTTCAAAGAATTGGCTAGTGGAAACATTAAGAAAAGCAGTGAAACACTGTCTCCTATTTTACTGGAAAACTTTATGAATATCTCTGAAACACTGTCTGATAAAATGCCAGAAAATGACTTCCTCAGGTCGAGAGGCACTCAGAATATGACTGGGGAAGAGCTGCCTCCTCAGAGTAGAGCCAACTTTAGTGATACGGTTGGAGTAAATCTTTTGGGACCTCCTTTTGCTGATGTGGCACAACTCAAAATGAGAAGAAACAGCTGCCAGCATCTATTAATAATCAGAACATGGAGTGTACAAAGTATGAATCTAGGAAAATTGGAAGTTGTCAAAAATGAAATAGAACACATAAAGATTGATATCCTAGGCATTAGTGAGCTGCAGTGGACTGGTTTTGGCCATTTTGAATCAGACACCTATATGATCTACTATGCCAGGAATGACAAATTGAAGAGAAATGGTGTGGCATGCATCATGACAAAGAATATTTCAAGATTTATTCTGAAGTCCAGTGCTGTCAGTGATAGGATAATAGCTATACACCTACAAGGAAGATCTGTTAATGCTACTGTTATTCAAATTTACGTTCAAAGCACCAAAGTCAAAGATGAGGAAATTGAAGATTTTTACCAACTTCTGCAGTCTGAAATTGACCAAACATGGAATCAAGATGTGTTGATTATCACTGGTGATTGGAATGCAAAAGTTGGAAACAAAGAAGAATCACAGGTAGTTGGAATATACAGCCTTGGTGATAGAAATAATGCTGGAAATCACAGGATAGAATTTTGTAAGACCAACAACTTATGCATTGCAGATAGTTTTTTTCAACAACATAAATGGTGGCTATATACATGGACTTTACCAGATGGAGTACACAGGAATCAGATTTACTGTATCTGTGGAAAGAGGTGATGGAGAAGCTCAATATCTTCAGCCAAAGTAAGGCCAGGAGCTGACTGTGGAACAGACCATCAACTGCTCATATTCAAGTTCAAGTTGAAGCTGAAGACAATTGAAAGAAGTCAACAAGAGCCAAAATATCACCTTGATTATATCCCTTCTGAATTTAGAGACCATCTAAAGAATACAGTTGACTCATTGAACGTCAATTACCGAAAACCAGAGGAATTGTAGGATGTGATATCAAGAAAATCATTCACGAAGGAAGCAAAAGGTCATTGTAAAGACAGGAAAGGAAGAAAACACCATAGTGTATTTCAGAAGAGACTCTGAAACTTGCTTTTGAATGGAGAGTGGCTAAAGGAAATGGAAGAAATAACAAGCCAAAGAGCTGAAGAGAAGATTTCAAGGACCAGCTCAAGAAGACAGAGTCAGTTATTATAATGAAATGTGCAGAGGCCTGGAGTTAGAAAACCAAAAGGGAAGAACATATTTAGCATTTCCTAAGCTGAAAGAACTGAAGAAAAAGCTCAAACCTTGAGTAGCAGTATTGAAAGATTCTATGGCAATAATTGAATGATGCAGGAAGCATTAAAAGAAGATGGAAGGAATACACAGAATCACTGTACCAAAAAGAACTGGTTGATGTTCATCCATTTTAGGAGGTGGCATATGATCAGGAACCAATGGTATTGAAGGAAAAAGTCAAAGTTGCACTGAAGGAATTGACCAAGAACAATGCTCCAGGAATTGGTGGGATACCCACTGAGATGTTTCAACAAATGGATGCCATGCTGGAGACACTCGTTTAGGCCAAGAAATTTGGAAGACAGTTACTTGGCCAGTTGACTGAAAGAGATCCTTATTTGTACCCATTCGAAAGAAAGGTTATCCTACAGAATGTGGAAATTATTGAGCAATATCATTAATATCACATACAAGTAAAATCCTGCTGAAGATAATTGAGAAACAGTTGCCACAGTATATTGACAAAGAACTTCGAGAAATGCAAGCTGGATTCAGAAGAGGACGTGGAACAAGGGATATCATTTCTGATGTCAAATGGATCTTGGCTCAAGGCAGAGATTACCAGAAAGAGGTTTACTTTTGTTTTACTGACTATGCAAAGGCATTTGACTATGTGGATTATAACAAATTATAGATTACTTTGAGAAGAATGGGAATTCTAGAACACTTAATTGTGCTCAAGAGGAATCTGTACATAGACCGGGAGGCTGTTGTTCAAACAGAACAAGGGGACATGGCATGGTTTAAAATCAAGAAGGGAGTGCATCAGGGTTGTATCCTTTCACCATACTTACTCAGTTTGTATGCTGAGCAAATAATCCAAAAAGCTGGACTATATGAAGAAGAACATGGCATCAGGATTGGAGGAAGACTCATTAACAACTTGTGATATGCAAGTGACACAACTTTACTTGCTGAAAGTGAGGATGACTTGAAGCACTTACTGACGAAGATTAAAGACTACAGTCTGCAGCATGGATTGTATCTCAACATAAAAAAACCCCAAAATCCTCACAACTGGACCAATAAATGGAGAAAAGATTGAAATTGTCAGAGATTTCATATTACTTGGTTCCACAATCAACACCAGTGGAAGCAGTGGTCAGGGCATCAGATGACATATTGCACTGTGCAAATCTGTTGTAAAAGACCTCTTTAAAGTGTTGAAGAGCAGAGCTGTCTTAAGGTGCCCCCAACCCAAACCATGATATTTTCAATCACTTCATGTGCATGTGAGAGCTGGACAGTGAATAAAGAAGACTGAAGAAAAGATGATGCTTTTGAGTTGTAGGGTTGGCACAGAATACTGAAAGTATCTTAGACTTCCAGAAGAACTAACAAATCTGTCCTGGAAGAAATGCAGCCAGAATGCTCCTTGGAAGCGAGAATGCCAGGCTTCCTCTTAACCTACTTTGGTCATGTTATCAGAAGGGACCATTCTCTGGATAAGGACGTCATGCTTGGTAAAGTGGAGGGTCAATGAAAATGGTGAAAGCCCTCAACAAGATGGATTGACACAGTGGCTGCAACAACGGGCTCAGGTATATCATGGATTGTGAGGCTGGCATAGTACGAGACAGTGTTTCATTCTGTTGTACATAGGGTTGCTATGAGTCAGCGCCAACTCGATGACACCCAGGAACAATAATAAAACATTGAAGAGCAGAATTTTGGGTATTATATATTTGTTAGAATTTTTGATATGAATTGAGGGAATCATTTTTAAAGAGTTAGGTTTTCTTTTTTTTTTTTAAGGTTTAAGAAATAAAAATTAATGGCAAGCTATGATGTTCTGAGAAATTTTTTGGCATAGACTCAGAGTTTTATCACATAGAACTGTGAATTAACTCAGGAATATGGCATTTGCTGGGAGACACTTAAGTAGATTAAAAAAAAAAAAATCCTGCATGGTATATAATAGACAAAGGAATATTGGCACCATTTCAGCAAAGACAAAATAGACTGGAATGATTGAAGAAAGCTCATCTTCCTGGATTGTTTTCCTTTTTATATTGATTTTATTGAAAGCTGGAGCCCTTAGAAATTAATGAAAATACTGAACTACATTTACGTATTTTGTCTCTAACACTATATTTGGTAAACTTATGGTATTGGCATTTTAGCTGTTGTAGAATGAGCGAGAAAGATGGTATATAGGTCAGTGTGCTTTGCCTCAGTTGGTAATATAAGTTGGCAAGTAGGTTAGCCAAAGTTATGTTATCAAATAAATACTGTATGACAGAGCTAGGTACAGAAAAGAAATATCACATGTTTTATGTCTTATTGTTGTTTATTGCTGTTGAGTTGATTCTCACTCATGACCACCCAATGTGTGCAGAGTAGAACTGCACCATTGAGTTTTCAAGGCTGTAACCTTTTGGAAACAGATTTCCAGGCCTGTCTTCTGAGACACTTCTGAGTGAGTTCGAACCACTAGCCTTTTGGCTAGTAGTTGAACACTTAATTGTTTGTGCCACCCAGGAATTCTGTTTTATGTATTACTATAAGTTAATATGTTAGGATAGATGGAATATGATAAAAATCAAGTTCTTTCTTGGAAACTTGGAACCAAGTAGACTAGGTAGTAGTAGTACATAGGACAAACCTTTGACAAATTGGCATCATTCTTCTTATTGTTGTGGAATTGGAAAGTTTTAGTTGATATTGAGTGTTGGTAATTTAGAATTTTATTTTCCTTTTTAAAAAATACATTTTATTGAAATATAATCTATGTACAGTGAAATACACAAAACTAAAGTGACATAGGTCAGTGCTTTTTTTTTTTTGGAGTGTTCCCTCCCCTCCCCTTCCACCCCTGGTAGCCAACAAAGAAAGTTTCCTTCCATATCTAACCTTTTACTTGACTTTTTTACAATAATGAACTAATACCATATTTGTACTTCTCTGATTGACTTATTTCACTCAGCATAATGTCCTCCAAGTTCATCCA
>NW_006921612.1:8672168-8694876 GCF_000298275.1 Orycteropus afer afer
TGGGTTTCTGAGGCAGTATCACTACAGAAGTAGATTGCCACATCTTCCTTCCAAGGAGTGGCTGGTGGGTTTGAACCACCAGCCTTCTGGTTAGTCAGGTGCCTCAGGCACTATGCTACTAGAGACAACATATGTTGTTGTTGTTGTTATGTGCCCTCGAGTCAGATCCGACTCATAGCGACCCCTCCTTGGGTTTCCGAGGCAGTATCACTACGGAAGTAGATTGCCCCATCTTTCTTCCGCGAAGTGGCTGGTGGGTTTGAACTGCCAGCCTTCTGGTTAGCAGTGCCTTCTGCCTTAGGCATTACGCTATCAGAGCTCCTATGGCTTGGGTTGTTGTTGTTGTTTGCCATCGAGTTGGACCCTACTCATAGCGACCGCTCCGTGGGTTTCCAAGGCAGTGTCACTATGGAAGTAGATTGCCTAATCTTACTTCCGAGGAGTGACTGGTGGGTTTGAACCGGCAGCCTTCTGGTTAGCAGTCAAGTACCTTAGGCTGGGTTGTTGTTGTTGTTGTTATGTGCCATCAAGTCAGACCCAACTCATAGTGACCCCTCCTTGGGTTTCCGTGGCAGTATCATTACAGAAGTAGATCGCCCAACCTTCCTTCTGAGGAGTGGCTTTTGGGTTTGAACCGCCAGCCTTCTCGTTAGCAGTCAAATGCCTTAGGCAGTATGCTACCAGAGCTCCCTAGGCTGGGTTAGGTGCACCTTATTCTTCAAAGTGACAGCTTTGCTGTTCAGCACTTGAAAGAGGTCTTTTGCAGATTTGTCCAGTACAATATGATGTCTGATTTCTTGACCGTTGCTTCCTTGAGTGTTGATTGTGGATCCAAGTAAAATGAAATCCTTAACAACTTTAATCTTTTCTCCACTTATCGTTAATACTGCTTATTGGTCCAGTTTAAAGATTTTTGTTTTCTTTATATTGAGGTGTAATCCATACTGAATACTGTAGTCTTTGATCTTCATCAGTAAGTGTTCAAGTCATCTTCACTTTCAGCAAGCAAGGCTGTGTCATCTGCATATCACAGGTTGTTAATGAGTCTCCCTCCAATCCTGATGAGCATTCTTCTTCATATAGTCCAGTGTCTTGGGTTATTTGCTCAGTATACAGACTGGCAAATAAGCATATTTTGAAAACATGCTAAATAATCACTAATTATTAAGGAAACTCAAATTAAAACCACATTGATAATACTATATATCCACTAGAATGGGTAACATTTAAAAGACTGGCCTAAGTGTGGTGGGACTGTGGAACAGTTTGGAATTACCACACACTGCTGGGAAAAATGTAAAATGATACAACCAATTTAAGAGACAGTTTGGCCATTTCTTAAAATTTTGAAATGTTAAACACTCATTTAGCACAGAACCTAGCCACTTCACTCATAGGTATTCAGCTGACAGGAATAAAAGCATATGTCCACACAAAGCTTTATACATGAAAATGCACAGAAGTTCAATTTTTGACAGCCATAAATGGAAACAACCTAAGTGTTCATCAGTGGGTCAATGGATAAACAAATTGTGGTATATCCACACAACGGAACAGTGCTAAGCAATAAAAAATGAACTACTGATATATGCAACAACATGAATCTCAAAATAACTACACTGAAAGAAGCCAGATTCCCCCTACTCTGAAAACGTACATTGTGTACGATTCTATTTATATAAAGTTCTTAAAAAAAGCAAAGTTATCTACCAGGGGAAGGGTGAATTACAAAGAGATACAAGGGAACTTTGAAGTGATAGGTATTTCCATTATGGTGATTGTAGTGATAGATTCACAACTGTGTGCATGTATTAAAACTCAAACTGTACACCTCAAATATATGCCACTGATTGTATGTCACTTATACCTCAATAAAGCAAGAAACAACATGCTATAGTAATAGAAAACAGATCAGCAGTTGCCTCGGGTCAGAAGGTAATGACTGCACAAGGACAAGAAGGAACTTTCTGGGGTAACGTGAATATTATGTATTTTGACTGCTGTGGTGGTAACAACTGTTTACTTTTGTCAAAAAGCTACCATTTATTGAGTATGTTTTGAGACAACATATAGCACTGGGCAAACTGGCTGCAAAGGACCTCTTTCAGGTGCTGAAGAGCAAAGATGTCTCCTTGAGGACGAAGGTGCACCTGACACAAGCTATGGTATTTTCAGTCACCTCATATGCATGTGAGAGCTGGACAATGAATAAGGAAGACCGAAGAAGAATTGATGCTTTTGAGCTGTGGTGTTGGTGAAGAATGCTGAAAGTACTGTGGACTGCTAAAAGAACTAACAGGTCTGTTCTGGAGGAAGTGCAGACAGAATGCTCCTTGGAGGAGAGAATGGCCAGACTTCATCTCACCTACTTTGGTCATGTTGTCAGAAGGGACCATTCCCTGGAGAAGGATGTCATGCTCAGTAAGGTGGAGAGTCGACAAAAGAGGGGAAGATCCTCAACGAGATGGACTGACACGGTGGCAGCGGTGATGGGTTCAAGTATAGCAAGAATTATGGAGCTGGCTCAGGACCGGGTGGTGTTTTGTTCTGCTGTGGATCAGGTTGCTATGATTTGGAGACAACTCAACGGCACCTAGCAGCAAAAATTTCCACATTCTATCAGATCATCTCTCTTTGGAATGGACATGAATATGGATCTCTTCTTGTTGATTGACCAGATTACTGTCTTCCAGATTTCTTGGCATATATGAGCAGGTGTTTCCATTTTGTTGGAATATCTCTATTACTGTTCCATCATTTTCTACAGCCTTGTTTTTCACCAGTGGCTTCAGTGCAGCTTGGACTTCTGCCTTTAATATTGAGCATATGTTACATTCTGAAATGGTTGAATGTTGATGGGTTCTTTTTGGTACAGAAACTCTGTAGTCCTTCCATCTGCTTTTAATGCCTCTTGCATTGTTCAACATTTTGCCCATATTATCCTTCAGTATTGCAAGTTGAGACTTGAATGTTTTCTTCAGTTCTTTTCAACTTGAGAAATGCCGAGCATGTTCTTCCCTTTTGCTTTTCTAACTCCAGGTCTTTGCACATTTCATTATAATGCTTTGTCTTTTCAAGCCATCCTTTCAAATCTGTTCAGCTCTTGTACTTCATCATTTTTTCCATTTGCTTTATGTTTTACTGTATGTTCAGAAGCAAGTTTCATAGTCTGGTCTGACATCCATTTTGCTCTTTTGTTTCCTGTCTTAAATGACCTATTGCTTTCTTCATGTTTAATGTCATTGATGTCATCCCACAACTTGTCTGGTCTTTGGTCATTAGTGTCCAAGCCCTAGATCAATTCTGAGGCAGGGTAGGAAGAAGGATGTGGTTATCTACTTCTAAAAAAATTCACTAGCAAAAATCTTATGAATAGCAGTGGATCATTGTCTGATATAGTGGCAGGAGGTGAGCTCCTCAAGTTGGAAGGCACTCAAAATACAACTGGCAAAGAGCTACCGTCTCAAAGTAGAGTTAACTTTAATGATGTGGATGGAGTTTATCTTTCAGGACCTCTGTTTGCTGATGTGGGCAGCTTTTCGGTGGGTTCAAACTTCTGACATTTTGATTAGCAGCTGAGCCTTTTAACCATCATGAAAATGGACTTGTGTGTGTGTGACTACACGCACACACATATGCACACACACATATATATGCTTAATCAAATAGTCTTGTTAAACAAAATAAAAATGCTTTGAATATTTCATTTTATCTAGGTTTTAGTATATTTCTTTTTCCTTAATTAATGGCCAGTAGTAAGGAAGTTAAGGAGTTCTGGTGGCACTGTGGTTAAAACATTGGGCTGCTAACTAAAAGGTTGATAGTTCAAACCCACTAGCTCTGCTCTGCTCTCCAGGAGAAAAATGAAGCAGTCTCTTTCCATAAAGATTTACAGCCTTTCAGTTCGACTGTGTCCTGTAGGATTGTTATGATTCAGAATTGATGTGATGGCATTGGGTTTGGTGGGGTTTTTTTTTTTTTTTTTGGTTGTAAAGTAGTTAGATTCCTACAGTTGATGGATAATTTCCAAATATGAAAATTTACAATTACACCTACTCCTCAGTTACCAACTGTCTTGTTATCCAGCATTTCACATTTATGACAATAGTAAAAAAATACACCTAACTGTTTTGTGCATTAATGAGGTACATTTGGTGGTAATGAACATCGAGGTACAAGGCAAGAGTAAGGCTGCCTATGATGGTTAAGGTTATGTGTCATCTTGGCTGGGATATGTTTCTCAGTGGTTTGGCAGTTATGTAATAGTCTAATTTGGCAGTTATGTAATGATGTAGTCATCCTTCATTTTGTGATATGATGTGATAACCCTCCATTATACAACACAGATTTTTGCATAACAACCTGGTCTTTGGAACTTAAGCACATTAGTAAGTGAGGAGTGGGTGTATGAGCAATGCATTTCCAATTAAAAAATAAAGACAAAATAGGGGAAGTTAACATTGAAAAAATAAGTCTTTTAAAAATGTCTCATTATGATTATAAGTAAGCATTTTGTAGTAAAGTGAGTACATATACACACATGTGTGCATATATATTTATAAAATGTATGTATATACATAAAATTTAAGAACATAAATTCCAGATCAATGACATAGAAAACTGTTAGCTACTTACTTTCTATGTTCTGTATTAGTATGGTACAGTGAATTACTTAATATGACTCTTCTACCCATGGTCTTTGTGACTCCCACTAGATGACTAGGTGGAACTATGCAAATGTGAGGTGTTTGTGGCCCACGAATGGAATTGGATAGTTTGTTAATCCTGTAAATAAGGTATAGGGTACACTTGTAAGGGTGAGACCATGGAAATAAAGTAGATGGAAGCCTAATGTAGGGATTGGTCAGTTTTTACATCCTGGTAGGCTTAAAATGAGCCATCCTTGAGGTGGAAAGGGGAGATCTCACTACCATCAAGAAAGAAGAACTAGGAGTGAAGCACATCCTTAGACCCCATATCCCTGGGCTGAGATTATCTCACAGAAATTGCAGCAGCAGTAGCAGTAGTAGAACCAAGAGACTGGCATGAGACGGCAGCAGGCTTCCTAGCCCATGAAGCAAGAAAGTTGAGTGCCTTCAGGCAGGAGGCTTGGTAGTGGAGTGGGGTGATTCTCTGGACACTTATTGGCAGAGCTAAAAGAGCTTTGTAACACTGGCCTGAACAGGGCAGAGGGCAAGAACAGAGAGACATACTTGTGGTATGGCTGCGAAGAAGTATCCTGAGTTGTTTCTGATCTTGAATTGTAGCCTGTTATTTCTGTAATAAAGCACATAATTGAGAGTATTGCCTATGAGTTCCATGTGACAATTGCAGTGAATTAGTTAACCCAGTACAGAAATAGAGAGTACCATGGGAGGGAGAGTTGGCATCAGAATTGGTGAAAAGATTGGAGGGTAGTGCCATGCTTGACCTATGCCTCATAGGAATCAACCTTGGTCTGTTGATGTTCTTGATCCTTCTTCCTCCTTGTGAAATCAGAGAAAGTCAGACGCTGCTGTACTTTACACTCTTTTTGCAGCTGGGCATCATTGAATACAAAATCTTTGTCATCCTCAGTGTTTCAGTCTTAGCAGTTTTTATATTTTGACATCGCTTAATCAGTTACTCTTCTATATTTGGTGAAAAGATAAAAGTTGTAAACAATGTAGGTATTTTTCCAGTGTGGTGGATCTTACCTATTTTGACTCTGATAGAGACAGCCTTTGTTTTTTCACCCATGTGGCCTCCCTGATCTTTCCTAGTCATGATTTCACTTCCGAGTTAAAATTCATCTGGGAAATATACAGGATCAGAGTGTAGTCTCAAAATCCATTGTCAACATGGCTATAGGCAAGGTGGATACTATCCCAGAAATCACCTTGGCTTACATGTGTGTGGGATTTTACTTCTGTGTTTGTCCATCTTGGTCGTGTATCTGAATTAACTGCCAACACAAGGCTCAAAACAATGTTAGTTTAAATCTTATGATTCCAGAATTAGCACTTGTAAATTAGGGAGCTCTGGTAGCGTAGTGGCTAAAGCACTTGACTGCTAACCAGAAGGCTGGTGGTTCAAACCCACCAGCCACTCCTCGGAAGGAAGGTTGGGCAATCCTACTTCCGTAGTGATACTGCCTCGGAAACCCAAGGAGGGGTCGCTATGAGTCGGGGCCGACTCGACGGCACATAACAACAACAACAAATTAGAAACCTTTGGATTTGGCCTTCTTTGGGTTTGACTCTCCTGCTCTGTGACTATAGCAAAGTACTTGAAATTTTTTAGTTTCAATTTCTTCATTTTAAAAATGAGCATAATAGTAACTATTTTCCCAGGTTATTGAGAGTATTATTTGGTTTAATGGAGGATGTAAAACACCTGGCACATTGTAATTGCTCAATGAATGGCAGTTATTATTTATTATCTTTTAGGTTATAATCAAATCATGTGAAATTGTTTCCATTTAGTGAGAACCTATATTATTCTGGACCACATCAGTTGTTTCTCACCTATTAAATTTAATCCATTACTCTTTGTGATGACATTTCAAAGTATGCTTTAGAGGAAGAAGTGATGGCTCAGCTGTGTAAAATAACTTGCTAATGGTCTCACAGGTGGTGAATGGCAGGACTTGGACTAGAACTCGGATTTGATGACCCTTTGTGTTGAGTGGCTCTCCAGTGGGTGTGTACACAAATAAATAATATTGGTAGACAATTACTTCTGAAATGTGTAAAAATATAAAATGAAAAGTTTGTTTTGTGAGTTTATGAGTCAGAATGTAGTAAAATCTCACTTTTTTAGAGTTATGAGTTTGTTTTGTAAATTACTTCTAAATGGGCACAGAATAGAGCCCTTAAAAACTGATAATGCTGCCAGGCAAATGGAAAAGAAAATTATTACTTTTTTTTTTTTAAAGTAGGCTAGGGAGCATACTTTTAAAGATTTCATTTGTAACATCAGTAATACTTAACCATTGTAGAAAATTTGGAAAGTATAGAAGAATATGAAGAAGCAAAGAAAACATTACCAGTAATCTCACCATCTAGAAGCAGACAACTAACATTTTGGTGTATTTTCATTCAGCCTTTTGTTCCTCCCTCCCTTTGATTATTTTCTTATAGCAGAAGAAACATTTGTCTGCTTCCGTGAAGTTTTACAACCTTAAAAACCCTATGGGACCCCTCTACTCTGTCTTACAGGATCAGCGGTTCAAATCCACCAGTTGCTTTACGGGAGGAAGATGAGGCAGTCTACTTCCATAAAGATTTATAGCCTTGAAAACTCAGTGGGGTTGCTCTGAGTCAGAATTGACTTGATGGCAGTAAGCTTAGTTTTTTTTTTTTTTTTTTTAATGTCAGAATTTTTCTTCTCCATTTGGATAATTCTCTCCTGGAGCCTTCCACTTTTTATCTCCACTCTTAACTGGTGGCTCTTCAGGACTACTGCATAACTGTCATTTTTTAACTTTTTTTCACTTTATTCATGAACTGTCTTGTTTACCTAGTACTACTATGAGAGAAATACCACAAATAGGTGGCTTTAACAAACAGAACTTTATTTTCTCACAGTTTGTTGTTGTTGTTATGTGCTGTGAGTTGGACTTGACTCATAGTGGCACCTCCTTGGGTTTGCGAGGCAGTATCACTATGGAAGTAGATTGCCCAACCTTCCTTCTGAGGAGTGGCTAGTGGGTTTGAACTGCCAACCTTCTGGACAGCATTCAAGTGCCTTTAGTCACTACGCTACCAGAGCTCCCTTCTCATAGTTTAGGAGGCTATAACTCCAAATTGGCTCTAGGGTGTTGGCTTTAGGGGAAGGCTTTCTCCCTATGTTGATTTTAGGGGGAGGTCCTTTTCTCTTTTCACCTTTGGCTCTATGGTGATCTTCACATGGCATGGCATCTATCTTCCGCCATCTCTGCTTGTTTGCGTAATCCTCTCTTTTATATCTCAAAAGAGTTTAAGACAGACCCTATACTAATACTTCCTCATTAACATAACAAATAAAACTCATTCCCAAATGGGATGATAACCACTGGTATAAAAAGCAAAAACCAAAGTACTGCCATCAAGTCATTTCCAACTCATAGCAACCCCATTGGGTTTCTGAGGCAATAAATCTTTACAGAAGTAGATTGCCCCATCTTTCTTCCATGGAGAGGCTGGTGGATTTTAACCACTGACCTTCTAGTTAGCAGTCAAATGTCTTAGGCACTGCACCACCAGAGCTCCTTAACCACTGGTATAGGGGTTAGGATTTACAACACATATTTTTAGGGAAGATAATTCAATCTACAACATGAACCAAAATCTTTTTTTTTTTTTTTTTTCCCTCCTGAATCCTGTACCATCTTTTTTGGTTTAGACCTTTATGTTGCTGTGGCATAGTGTCTAAGGCATTTGACTGCTAACCAGAAGGCTGGCGGATCAAACCCACCAGCCACTCCTTGGCAGGAAGGTCGGGCAATCTACTTCTGTAGTGATACCTCCTCGGAAACCCAAGTCGCTGAGTCGGATCCAACTCGATGGCAGTGAGTTTGGTTTCTTTTGCACATCTCTAAGTAACTTTCTGAGAAAGAGTACATGTAAAGTAAACTTCCTGAGTCTTTATATATTTGAAAATGTCTTTATAGAATTTTAGGTTGAATGTAATTTTTTTTTTTATAACTTGTAAGGCATTTTGCCGTATTTTTTAGCATACAGTATTGCTGATGAGAAGTCTGTTTCTAGTCTAAATCACTTAACTTAGTAGTTGACCTGATTTTATTTGTTGATAATTCTTTTTATCCTTGATGTTCACATTGTTGTGTCTGTGTGAATAGTTGGTAAATTCTTTCAATCTGAAAACTCATGTTTTTTAACTCTGAGAAATTCTCTGAAATGATTTCTTTGATTATTTTTTCTCTTTGTTCTATATATGAAGTTCCATATGTGTATGTGTGTATCCTCATGCATATATTTATTTTTATGTAATTGTTATTTGTTAGATACTGGATTTCCTGGATGAATTCTGCCCCTAGCATATTCTCTTTTGCTATCCATGTCTTTAGGAGACTTCATCAACTTTATATTATAACCTGTAGTTGAATATATTTTCAAAAAATGGTCACAGCAGTATTTTGAATCCAGTATGCTTTTTCAAAACCTTGCCAATGCCTATCAAAATGTCATTTATTTCCCTTCCCCTTGAACCTGGACAAACTTGGGACTGTTCCAACAAAGTATTTTGGAAGTGACAGTGTGACTATAGCTCTACAAAGTTAGATCATTAAAAAGATCATTATTTCCCTGTGTATGTCTCTCTTTCTTTGCATATGTGTGTGTATATGTGTATAAACTTTTTCTTGACTTTTTACAGTAGTGGTTTCATACAATATTTGTCCTTTTGTGATTGGCTAATTTCACTCAGAATATTGTTGCAAAAGGGGCATGGAGGCGGCATCTTCTGACCTCCTCTTACTCCACAAGAGGAAGACAGAATCACCATCAGCAGCCCAAGGCCTCCTCCCATGAGGGCAGACACGCCACCAGCCTCCAACCTTCTTACTAATCTTGTTACCAACAGTTCCTCCCTTAGCACTCACTGCCGCTCTGCTGGGTTCAGTAATTTACTGCAGTGGCCACAGAGAACTCACAGATTATGCAGTTTATTAGGGAAGTAACAGGCTACAATTCAAGTTCAGGAACTTGCCCGAACTCTCTCAGCTGGCTGTCTCAGCAAACAGTCTCTCTCACTCTCTCTCAGTAGCACGTCTCTCTCTCAGCAGCCTGTCTTTCTCAGCTGGCAGTCAGAGAGACTCTCTGCCTTTAGGAGAGCTCCTTTTTAGCCTGGAAGAGTGGCCAAACTAACCAATTCCAACATCAGAATTCTATAAACCTGAGAGAGAGTGAACTTATAGAAGATTGCTTTGTGTTACTCCAGGTGAATGACTTTAACAAGCAGCTAATCAGTTACTCACAGCAAAGTGGGAGTTATAAATACTATAGCTGGAAAAGCCATATCATGTAATTTCCTACACCACAGTTGTCCTTTAGGCTCATCCTTGTTTATGAGGTGTTTTGCAGATTCATCGTTATTCTTTAATGTTGTGTAGTATTCTGTTGTGTGTTGTTGTTGTTGTTTGCCTTCGAGTTGGCCCCGACTCATAGCGACCCCTCCTTGGGTTTCTGAGGCAGTATCACTACGGAAGTAGGATTGCCCAACCTTCCTTCCGAGGAGTGGCTGGTGGGTTTGAACCGCCAGCCTTCTGGTTAGCAGTCAAGTGCTTTAGCCACTATGCTACCAGAGCTCCTGTAGGTACTATAATTTGTTTATCCAGTCATCCATTGATGGGCACTTAGGTTGCTTCTATCTTTTTTGCTATTGTGAATAATGCCATGATGAAAATGGGTGTGTATATCTGTTTGTGTTGCAACTTTTATTTCTCTAGGATATATACCTAGTAGTGGGATTGCTGAGTCATATGGTATTTCTATTTTCAACTTTTTAAGGAAGCACCGTACCATTTTTCTCAGTGGTTGTGCCATTTTATAATCCCACCAGCAGCATATGAGGGTTCCGGTCTCTCCACACCTTCACCAACATTTGTTGTTTTTTATTTTTTTGAACTTTGCTATCAGTGCTGAGATGAGATGTGTGTCTGTTTCTGTCTCTGTCTTAGAATGCTTTCCCTGAGAACCCAGCCACCATGTTGTGAAGAAGCCTATGGCTTCCTCCTTGGCCATATGTAGGTGTTTCATCCTGCGGCCCTACCTAAGGTCTGAGATGACAGCCAGCATCAACTGTCTGGCATGTGAGTGAGTGAGCCAGTAAGTAATTCCAGTCCTCAGCTGATCCACATAGATCTGAGATAAGCTAGCTCTGCCACGCCTTGCCTACATTGTCGTTTTCAGAGTAAAACAGATGTTGCCATTGTCTTAGATGATTGAGTTTAAAGGTAATTTTTATGTCATCAAATTCTTATTTTGTCAGTTTCTAATTTAATTTTTTAAATTGAAGTACAGTTTACATGCATAGATCAGTTTTGATAAATGCTTATACTTGTGTAACCCACGTCCTATGTAACTTTTGTGAAAGCAAACATGATAGACCATAGTGAACATATGAAGGGTGTTAGGTGATGAGATAAAAGAGATTGGCAGAAAAAAAAAGAGAGAGATTGGCAGGACTTTGGTTATAATCTAAATACGATGAGAAATTATTTGATTTTTTAAAAAAAAACTTTTTTAGAGTAGTTTTAAACTTACAGAAAACTTGTGAAGACAGTATTGACCCATATACCCAGCATCCAGTTTCCCATATTGCTAACATGTTATATTAATAAAATACATTGTCACAATTAATGAACCAATATTAATATATTATTAATAACTAAATTCCATGTTTTATTTAGTTATTCTTAGTTTTTACTTCATGTACTTAATCTACTCTAGGATTCCATCCAGGATACCACATTGCATTTAGTTGTTAGATCTTCATAGGTTCCTCTCAGCTGTGATATTTCCTCAGACTTGCCTTGAAGTAGAAATGCTGAATTTTGAGTGTGGACAGCATAGGGCAGGGTTCAGCCTTCAATTTAGAGGTTGTGCATTGTATCTTTTAAGAATTCCACTGTGCTTTCAGACTAAGAATTTGGTTTGATAGAATAAAGAGCCTATGGTAATTTGAGCAGAATAATGAGGAACATAAAAAAGAAATAACTTCTTCCCCCCCCCCCCCGAATGCATTGTGAATAAAAATCCAGAGAATAGAAAGTTGATGATCTTTTGATTAGCATCAGTGGCCTCTCTGTGTCTGACTTCTGGTCCCAGTTAATACAGCCAGATGATTAATGGAAAATTCAGAATTTGATCAGAAATCTTATATGTACCTGGAAAAGAAATTAGAAATTTAAACTTTTCCCCTGAGGAACTTTGCATATATTTTTGGGACCTTGAAGATAGCCAGTGTAGCAGTGTATTATATGTTTTATTTCTTAGCAGGAGACTCTATTAGATATTACCGCAAAAGGAGTCACTTACCACAAGTTAGGTTAGATTTTTAACATACCTTAAGGATAATTCTTTTAAAGTAAATGTTGTTGTTGTTGTTATGTGCCATTGAGTCGGGCCCGACTCACAGTGACCCCTCCTTAGGTTTCCGAGGCAGTATCACTATGGAAGTAGATTAACCAACCTTCCTTCCGAGGAGTGGCTGGTGGGTTAGAACCACCAGCCTTCTGGTTAGCAGTCAAAGTCAATAAGAATTATTTATTGTTGAAGCAAGGTACAACTTTTTCCAGACCTTACCTACTGCAGTTTGTATGAAGTATTTTTGCTTTAAAACAAAGCTCTTCTATACTGTATTAGTGTTAAACTGTGCTTACTACTAATAGTAGTAATAATAGTAAGGTGGAGGGTGGACAAAAGAGGGAAAGGCCCTCAATGAAATGGATTGACACAGTGGCTGTGGCGATGGGCTCCGGTATAGCAGGGACTGTGAAGCTGGCGCAGGACCGGGTAGGTGTTTCGTGTTGTGCATAGGGTCACATGAGTCGAAGACAACTCGACGGCACCTAACAGCAACAACAACAACAACAACAAAAACTAGTAGTAGGTCATATTTTAGTTTTAAATGTGCTAACTGTATTGACATCCTCTCGTGGGTTATCATTTATTCCTTCCAACAGCCAACTTGTGAAACTATACCCAAGGTTTCCATTTTAAGAAGAAGTTAATAGGGTTGGGAATTTAAGTAGTGTACCCAAGGTCATATAGTTTAGCCAGAACCAAAAATGTTAATTCATAAAAATAAATTCTAGTTTTTGACTAACCTTTCCAATACCCTTTGGTCAGTGTAACTTTTCTTAACTTTCACCACTCCCTGCTTGCAATTAATCAGCTCTAGTCAAGTATTAAACTGTCAACCTTTCTCTATCTCTGTGACAGGCTATTCTGTCTACCTGAGAAAATTACTTCCTTCTATCTACTAGGTAAGGAGCTCCAGTGGCACAGTGCTTAAGGCATCTGACAAACCAGAATGTTGGCAGTTCAAACCCACCAATTGCTCCATGGAAGGAAGATGGGGCAATTTACTTCCATGAAGATTGACTGCCTCAGAAACCCAATGGGGGTCACTAGGAGTCAGAATCAACTCAGTGGCAGTGAGTTTGATTTTTTGAGCTCCCTTTTATCTATTCAGATATCACTAACTTAGCTCAGACAAAAGTTCTCTCCAAAAAGAACTTATCTTCAGGGATCATCCAGACCTGAATTTATTCATTCAGTCAACAAAGATTAACTGAAAACCTATTATATACTGTAGTTGCTACAGATACAGAAGGGAATAAAGCAAGTTCCTCTCTTCTGTGTTCTCACAGGAACTTAGCTTCTCATCAGTACAATTACCACACTTCTGATTGCCTAATTACTGTTATTCTGTAACTTCCAGTAGACTCTAAGCATCCTAAGGAAGGGGACCATATAGACCTGACTGTCATTATGACATTTTAAACAGAATGAAGTTTGTGTCTGAAGTGCACAGTATAGTCACAGGATACCTATTTGGTCATAGAGACTCATGCATAGAAAACTGCAACATGTAGAGACACAGACTTTACAGGACACCAAAACTTCCAATCAGTGCTGAATATAGTCTATCATTTAAGTATTGGCTACATTCAGAAGGTGATCCAACTTACATCGTATAGATGTAATAAGGTATGAAAGATACGTATACATGCATAAAGTAGATGGTATTTTCTACTGCAAATATTCTTTAGGTAATGAAGAACAAAAATGAAAATGGGTTAATTGAAATGAAAATTTCTTAGGTGAAATAGACCAATTCCATGATAAGCACAAACTACCATAAGTCACCCAATATGAACAGATCATTTGAATATCTTACAACTATTAAGGAAACTGAATTCATAATAAATACGTGTCTAGGTCCAGATGGATTCATTAGAGAATTCTACCAATTAAAAAGAGAATTATATTAATTCTATATAATCTCTTCCAGAGAGAAGAGAAAGGAATACTTCCCAAATCAAAAAAGAAACTGTCCCAGACTAAAGGAGACATGACAGCTAAATGCAAAATATGATTCTGAACTGGATCCTATTCCCATAAAGGACATTGACAGGATAAATGGTATAACTTGACGAGGTTTGAGAATTTGATGGTAGAAATGTATTAATGTTAATTTCTGATTTTGATGATCATTGAGGTTATATATAAGAATATCCTTGTTTGTAGAAAATCACCAGTTAAGCAGTTGTTGTAGTGTTGATTATGACTCATGGTAACCCCATGTTTGTCAGAACTGTGCTCCAAAGGGTTTTCAGTAGCTGAATTTTCAAGATCACCAGGGCTTTTTTTCTGAGGCACCTCTGATGGATTTGAGCCACCAACTTTTTGGTGAGCAACCTATTATGCTAACCATTTGCACCACCCAGGTACCTAAGTATTCAGAAGTGACAGTGCACCAGTCAGCAACTTACTCTCAAATAGTTCAGGGGGAAAAAAAAATCACAAAATGAATGGTCGTTTCAACTGGAGTTGTTGCAGCCGTCTTCCACAGCAACAGAAAAATTCTTCATGATGGAGAGAATGGGCCAACACTCATAGAAAAGCAGAATGAGAGAAGGTGGGAAGAGTGGCATGAGGGAGGAGAAAAAGGAAGAGAAAGGAGATAGAGATGAAAATATTGTTGGTGCATCTGCATCCAATCATGCTAGCGAGTCTGAACTTGGGTTTCTAAAATTGGCATTCAAGACAGTCTTAAAGTATTACTTCATGGCAAACTCTTTTCCCATTTAACTGATAAATTTTCTAAGGGCCCATATGCAAATAAAACTAGATTCTGGGTCTTTTTTTGTTTCATAAAAAGTCAAATTAAACATAGGAGAGAGCACACATCACAAAATGGTTAATGAAGAAAATCAGAGAGACTTAGATTCAAATCCAAGTTCTGGCCTAAACTATAATTCTTTTGAAGTAAATGTTGTTGTTGTAATGTGCCATTGAGTCGGACCCGACTGGGATGAATGATAACTCTGTTTAACCTTCTGAGGAACTGTTTTTCAAATCAGCGGTGCCATTTTACATCCCACAAGCAGTGTGTGTGGGTTCCAGTTTTCCCACATTATCATCAGCACTTGGTATTATCTTGTCTTTTTTGATTATAGCCATCCTGATGGATAGGAAGTAGCATAATGCACAACATTTTACTAAATTCTACTTTTTAATGAAATACTTGTTTGCTGATCTTTTTTGCCTTATACTGGAGCTCTCCGAGTAGGCTCTAAATCTGCTCCACCTTAGTTTGGCTGGCCAGGTAGGCAGACCACATAGGTAAAAGGATGAGAAGTATATATAATGTTTGTTTTTCTTTTTCTCTGTAAAGTTCAGTCCACAAATGTAGATAGAGGTTATACTTATTTTTATATTAAGAAACTATGGCATAAAGCATTATAAATGCCAGAGGCTGCTTGGTCAAGGCCAGAGCAAGATTTATATTTCTGGTTTATTAAGTAGTAGTAGTAGTTGTTGTTGTTATATGCCATTGAGTCGGACCTGACTCATAGCGACCCCTCCTTGGGTTGCTGAGGCAGTATCTCTACGGAAGTAGATTGCCCCATCTTCTTTCCGAGGAGTGGCTGGTGGGTTTGAACCGCCAGCCTTCTGGTTAGCAGTCAAGTGCCTTAGCCACTATGCTACCAGAGCTCCCTATTAAGTAGTAGTGAGTGGCAAGATCAGCAGTTGTCAGTCTGCCTGTGATATGATAGATGACATTTGTTTGAGACACATTCCTGTTTGTGTACACTGTGTTATGTGTAGTTCTCAGCAAACTAGTTGCCTCACTACTGCTTTTTTTCTTACACAGAAATGTGAGCAAGAGAGTAATGTTTTGGTGATAGCCTTCATTCAGGGTTCACAAATTTGGTGACTTTAATTTTCAGTAGTAATAAATAACCTGTGACAAACCTGTTATGGATTGAATTATGTCACCCAAAATTATGTATTATAATTCCTAACCTCTGTGCCTGTGGTAGGAGTTCTGGTGGTGCAGTGGTTAAGCATTTGGCTGCTAAGCAAAGGGTGGGCATTCGAACCTACCAGCTGCTCTCTGGGAGAATGATGAGGCATTCTGCTTCCGTAAAGATTTACAGCTTTGGAAACCCTATAGGGCAGTTGTATTCTGTCCTATATAGTTGCTATGCATCAGAATTAACTGGATGGCAGTGGGTTTGGTTTTTTGGGGGTTATGCCTGTGGTTGGGAGCTCTGGTAGCATAGTGCCTAAGGCACTTGACTGCTAACCAGAGGGCTGGCTGTTCAAACCTACCAGCCATTCTTCGGAAGGAACGTTGGGCAATCTACTTCTGTAGTGATACCGCCTCAGAAACCCAAGGAGGGGTTGCTATGAGTCAGGTCTGACTGGATGGCACCTAACAACAACAACATGTCTGTAGTTATAATCCCGTTTGGGAATGTGTTCTTTGTTATGTTAATGAGGCAGGATTATTGCAGAGTATATTTTGAGTCAATCTCTTTTGAGATATAAAAGAGATTAAAACAAACAAGAGAAGCAGATATGGTTGAAGTGAGATGCCAAACCACATGAAGATTGTCCAGCAGCACATGCTTAAAAAAGAGGTAAGGCCCTTCCTCCAGAGCCAACAGAGAGAGAAAGCCTTCCCCTAGAGCCAGTGCCCCGGGTTCAGACTTCTAGCCTTCTAAACTGTGAGAAAATAAGTTTCTGTTTTTTAAAGCCACTAATTTATGGTATTTCTGTTATAGCAGCACTAGACACACCTCAAAACTGAACTATTTTTCTGTGGTTCTTAATTGTCTATATCAGCTGTGCAGGGCTATTGAGTAGGCACCTCAGAGCTGGTGTAAATATTTGATAATCTGGCAGTCCATAGTCTGGGATGGCCAGATGGTCTTCCGTCTGTGGCTTCCTCCCTAGCTCTAGAGCATAAACTATTATTAAGGGTTTTGGTGTTAAGGGGGTCAGTGTATCACAACTCTTTGTTGAGTTTTTTGGTGTTGTCCTTTGCATCCTCAGCAAGAGATTCTATGTTGATCAGAGTGTATGATAGATTATTTATATTGATCTCTTATGACTGATTTGTCCCATGGCACTATATGGTTTGGAAGTCAAATACCTGTGATTTATAACAAAGAATTCCTTTTCAGCTCATACTTAATATTATGACATCAAGCAATAACAAGAAGATAGTATTGCCATATTATTGGCAGTACTCATCAAATTTGGATTAATATGGTAATCTGAAGGAGATCTGGTGGCATAGTGCCTAAGGTATTTGACTGCTAACTAGAAGGCTGGTGGTTCAAACCCACCAGCCACTCCTTGGAAGGAAGACTGAGCAATCTACTTCCATAGAGATACTGCCTTGGAAACCCAAGGAGGAGTTGCTATGAGATGGCAATGAATTTGGTTTTGGTTTTTGGTTTCTGGTGATTTGAATGAGGTGAAACAAAATGTGATCTTGCAAATATTTAACATACTGTTGTTAAATGTTGACGTGCCAGGAACAGGTGTTGGGGGATATATAAACAAAATAGATACAATATTACTCTCATGAAATGTACATGTGAGTGATTAATGATTTATTACAGAATCGTATGTAATACCTACTGCCATCGAGTTGATTCCAACTCATAGCAACCCCCACTGGATTTCCAAGGCTGTAAATCTTTATGGAGGTAGATTGCCTCATCTTTGGGTTTGAACGGCTGACCTTCTGGTTAGCAGCCAAATGTCTTACCCACCACACCACCACAGCTCCTTATCATATGTAATATATACTATCAAAAGGAAAAACTGATCAATTGTGGTTTTTTTCTTTTTTTGGTAGCAATATCTGAAATCTTTAAAACTCTAAAAGAAAAGACTAAGAAGTTAACAATGCTTGAATTAGCTCATCTGGATAGTGTATTGTAAAAATACTTAAACATCTTTAAGTATTCCAGATGCAGGATATCAGAGATCCCAAGCTAATGATTAAAAGTTAATACCTTTTTTAATGACATGGATTTTATAGAAAAGTATGTCATTTTTGATGGGAGGCAGCAGAATTACAAAATCATCATATTTGTAAAGCTGTTATGTTATTGAACTAAAATCTCATGTTCTAATGAGGTAGCACAGGAGTTCAGTGAATTTTCCAGTTCTTTTGAAACATAATTTGAAGCTTTGCATATTTAATAGGAGGTCAGTGATGGTTTAGTGTTAGAATTCTTGACTTCCATGTGGGAGACCTGTTTCAATTCTTGAATGAACCTCGTGTACAGGTACCACCCATCTGTCATTATAGACTTCTGTGTTGCTGAACAGGTTTCAGCAGAGCTTCCAAACTGAGACAGACCAGGAAGAAAAGCCTGGTGATCTATTTCTGAAAATCAGCCAAAGAAAACTATAGATCACAAGGATCCAATTTGCAACTAGTCATGAGGATGGCAGCCTACTAGAGTATTTTAAAGCTGGGGCATTGATAGGGTCAGATGACTGGCTGTTGTGTGGTAACTGAATTGTAGATGAAAGAGAGGAAATAGGAAGACCTTTTGGAATGGTTGTTTAGGAGCTCTGGTGACATAGTGGTTAAGAACTTGACCACTAACTGCAAAGATGGTGGTTCAAACCCAAACTGTGGCAGTTTGCTTCCGTAAAGATTTACAGCCTCAGAAACCCTATGGGGCAGTTGTACTCTGTCCTGGAGGTTTGCTGAGTCAGAATGACATGACAGCACCGGATTTAGGTTTTTTTCCTGTAAGCCAGTGACTTCATGCCTTTATCTCCCTCCATTTTAGATAGCCAGTTTCCAATTTTGCCCATCCCTGTCACCAGTACTTTGAGGAGACAAGCATATTCCTTTCTCTCTGGAGAATCTTCTGTTCTGCTTGGAAACTTTGGATATCTGCATCCTTAAACATGCAAAGTCCAGGCCAGTGCAAGCCATCAAATTGCAGCACTTAACACCAGCTCAGTGTCAAACATCTTCCTCTTCATCTGGTCAGGTTCTGGTCAGCTCAGCTATAGCCATCCCAGCCAGCACCTTCTCTCTCTCTCTCACTTTCTCTCTCTCTCTCACTCATCCTTAGTCCTTAGGGACTAGTTCAATGTCTGTAGGCTTCACACAACTCCTTGTACTTGAGACCAGCTAACCCTTCTTGTCATCCCCAGCCTCCGTGGGCTGGGTCAAAGAGTACCAACCTCAGCCTGTTTCTTCATTGCTGCATTCCCCCCATTTCAACTCTTCAGGTGGGCCCAGTAGTCACAAGTGAGCATTATATAAGACCATCTACCAGCTTCCTTTAACTTTCAATCCTGGAGGGGTTTCTCTCATAGGCCATGACTTTCCTGCCTTGATGTATTCAAAGCCTAACTGCTTGTTGGGCATTTTTTTTTTTTTTTCTGTAGGTCCTGTCTTCAAATGCAAACCTTTTGTTCCCTCAGTAGTTCTGGTTCTTTTCAAATGCAAATTTCCTCACTCAGTATGTTCTGGGTGGGGCTCAGTTTTCTACCTAAACTCCCTATATTCTGCACACAGGATTTGAAACAAAAGCCTGTGTTTCTTCTGGGCAAATTTAACATATCCAGTCAAGTATTGGCTGAAGGCGGATTTACATGCGCTGTTATCCATGCCCCCAAATCATTTCTAATGTACAAGTAGTTAAGAGACCATTCAGTACCCTTAGCACATTCAGATAAACACATAATCCAAAACACATAATCCTGTTTAAGACATTCCAGTTTCATCTCTTCACCTTGATAATCTTTCCATTCTCTGTGTATGGCCTTGGGCCTTTGTCTGGGTATAACCAAAAGTCCTAGTCTCTCTCAGTTTTGGGAGCTCTGATAGCGTAGTACCTAAGGCACTTGACTGTTAACCAGAAGGCTGGTGGTTCAAACTCACCAGCCACTCCTGGGAAGGAAGGTTGGACAATCTACTTCTGAAGTGATACTGCCCCAGAAATCCAGGGAGGGGTCGCTGTGAGTCCGGTCAGACTTGATGGCACATAACAACAACAACTAGATCAATTACCTCCTTTTGGCCTGGCTCTTGCCTCAAGCCTTTCTCTCCTCAGCTGCAGCATGATGTCTCTATATTCGGCCATTACAGGTAACACCAACCAAAGTAACCATCTGAGAGTCCAAAATTTCACTTCCCAGGCCCCTTCCTTCTTTCTTTTCCAAATTCCCATGCTTCTGTGAGTCTGGAGCCACTGCACGGAATCCCGCTCCTGACACCAACTGCTAAAGGGGCAAGGAGGCAGCCTCTTCTGACCTTCTCTAACTACTCAAGAGAAAGACAGAATCACAGTCAGCAGCCCAAGGCCTGTTCCTCTGAGGCCAGACATGCTGCCACCCTTCAGTCCTCTTACCAACCTTGACACCAACTGTCCCTCCCACAGTGCCCACCACTTTTTGCTGGGTTTGATAATTCACTGCAGAGGCCACACAAACTCACAGGATTATGGGGTTTATTAGGGAAGCAACAGGCTACAATTCAAATTCAGTACCGTGCTCAGGATACAGTTCTTTGGTCAGGGCAGCCTTCCGTCTCCTGTGCCTCAGACATGCCTCTCTGGACCTTGGCCTCTTGGCCTGGCCTCTGCTTCTGTCCAGGTAAACCTGCCTGCCACTCTGTCTTGTGCCTCTTGGTTCCACTGCCGCCATCTCAGCCTGGCATCTCTCAGCAGCGCATCTCTCTCTTAGCCAGCAGTGAGAGATATTCCCCATCTGTGTCTAGGAGGGTTCATTTTAAGCCTGGCAAAGTGGTAAAACTAACCAGTCCCAACATCAGCATTCTAAACACCTGAGAGAGAGAGAGTGAACTTTCCCAGAAGATTACTTCATGCTGCCCCAGGTGGATCACTTTAACAAGCAGCTACTCAGTTGCTCCTGGCAAAGTGGAAGTTACAAAGACTATGGCTAGAAAAGCCATACCATTTAATTCACTACCCCACATTTACTTTGTTGTTTGTCTAGGCAAGAAATGATAGCAACTGGAGATGGCAAACAGGGGATGAATTCGATATGTAATTTTGAGACAGAACTAAATTAAGACTTATAAATGAATTAGATGTGCAAAGTAAGGAAAAAGGATACATAAGGGTTGATTGCTAGATACAAGTGGCCTCATTTGATGAAATGGGTCAGTTTAGGGGAGAAGTTGATGGGGGAAGATCGAGAGTTCCCTTTCGGCTATAGTGAATTTTAGATGCTTTTAGACAGTCAAGTGAGGAGGTTAACTGGGGAGTTGAATAAGTGAGTCTGAAGCTCAGTGGAAAGGTCAGAACTAAAATGACAAATCCAGGTGTCAGAAACAGATAATTTTCAAAGCCATAGGACTGGATGAACACCCTAGGAGAAGATGGGATCCTCAATTTATTGTTTTTAATTTGAGGAAGTTGGTCTCTGTGAGAAACTTAAAGTGATGGAATTTCACTAAAGTGTTTTGGCTTTTGAAATCTTGAAAGTGATGAATGGGGATGAAATATAGGCATTTAAGTATTCCACATTGGTTTTCATTCAAAAATTGCTTGTTTGCAAAGCATGATATGTAATGGAAGTAAAATATCCTTCCAAAAATGAAACTAATCGTAATCACATTGTAAAGTTTTCAGCTAAATGTGAATGATGGGCATTGTGAATTCATTTTCATTTTCAAAAAAACAAAAAACAGGCTTTTTGAAGTATAATTGACTCCCAATAAACTACCTATTTAAAGTATAAAGTTTGATGAGTTTTGGAATATGTATTCATCCATAAGACTATTGCTATAATAAAAATAATGAACATATTCATTACTCCTTGAAATTTCTTCCTGCATCTCTCTTGTTCCCCCAGGCCCCATCCCCAGACAACGACTGATCTGCTTTTTGTCACTATTAGTTTGCGTTTTGTAGAAATTTGTGTAAATAGAATCATATAGTAGGTTTAAAAAGAAAAAAACTCACTGCCATCAAGTTGATTCAACTCATAGTGACCTCTCCTTGGGTTTCTGAGGCGGTATTTCTACGGAGATAGATTACCCAGTCTTCCTTCTGAGGAGGGGTTAGTGGGTTTGAACCACCAGCCTTCTGGTTAGCAATCAAATGCCTTAGGCACTACGCCATCAGAGCTCCCTCATACAATAGGTACTCTTCTTTTTTCTGGCTTCATTCACTCAGGGTAATTATTTTGAGATCCATCCTTGTTGTCTGTGTCAATACTTAATTTCTTATCATTGCTAAATAGTATCCTATTGTATGGATACCAGGATTTGTTTATCCAATCAATGTGAATTTGCTGTTTTGTTAGGTGCCATTGAGATTTTCAACTCATGTGACAGAGTTGAACTGCCCCATAGGATTTTCTTAGCTGTAATTTTTACGGAAGCATATAGCCAGAAATTTTCCCCACAAAGTAGCTGGATGGGTTGGAATTGCGCCAGCCTTTCGGTTAACAGCTGAGTGTTTAACTGTTGTGTTACCAGAGCGCCTTCCTTAAACCTCACTGTCGATGAGTCAGATCTGACTTATCACAACCACTCCTGGGGGTTCCAAGGTGGTATCACTATGGAAGTAGATTGCCCAATCTTCCTTAGACTACTCTTATTTTTTCCTTTCAGCATATCTTCCAGTTTTCTAATACTGTTTGTAAACATCTAAAAGACAAACACTTACTTTATATGTGTGTGTGTGTGTGTGTGT
>NW_006921612.1:8694976-8697804 GCF_000298275.1 Orycteropus afer afer
GTGCCTAAGGCATTTGACTGCTAACCCAGAAGACTGGTGGTTCAAACCCACCAGCCACTCCTTGGAAGGAAGATTGAGCGATCTACTTTCATAGTGATGTTGTTGTTGTTACGTGCTTTTGAGTCAGACCCAACTCATAGCAACCCCTCCTTGGGTTTCTGAGGCAGTATCACTACGCAAGTATATTGCCCAGTGTTCCTTCCGAGGAGTGATCCTGCCTCGGAAATCCAAGGAGGGGTCACTATGAGTTGGATCCGACTCGATGGCAGTGAGTTTTTTTTTTTTTAAGTTCTGCTCAGGGTCAAACGGTTTGCTAACCTAAAGCAGTCTTAATCTATTACACAAGAGGTTGCCATGAGTTGGAATCAGCTGATGGCAAAGGGTTTGGTTTTATTTTGCTCAGGCATAAGCTCTATGGTTTTTCGTTTGACAGGTGTTTGTGGCTACTTTTTTTGTATCTGTGTTCTGTGTAATTTTTTTTTCAGGGAGGGTTCACACTGAGTCTTTTTTTTTAAATTTGCTTCATAGTTTAGCAGTTGGAGATGGAATTAATCTAGCACTTTTTAATGTGACAGGCAAATATAAATAATAATTCCTTCTCAGTTCATAGGAGTTTTATGTAATTTTTAAAAAGTGTGATCAAAATGAGATAAACTCTCATTAACTTGGTAGATAGAAGAAACCTACTTTTAATCTCTATGCTTTCTTGATTAAATCACTTGCTTTCTGCTTTTGAAGGAGCCCTGGTAGCACAGTGCCTAAAGCATCTGACTGCTAACCAGAAGGTTGGTGGTTCAAACCCGCCATGCACTGCAGAAGCAAGACTGGGTAGTCTACTTCTGTAAAACTTTACTGCCTCGGAAACCCAAGGGGGTCGCTGTGAGTTGGAATCGACTAGATGACAGTGAGTTTGGTTTTGGTTCTGCTTTTGTTTCTGTGCATGTTGGCAATACATACTGCTTTTTTGGTTTCTGTGGATGATCTGAGAATATATTTTAGAGATTTGTCAATTAAGAAACTCCTGGGAGTCTGGCTGTTTTTAACAGTGTTGGCTTTAGCAGCAGTAGGAAGTTGGGGGATGCCTGGTCCCTAATTTTACAGTGGTTTGTGCTGCTGACTGGGAAGGAAGAGGAGGGACTATCATATTCTGAGGTCCTGGTGGAGCGGGGTTCTTTGCTGGCTAAATCCAGAATGTTCTGTCTTAAACTGACTAAACCCAGTGTGTTTTAACGGGAGTATGGTGTAGGTAGTTGCCGTATAAATTAGGAGATAGAAAACAGTCCTCAGAGCCATGTCTAATAGTCCCTCTACTTTATGTTTTCATAATGCCAGTCCATTATCTATCACACAACTTAGCAATTTTCATTTATTATTATTCATTTAATTTTCTGTTATCTTGCTGGCCTGTGAGTTTTCTGTATTCAAGAACCATGTCTGTGTTGTTCACTCACTCTAAATACATTATTTATTGAATGTTGAAGAGAATGCATCTTTATCATTCTTACATTAATTTTTTACTTCTGGTTGTAAGTTTGTAACTGTAGCAATTAATATTAAGAGCTTAAGCCCTTAAAGATGAAACGTAAATATGAAATGTTATGCTCTTAGTAGTCTACTCTCCTTGATTTTAAACAAACTCTGGAGGCATGAAAATGTTTTCTCACTACTTTTTCTTTCTGTGATTTAGAAACACAGATGGAGCTACGCACTCCATACAGGGATGAGTAGCAATGCATATATGAGTAAATTGTGATCCCAAACCGTAAGAAGCTCACAGTCTAAAGGGAAAGTTAGACTCACAGGCTAATAAGTGACAAGTCAATTTAATAAGCACTGTATATAAATTATTTTAAAAGTATGGAATCCCACAGTGTAAGTGAAGGTTACTCAGAGTTTCTATCTTAAGGAATGAGTGGTGATACCATTAATTAAGATAAGGGGCATAGGAGGAAAGGCATATTTGATGAGATGATGCACTAAATAATGGTGCAGTAAAGAATTCACTTTTAGCTGTGTTTAGTTTGCCTTTCATGCAGAATAGTATTCTTACTTGGTAAACTTAAAAAACTTTTTGTAGTTTATAAAACGTATTTTCTTAAATGTGTAGGTTTAAATACATTTTCATTCGTGGTTGTCGGTAGTTGCTGACGAGTCGGCTCCAATTCATGGTGACTCTGTGTACAACAGAAGGAAACATTGCCAGGTCCTGTTCCATCTTCATAACCTTTGGTATGCTTGACTGCATTGCTGCAACCACTATTATTTTGAGTGCCTTCTAACCTAGGGGCTCATCTTTTGGCACTATTTTGGCCAATATTCTTATCAAGCTAGCAATGCACTATCATCGTCAGTTGGATTCAACTCATAGCGACCCCTCCTTAGGTTTCCGAGGTGGTATCACTACAGAAGTAGATTGCCCAGTCTTCCTTCCGAGGAGTAGCTGGTGGGTTTGAACCACTAGCCTTCTGGTTAGCAGTAAAATGCCTTAGGAACTATGCCACCAGAGCTCCTATCTATCAGGTTATCAGGCTGTTGTTGTTAAGTGCCGTCGAGTCATTTCCAACTCATAGCAACCCCATGCACAGCAGAACGAAACACTTGCCAATCCCGCACCAGCCCCACAATCCCTGCTATACTTGAGCCCATCATTGCAGCCACTGTATCCATATCGTTGAAGGCCTCCCCCTCTTTCGTCGACCCTCCACCCTACCAAGCATGACAGCCTTCCCCAGGGAATGGTCCCTTCTTACAACATGACCAAAATAGGTGAGACGAAGTCTGGCCATTCTTGCTTCCAAGGAGCATTCTGGCTGCACTTCCTCCAGGAC
>NW_006921612.1:8700899-8704856 GCF_000298275.1 Orycteropus afer afer
TGAGTTGCCTCTCCTCACCTAATCCCTTCGGCTGGCTGCTCTTCTCTCTGGCTTCCTGGCTTTTAATCCCCTTTCTCCTGCTCTTCCCGCTTGCTACTTCGGGCGTCCCTGAGTTGTCTCTCCTCACCTGTAACCTTGGGGCTGACTGCTCTTCTGTCCGGGTTCCTGGCTTTTTATCCCCTTTCTCCTGCTCTTCCAGCCGGTTATCAGGCTAGTAGTTCTTAAATTTAACTGTGTTTTGTATTAACTTACCAAAGTTGGATGTAATACTAGTAGAGTTAATTTACTTCATGCTCGAGAAGGTAGTGTTTTCTATAGTAGTGACCTAATAATAAGAGCCCTGGTGGTGCAGTGGTTAAAGTGTTTGGCTGCTAACCAGAAGGTCAACAATTCACACCCACCATCTGTTCCACTGGAGAAAAAGGAGGCAGTGTTTTCTAAAGATGCAGCATTGGAAACCCTATCGAGTCACTGTGAGTCAGAATTGACTCCATAGCAGTGCATGGATTGACCTAATAATGTTTCAAAATGCTGTATCCTTTAAGAACTGGTTAGTGTTACATAAAATTTAGTGGCATATAATTTAGTGCAGATTCAATATAGGGAAATGAGACAAATACTACCTTAAATTCTGGACCTCAATTTTTACTTGAAACTTTGAGAAAAAGTATGTGTCATATTTTAAAGAATACTCATTTTGGGATAGGTAATTAATGCCCATAGTGTAAAATAAAAAGATCATCAGGGCTAGCTAATGAAAATTACATCTCCCTTGTATCCCTATTATCTATCCTGAGGGGGCAACAATTGCTAACCACTTAGAAATGAGTATATTTCCAGAGATACTCCAAAAGATATGCTTATTACCTAATAGAAGTCATGAGGAGTCCCTGGGTAGTACAGTTAACACAGTAGTTTGCTAACCAAAACGATGGAGGTTTGAGTCTACCCAAAGGTGCCTCAGAAGGCAGACTTGATGATCCACTTCTGAAAAATCAGCCATTAAAAAAAAACCTATGGACAGAGTTCTTCTTTCACATTCATAGGGTCACCATGAGTTGGAATCTACTTGGCAGCAACTAGTAGAAATCCAGAGAGCATGGTTCTGAGGTTGGGTAATACAGTAACTCAGCTGTGTCACCAAGGCTCTTTACTCTTTCTGTTCTGCTTTCCTTATTAATCCTTTTGGCTGCTCCGCATGTGGAATCCCTAAGGGGTTTCCCATTTAGGATGTCATGTAAACTACACAGTCAGGTAAAACCTGAATATCCTTGTGTCAATTTTTAAAAACAAGGAAGACTTTTTCAGTAGTCCCTAGCGTCATTTCTCATTGGTCAGAATTGTGGCACAGATGTTGTTGTTGTTGTTATGTGCCGTCGAGTTGGCCCCAACTCATAGTGACTCCTCCTTGGGTTTCTGAGGCAGTATCACTACAGAAGTAGCATTGCCCAACCTTCCTTCCGAGGAGTGGTTGGTGGGTTTGAACTGCCAGCGTTCTGGTTAGCAGTCAAGTGCCTTAGCCACTATGCTACCTGAGCTCCCTTTTATTAGGTAGTCTTCTATTACTGGTATCTGCAGAGTTTTTTGTATATTAAGGAAATTAATTCAGGTAATTATGAGTTATAAATATTCCTTTTAAGTTTGTTTTTTTATCTTTCGACTTTGCTTATGACATTTTGACATGAAGGAATTTTTATATTTATCGAATGGATTTGTATTTAAAGTTATTATTGCTTCTCAATTTTATGTTAGGCTTAGAAACATCTTACTGAATCATATTATAAAAATAATTTTTTTCCTGTGACTGAGACAAGCACTGTGATGATTATATTTCTTTTATTTTTAGTTTAAATATTAGATAAAGTTTGGTGTAAGGTTTAAGGTAGTGACCCAACTTAATTTTTTTTTTTTTCCTCTATGACTTCTCTGGTATCTCACTAGTATTTATTGGATAACTTATCAGTGCTTCACCGTTTCCAGATATTGCTGCTGTTGTTGGTAAGTACTGTGGAATCCATTCTGACTCATTGCAACCCTGTGTACAATAGAACGAAACACTGCCTGGTCCTGCGCCATCCTCACAGTCATTGCTGTTTGAGCCATTCATTCCTGCAGCCACTGTGTCTTTTTCACTGATCTACTTTATCAAGCATGATGTCCTTCAGGGACTGCTACCTCCTAATAAGATGTCCAGAGTACATGAGATGAAGTCTCCCCATCCTCGCATCAAAGGAGTATACTTCTTCCAAGACAAATTTGTTCGTTCTTCTGGCAGTCTGTGGTATATTACGTTTAATATACTCCAGTGTACTATGATGTGTTTGAGTCTATCTCTGGACTTATAATTATTTCCGTTGATTTCTCTGATGAATCTGTTCATCATTGTAGCTTTTAAAAAATGAACGTTATTCTCTGATAGGGGAAGCTCACTCATAGTGTAAATTTCCTGGGTATCTCACTTGCTTATGTTTTTGTATTAATTTAAAAATTAGTTTTCCTTTTCTAAAAAACCTCTTGACTTGAACTCTCTTTTGAACGGAATGGAACTAAAGTAAGTGGGAAAATAACAAGACAAAAGAGCTGAACAGAATATTTCAAAGAGTAGCTTGAGAAGATAGAGTAAGTTACTATAACAAAAAGTGCAAAGATCTGGAGTTAGAAAATCAAAAAGGAAGAACACACTCGGCTTTTCTCAGGCTGAAAGAACTGAAGAAAAAATTCAAGCCTTGAGTTGCAGTACTGAAAGATTATACTGACAAAATTTTGCATGATGCAGGAAGCATCAAAAGAAAGTGGAAGGAATACACAGAGTCACTGTACAAAAAAGAACTGGTCAATGTTCAGCTATTTGTTGTTGTTGTTATGTGCCGTCGAGTCGGACCTGACTCATAGCGACCCCTCCTTGGGTTTCCGAGGCAGTATCACTATGGGAGTAGATTGCCCAACCTTCCTTCTGAGTTCAGCTATCTTAGGATGTAGTATATTATCAAGAAGCAATGGTCTTAAAGGAAGAAGTTGAAGCTGCACTGAAGAAATTGGCAGAAAACAAAGCTCCAGGAATTAATAGATTAACCACTGAGATGTTTCAACAAATGGATTTTGTAATGGAGTTACTTACTCATCTATGCCAAGAAATTTGGAAGACAGCTACCTGGCCAATTGACTGGAAGAGATCCATATTTGTACTCATTCTAAAGAAAAGTTATAAACAGAATGTGGAAATTACTGAACAATATCATTAATATCACACGCAAGTGAAATTTTGCTAAAGATAATTCAGATAAGGTTTCAGTAGTATAGACAGGGAACTTACAGAAATGCAAGCTAGATTTAGAAGAGAATATAGAACAAGAGATATATCATTGTTGATGTCAGGAGGATCTTGGCTAAAAGCAAAGAATACCAGAATGATGTTTACTTGTGTTTTATTGATTGTGCAAAAGCATTTGTGTGGATCATTAACAAATTATGGATAACATTGAGAAGAATGGGAATTCCAGAGCATTTAGTTGTGTTCATGAGGAAGCTGTACACAGACCAAGAGGCTGTTGTTTGAACAGAACAAGGGGACACTACATGATTTAAAATCAGGAAGTGTGTGTGTCAGGGCTGTATCCTTTCACCATACTTGTTCAGTCTGTATGCTGAGCAAATAATCTGAAAAGCTGGACTATATGAAGAAAAACGTGGCATCAGGATTGGAGGAGTACTCATTAACAACCTGTGATATGCAGACAGCACAATCTTGCTTGCTGAAAGTGAAGATGATTTGACGCACTTAAAACGTCAGCAGTTCAAATCCACCAGCCATACTGTGGGAGAAAGATGAGGCAGTTTGCTTCATTTCTTGCTCTTCTTTATAGTTTTACCACTCATATATGCATCCTCAGACATTATAGTTTGTATTTATATGCATGTGTGCATGCTGTATATGACGATATATGTAATTTTTTTTTT
>NW_006921612.1:8709786-8734247 GCF_000298275.1 Orycteropus afer afer
AGATTATCTTCTGTGTCTGTGTTAATTGGTTTCCCTTTTCTTTGTTGAAGAGGGTTTGTGCAGTCTTTCTGCCTAGTCCCCCATCTTGCCAGAACCTCCCTGTATGTAATTCTTCTGAATGGATTCAAGAGATGTATGACTTGTTTTGCAAAGCATTATGACTTGAGTTCAACCCATACTACCAAAAAAAAAAAACTATAATTTTTCATTTTCCTTGTTGTGTAGTTCCACTATATGAATATACCAGTGTGTGTGTGTTGGTTAAGTGCTTGGATGCTAACCAAAAGGTTGACAGCTCAACCCACAGGAGAAAACCACCTCCATGGGAGAAAGATGTGGCAGTGTGCTTCCATAAAAATTACAGCCTTGAAGACCCTATGGGGCAGTTCTACTCTGTCCTATAGGGTCACTGCAAGTTGAAATCAACTTGATGGCAATGAGTTTATGGTAGATTAGCTTGACTGATGAGCGTACTTGTTTTCCAAACTGTACATGAGTTTTGCCTGAGGAACTAAAATAAATAGATAGATAGATAAAATACATACATACATACATACTTTGAAGTCCTATTTCAGACTTGAGAATAAAAAATTCTGGGACTTGTATCTAAGAACTTACTTTACCTGGCTGTCAAAGTGGTTATTATGCAGTTAGATTTATTCAGGTAGATTAGAGTACACTGCTGATGAACCTAGAGATTCCTTGGCCATAAGCTGTATGACCCTCTCTCTACACCTTCCCACTAAGGAGGGGGCTCACACATACTTGTTGTTACCCTTAGGGGAAGGTCTGGTTAAGAATATAAATACATTATACCCAGTTTAATTTACTATTAGAAAAGTAGGCACTCTGGTGGCATAGTGCCTAAGGCATTTGACTGCTAACCAGAAGGCTGGTGATTGAAACCTACCAGCCACTCCTCGGAAGGAAGACCGGACGATCTACTTCTGTAGAGATACCGCCTCAGAAACCCAAGGAGGGGTTGCTATGAGTCAGGTCCGACTTGACCGCAGTGAGTTTGGTTTTTTTGGTATTAGAAAAGTAACATTAGAATATACTTTGTATTCCATCAGTAGAGATATGGAGGTAGCGATTGATTCTTTTAAACTGCATGTGTTGTTGATTTGTTAACGATTATAAGGAGCTCTGGGCATAGTTGTTGAGGTATTTGGCTGCTAACCAGAAGATCTGTGGTTCATATGCACTCCACAGGAGGGAGATGAGTCAATCTACTTCTGTAAAAGATTTACAGCTTTTGAATCCCAATGGGGGTTGCTATGAGTCAGAATCAACTCAATGGCAGTGAGTTTGGTATTTTGAGAGCCACTTAGAATTTAAGCTTTTCTGCTCTTAATTTATTATAACTTAGTTGTTGGCTTATTACAGAATGCTTGTGATAAAGAGAAGGAACTGGTGGCTAAGTGGTTAAAGCATTTGGCTGCTAATCAAAACATCTGTAGTTGGAATCCACCAGCCATACCGTGGGAGAAAAACAGGCAGTTTGCTTCTGTAAAGATTTACAGCTTTGGAAACCCTATAGGGCAGTTCTACTCTGTCATAAAGGGTTGCTATGATTCAGAATTGACTTAATGGCAGTGGGTTTGTGATAGAGTAACAAACTATTGTATGGCATGTGTGACAGCTTAAGTATCTGTTTTATAAAAGGGGAGGTGGGAGAGATTAAACTTTTAAAGTAAAGTATATCAGATGTACCTGCACAGTCAGTACAAATATATTGTGGGCCACAAATGCTAACCATTTGAATTTTCTAGTTGTTAAGTGCCGAGTCAACTCCTACTCACAGTGACCCTATGTACAACAAAACAACTGGTCCTGCTTCATCCTCATGATCTTTGCTATGCTTTGAGCTCATTGTTGCCACCACTGAGTCAGTCTGTCTCATTGAGGATCTATTAAAAGAAATAAAAAGAATTAGGAAAAAATAAAAAAGTAAAAAGCAGGAAAAATTAATGTTCATAAAATATATTCTTTAGTCAGTATATTCAAAATATTCTCATTTCAATATATAATCAATATAAAATTATTAAGAGTTTATTTACATTCTTCATGTCTTTAAAATCTTCTGTGTATTTTACACTTACAACACATCTTAATTTATATTAGCAACTTTTAAGTGCTATAACCACACATGATTAGTGGCTATCACATTGGACAGTAGAGGTATGTACAGAAAATTGCTCATATGATAAGTTTATGGTTTGATACACATTTTGAACATCTGAGAAATCCATGCTCTCCTATTCCAATAAGAGGAAGAACATTTATAACATAGGAAGGTAGAGGAAAAACAGAGTTGTTAAAGAGATAGGGTGTGAATTTGTGAATAACATGTTAAACATTTTCTTAGCCATGTTTTCATTCTAGGCACACTTAGTTAAAATGAGAAAATGGTGAGATGAAATTCAATTTTAGATCTAAAAGGAAATGCATAAGACAGAGAGCTAAGAGGTTTAGAGCTCAAATCTGCCATGCTGTTTCCTTTAAAATGACGATAACATTTGTCTCATATGAGTATTGTGAGGATAACTTAGATTTTATGAAATGTAATAAAATTCATTACACAGAATTGGAAAATGTTAGTACTCAGGTCTCTCAGATACTTGGTTTATGCAGGAGATCCAAAAAACCAAACTCACTGACGTTGAGTCGGATCCGACTCATAGCAACCTCTCCTTGAGTTTCCAAGGTTAGGTATCACTATGGAAGTAGATTGCCCGATCTTCCTTCCACAAGTGCTGGTGGATTTGAACCACCAACCTTCTGGTTAGCAGTCAAATGCCTTAGGCACTACACTGTGTAGTAGACAGATGTAGATAAATGTTTTAAATGCCATAAATGGAAAAATCAGAATTCCTAGTTTCTCTTAATAATATAATCACACCTGAACTATTTTCTGGTTTTTTTTTTCTTATTAAATAACCCATGAAATACATAAACTTGTGTCTGAATCTTTAAATGATACAGTTCTATTTCTAGACTAAAAAGCAAAAGCCAAAAAGCACACAAACCACAAAGAAATCTCAATTCGGAAGGACACCATACATGAAGATAAAAGGCAAGCTATAGACTGAAAGATACTATCTGCAAACTATTAGTTTCAAATATATAATGAACCCTTTAAAAATTAAATATGCAAAAGACAACACAATAAGAATGCGCAAAAATTTAAAGAGGAAACAGAATGTCCAATAAACATACAACAGACATTCCATCTTCACAAGTAATAAGGGAACGCACAAATTAAAAAAGTAATGAATATTATTTTACATCCATCAACTTGGCAAAAACTGAAAATCTGACAGTACCAACTATTGTGAAGATGGAGCAGTGGGAACTCACACTGCTTGTGGGAGTGAAAACTGGTCAAACTGTTTAAGAGAGCAAGTTAACGATACAGCTAATCAAGTAGCGAATGCTTAACACAAATTCTGCATCCAGGCATTTCAGGTATGGAATACTATACAGCAGCTAAGTAGATGAGGAAGCACTACATGCATCAACCTGGTTAAATGTCAGTAACATAAGGTTAAGTGAAGAGAACAGTTGCAGGAGCTTATATTCAGTCTTACATCATTTTATAAAGTTCAACATTAAGTATGTTGAAAAGTTATGTTATTGTAAAGTAACACATTATGTAAATTACACAGTTGGTAAAAGTATGAATAGGTGCTTGAGAAAGCTACAAACCAATTTAAAGCTAGTGATTACTGTTGGTGGGGAAAATGGATGGAAGAGAATCAGAAAGGTGTTTCAGTTGTACACGTACAATATTGGGATATTTTAAGTCTCACTTCCTTCTCTCTTACCTCCTTCCTAGAGGCAACCACAGGAGCTCTGGTTGCGTAGTGCCTAAGGCACTTGACTGCTAACCAGAAGGCTGATGGTTCAAACCAACTGGCGGTTCAGACTCCTCAGAAGGAAGGTTGGGCAATCTGCTTCCGTAGTGATACTTCTTGGAAACCCAAGGAGGGGTCTCTGTGAGTTGGGTCTGTCTCGACGGCACATAACAACAACAACAACAAGAGGCAACCACATCTAACAGTTTATTGTCTAGTTTTCCGTGCATGAGCATATGGAAGTGAAATAGCATGCAGTTTATAGCATGGGCTCTGGAGTAAGGATACCTAGGTTTTGAATCTTTCCTGGTGCTACAAGATGGTTTGTGAGGATTAAATGAAATCATCCTTGCACTTAGTACTATTGTTTGCTGAGTACTTAGTGAAATGTTGTTGTTGTTGTTAGGTGCCGTTGAGTCATTGCTGACTCATAGTGACTTTATGCATAGCAGAACGAAACACTGCCAGTCCTGTGCCAGCCTCGTGATCCTTGCTATACCTGAGCCTGTCGTTGCAGCCACTGTGTCACTCCATCTCGTTGAGGGCCTTCTCTTTGTTTGTTGACCCCCCACTTTACCAAGCATGATATTCTTCTCCAAGGAATGGTTCCTTCTGACAACATGACCAAAGTAGGTGAGACAAAGTCTGGGCATTCCTGCTTCCAAGGAGCATTTTGGCTGCACTTCTTCCAGGACAGATTTGTTGGTCCTTTAAGCAGACCACGGTACTCCTAGCATTCTTCTCTAACACCGCAACTCAAAAGCATCAACTCTTCTTCGGTCTTCCTTATTCATTGTCCAGCTCTCACATGCATAAGAGGTGATTGAAAATACCATGGCTTGGATTAGGCCACTCTAGTCTTCAAGGAGACGTTTTTGCTGTTCATCACTTGAAAGAGGTCTTTTGCAGCAGCTTTTGCCCAATGTAATACTTTGTCTTGATGTCTTTTGACTGCTGCTTCCATTGGTGTTGATCGTAGAACCAAGTAATATGAAATCCTTGACAACTTCAATCTTTTTTCCATTTATTGTGAAGCTGTTTGTTGGACCAGTTGTGAGGATTTTCGTTTTCTTTATATTGAGGTGTAATCCATACTGCAGACTGGAGTCTTTAATCTTCATCAGTAAGTGCTTCAAGTCATCCTCACTTTCAGCAAGGATAGTTGTGTCATCTGCGTATTGCAGGTTGTTAATGAGTCTTCCTTCAATCCTGATGCCATGTTCTTCTTCATATCCAGCTTCTCAGATTATTTGTTTAACATACAAGTTGAATAAGTATGGTGAAAGGATACAACCTTGACGCCATTCCCTTCTTGGTTTTGGACCATGCAGTATTCTCTTGTTCTGTATGAACGACAGCCTCCTAATCTATGTACAGGTTCTTCATGAGTATAGTCAAGTGTTCTGGAATTCCCATTCTTCTCAGTGTTATCCGTAATTTGTTATGATGCACACAACTGAATGCCTTTGCATAGTTAATAAAACACAAGGAAACATCTTTCTGGTATACTTTACTTTCAAGCAAAATCCATCTGACATTAGCTATGATATCCCTCGTTCCCCTTTCTCTTTTGAGTCCAGCTTGCATTTCTGGAAGTTCTCTGTCAATATACTGCTGCAACCGGTTTTGAATTATTTTCCGTAAGATTTTACTTGCATGTGATATTAATGATATTGTTTGACAGTTTGCACATTCTGTGGGATCACCTTTCTTTGGAATAGGTACAAATAGAGATCTCTTCCAGTTAGTTGGCCAGGTAGCTGTCTTTCAAATCTGTTGGCATAGAATACCAGAAAGATCTTCCTCGTTCTGTGCCCTCTACTGATCTAGCTTGAATTTATGGCAGTTCCCTGTCAATATACTGTTGCAACCATTTCTGAATTGTCTTCAGCAAAATTTTACTTATGTGTGATGTTAATGATACTGTTTGATAGTTTCTGCATTTTGTTGGATCACTTTTCTTTGGAGTGGGTGTAAATATGATCTCTTCCAGTGAATTGGCCAGGTGGCTGTCTTTCAAATTTCTTAGAATAAATGAGTGAACACATCAGTTTTTTGGAACATCTCGATGGATATTCCTGTTGCCTTATTTTTACACTAATTCCTTCGGTGTAGCTTGGACTTCTTCCTTTAATACTGTTGGTTTTTGATCATATTCCACTTCCTGAAATGCTTGAATGTCGACCAATTCTTTTTTGTATGGTGGCTGTATACATTTATTTTTTGGTAGATAAAGGTTGTTTGTCAACTTGGCTGTACTATAACTTTGAGTAGTTTGGCGGCTGGATGCACTTATTCTTCATGATGAGATTGGATGTGGTGTAATCAACTTCTTGGAATCTGCTGTGAGCAGCAGTTGCCTTTAAGGTGTGGCCTGCCTCCAGTATATATGCTGAAGCTTTTAGGAACGTCTTTAGCTTTTTGGTACATTTTGGACCATGTTGCCTGCTGATTTGGGGATTATTCCTGGACTTGAACCAGTGTCTGCTTATCTTGGGATTGTGCCATTTTACCTGCTGATCTTGGGTTTGTCAGCCTCAGCAGCCAGCAGCTCCATGAATTATGAGAAGCCTCCAGCTCCAGTAGGCCTGGAAAAAGAGGCAGAATGGTAGCTCAAGGTCAAGGGGCCTCTACCCAGCCCCTGGAACTGGCACTCTGAACTTGGACTTCTAGCCTCCGAAACTGTAAGGGAATAAATTCTTGTTTGTTAAAGCTATCCATTTGTAGTATTTCTTACAGCACACTAGAGAAGCAAGACACCTTCCATCTTCTTTTGGTGCTTCCTGCATCGTTCAGTATTTTGCCCATAGAATCCTTCAGTATTACAACTTGAGGCTTGATTTTTTTCTTCAGTTCTTTTAGCTTGAGACCTTTGCACATTTTATTATAATACTGTACTTTGTCTTCTTGAGTCGTCCTTTGAAATACTCTGTTTAGCTCTTTTATTTCATCATTTCTTCCATTCTCTGTTCAAGAGCAAATCAGAGACTCTTCTGACATCCATTTTGATCTTTTCTTCTTTTCCTATCTTTTTAATGACTTTTTGCTTTCTTCATGTATGATACTAATTTTATCCTACAACTTGTCTTCTGACTGATGATACTGAACTTCTTCTACATTGGTTCTTTCCACAGATACAGTCTGTTTGATTCATGTGTGTTTCATCTGGAGACGTTCACATTTATAGTCACCATTAATGCTGTTGAAAAAAAGGTATTTGCAATAAGTTATTGGTATTGCAAAAGTCTATCATGGGATCTTCAGTGTCATATCTGTCACCAAGGCTGTATTTTCAAATTATCGATGCTGCTTTTTTGTTTCCATCTTTCCCATTCCAGTCACCAGTAATTGTCAGTATATCTAGATTTCATGTTTAGTCAGTTCCAGATGGCAGAATTTGGTAAAAATCTTCAATTTCTTCATCTTTGGCTTTAGTGATAAGTTTGTAAATTTGAATAATAGTAATATTAACTGATCTTCATTGTAGGTATATGGATATGATCCTATCACTGACAGTATCATACTTCAGGATAGATCTTGACATATTCTTTTTGACCATGAATGCAATGCTGTTCCCCTTCAATTTGTCATTCCTGGCATAGATGACAATATGATTGTTAGATTCAGAATGGCCAAAAACGATCCATTTCGGCTCACTAATGCCTAGGACATTGATCTTTATGCATTCCATTTCGTTTTTGACAGTTTCCAGTTTTCCTAGATTATCCTTTGTACTTCCCAGGTTCTGATTATTAATGGATATTTACAGTTGTTTTTTCTCATTTTGAGTCATGCCCCATCAGCAAATGGAGGTCCAGAAAGCTTTATTCCATCTATGTCATTAAGTTTGACTTCATTTTGAGGAGACAGCTCTTCCCCAGTCATATTTTGAGTACTTCCCAATGCTAGAGAGGAGCTCATCTTCTAGCACTATGTCAGACAGTGTTTCACTACTATTCATAAAATTTTCCAGTAATATATTGGACAGTGTTTCACTGCTATTCATAAGATTTTCAGTGACCATTTTTTTCAGAAGTGGATGTACTCATCCTTCTTTCCGGTTTGTCTTAGTCTGGAAGCTCTACTGAAACCTGTCCACCATAGGGTGGCCCTGCTGGTATTTGAAATACCAGTGGCATAGCTACCAGCCTCATAGCAACAGTCAAGCCACCACAGTACAATAAACTGACAGACACTTGGTAGATTGACCTGTGGCTTTAGGGAACATAATTTTCCCAGTCCATCTGAGTAATTACCCCATCCCCATTTGCCTGTCAGGCCCCATTCTTTTGCCTCTTGGACATGGGAGCCCTGCCCCCTCAGCTTTGGATAGCAGCTCCTGTGCCATCACCTTGGCACTCACGACAGCCCCACACTCTGCACCCAAGTTAGTGAAGTTCCAACTCTGTGAAGTTTAAAACGCAGTGGCCGTACCTTTTGAGACCAAGCAGGATATGGTTCTACCCTTTAAGATCCTGAGATAGTCCTACCCTTTGAGACTGAAGCAGCTCTGCTTTCCATGCTCCTTGTCTCTTCAGCTTTTGCTTTCTTGTCCTCTTGACTCCTCAAATCTTTGGGCCTCTTTGGCTGACCTGGCCTCTTCCCTGCTTGGGCGTTTGTTTAAAAGCTCTTTAGCTCTATTGATATGTGCCTAGAAGTATCCCACTCTCCAAGGAACCCTTCACCTGAAGACACTCTCTCACTCAGTAGGTCAACAAGCTGTCTCTGTCAACAAGTGACCAGAGGTACTCTACTCCAGCAGGAAGCCTCATCATACCTAAAGGCACTCAATTGTCTCGCTTCATAAGTTGGCACCTGCACTGTCTTGTGCCATTCTCTTGGCTCTGCTGCCACTGTTTCTTTGATACTGTGTCTCACCTTCTGCACTGTCTTCAGTGTTATAGCTTTCCTCATTTCTGAGCCTTCACTAGAATGGCCTTTGACATCCATAATTCCAACACCAGTCTCTTCAAGGCATTCTAGGCTTTTACCATTAGATACCTTAAAACTCTTCCAATCTTTACCCATTATCCAATCCCAAAACCACTTCCACATTTTAGTTATCTCTTAGAGCAACACCTTGCTCCTGGTGCTGTCTCCAATTTTGTCTTCATTATCTAGTGCTGCTATAACAAATACCACAAGTGGATGGCTTCAACAGTCAAATTTATTCTGTCAGTTTAGGAGGCTAGAGTTTGAATTCAGGGTGACAGCTTTAGGGAAAGGCTCTCCTTCTGTGTTGACTCTGGGGGAAAAGTCCTTGTCTCTTTTCAGCAGGTGTGGGCTTGGCATTCTTTGGAGATCTCTGTGTGTCTTGCCATCAATCTTCCCCTGAGTCTAGGAGGTTCTCAGTGCAGGGGTCCTTGGTCTAAAGGATGCCATGCACTCCACTCCTGGCTCTTCTTTCTTGGTGGTTGTGGTAGTTAAGGTTATGTGTCAACTTGGCTGGGCCTGGTTTTGAGTGGCTGGGCAGTTGGTAGTAGTTATTCCCTATGATGAGACTGGCAATCAACTCCATGGTGGATTCTGCAGCAAGCAGCTGAGTAGCTGCTTTAAGGATGTGGTCTGCTTCCCATATATAAGGAGGAGCTTTGGGAATGGTCTGCAGCTTTTGGCACACTTGAACCCTGCAAACAGCCGAGTTGTTGAGCAGCCTGCCATGTTGTCTGCTGTTCTTGAGACTCTTACTGAACTTAAACCAATGGCCTGCCATGTGGTTTGGTAATATTGGGACTGTGCCTTTGTACTTGTCTACCTTGGGTTTGTCGCCTCAACACCCAGTAACTGCCTGGGTGAAGAGATGCCTCCAGCTTCAGTGGGCCAGGAGCAAGAGACAGAGCTGAAGCCCATGGTCAAGAGGCTTTCCCATTCCCTAGAACCTGGCACTTTGATCTCAGACTTCTAGCCTCTAAACTGTAAGAGAATAAACTCCTATTTGTTAAAGCCATCCCATTGTGGTATATGTCTGTTAGAGCAGCAGTAGAGGTAACCAAAGCAGTGGTAGTCAGGTCAGGTCCTTCCTTTTCTGCTTGCTTCTCTTTCCTTTTAGCTCTTGTAAGATAAAAGGTGATGCAGGTCACATCCAGGGAAACTCCCTTAGATCAAATCAGGGCTAGGGCTTTGAGTATGGATGTCATATCCCAGTCTAATCCTGCCTCATTAACAAAATAAACATAACCTAATGATCTTTAACATTACCTAATCCTGCTCAGTCTTCCTTCCAAGGAGTGGCTGGTGGGTTTGAACTGCCAGCCTTCTGGTTAGCAGCAGTCAGATGCCTGAGGCATGATGCTACCAGAGCTCCTTTTTGGTTTTCTGGTTTAATCCTGCCTCATTCACCACAGGCAGAGATTAGGATTTGTAACACATAGGATAATTATATCAGATCACAGAATGGAGGACAGCGTACAATACTAGGACTCATGGCTGTGGCAGTTAAGGTTGTGTGTCAACTTCGCTGGGCCTGGTTGAGTGGCTGGACAGCTGGTTGTAGTTATTCCCCATGATGAGACTGGTAATCAGCTCCATGGTGGGATCTACCATAAGCTGCTGAGTAGCTGCTTTAGGGATGTGATCTGCTTCCCGTATATAAGAAGCAGCTTTGGGAATAGTCTCTAGTTTATGGTAGGCTTGAACCCTGCATGTAGCCATGTTGTTGTTAGCAGCCTCCCATGCTCTGCCGATCTTGGGAACTTTCAATGAACTTGAATTAATGGCCTGCCATGTGGTTTGGTTACATTGGGACTGTGCCTTTTTACTTGTCAACCTTGGGCTTGGCAGCCTCAGCAGCCAGCAGCTGTCTGAGTGAAGAAAAGCCTCCACCTTCAGTGGGCCAGGAACAGGGAGCAAAGCTGAAGTCCAAGGTTGAGGGCCTTTCACCCAGCCCCTACAGCCTAGAACTTTGAACTCAGACTTAAAGCCTCCAAACTGTAAGATAATAAACTCCTGTTTGTTTAAGCCATCTCATTTGTGGTATATTCCTGTCAGAGCGGCACCAGGTAACCAATACAATGGCTTAGCCAAGTTGACACACATTTTTTGGGGACACAATTTGATCCATGCCACTAGGATATAACTTTCTTTTTTTCCCCAAAAAATGAAATCCAGTTGCCCTGGTTAACTTAATTGAATAACACAGCTTTTTTCTACTTATGGGAAATGTGTCTTTTTTTTTTTCCTGTAATGGAATATATTCCATTAACTTAATTGCCCCCTACTGATGAACACACCACCACTTGTCTGCAAGTTTGTCATACTCTGGTGGCTTCTGTTATTGCTGTGATGCTGGAAGCCATGCCACCAGATTTCAAATACCAGCAGGGTTATCCATGGTGGGGAGGTTTCTGTGGCACTCCAGACTAACACAGACTAGGAAGGGGAGGACCTGGTGATCTACTTCTGAAAACACTGGCTAGTGAAAAGCTTATGAATAGCAACAGAGCATTGTCTGATAAAGTACCAGAAGATGAGCCCCTCAGGTTACAAGGTAGTCACAATACAACTGGGAAAAAGTGGCCTCCTCAGGACCTTCATTTGCTGGTGTGGCATGACTCAAAATGAGAAGAAATAGCTTCAAACATGCACTGAGAATTGAACATGGAATGTATGAAGTATGAATGTTGGAAAATTGGAAGTTGTATAAAATGAAATGGAATGCATTAAGATCAGTATTTTGGCCATTAGTGAGCTGACATGGTCTGGTATTGGTCATTTTAAATCAGACAATCATATCATCTCTGCTGAGAATGAAAAATTAAAGAGGAATGGTGGTGCATTTATCATCAAAAAGAACATTTCATGATCTGTCATGTAGTACAGCACTGTCAGTGATAGGATAATAGCCACACAGCTAACAGAAGACTAGTAAACTTGACTACAACTGAAATTTATACACCACCTACTAATGCCAAAGATGAAGAAATGAAGATTTTTACCAACTTACACAGTCTGAAATTGATCTAACATGCATTCAAGAAGTATTGATTTAGGAAGAGAGCGAACCTCCATGAAGAGAGAAGGGGGTGCCTCCCATCTCTGCTCCGACATCCTCCCTGAGTCCCAGCAGCAAGACGGCAACCACGCACCGAGCTGCGCCTGCCACAGCCCATGCTGCCGTCGTCAGTGAGGCCGACATGACAAGATGCTGCATGCCCGCTAGGCCAGATTTCCGCTCATCCCCAGCTCCTGGGGTCGTCGCCCCTGCGTTGCCATCTGAGATGCGGTAGTATTGCCCCTGCTGCAGCAGGAAAGAAAACAGAGAGTCCTGGGGACAGGTATTGTGCAGAGGGCTTGAGAAGGGGCCAGGTTGCGAGGGCAAGGGTATGAGGGAGGACAGCGGATGGCCGCTTTTCCAGTTGCTGCCATCCTCCGTGAGTACAGACAGGCCTTGAGTTCTGCGAACTGGTAAACCGATGTCCCGCCTCCGCGCAGGGGCTTCTGGGAATACGAGTTTCCTTTTCAGAAGTTGAAAAGCTGTTCTTGGCCTGGACCCCAAGCCTGGCTGGCTACGGAGAACCCGCCTTAGGTAGAACGTGATTTTTGTGTTTTACGATAGCTTGACCGGGCACCCTAAGGTCACTTTCTCTACATTGTCAGTTCTGCTGACCTAGTGATTTAATAGTATAAACCTTTTCTATATTGTGCATGGAATTATGTACGATGTAGTGAGGGAAACCTTCCATGAATTACATTATAGAGTATACTCTATAATTTATAAGTAAAAGAACATACAGGTTTGGAATGTATTATGGTTTTTCTTTCAGGAACTTTATGCCTCTCCAGAGGCTAGTTATTTGTAAAGATTTTTATCAAATGACATTCTCTGACAATAAAATATGTTTAAATTCTAAAAAAAAAAAAAAAAGTATTGATTTAAAACAACAACAAAAAACGTTGATAATTACTGGTGATTGGAATATGAAAGTTGAAAACTTAGAAGGATTGGTAGTTGAAAAATATGCCTTTGATAATGGAAACACCACTATAGAAAGCAGAGAAGCTCAACATTATCAGTCAGAACAAGGTCAGGGTCCAGCTGTGGAACAGACCATCAGTTGCTCCTCTTGGGTTCATGTTGAAGTTGAAGAAAATTAAAACAAGTCCATGAAAACTAAAATAAAACCTTGAGTATATCCCACCTGAATTTGGAGACCATTTCAAGAATGGATTTGATGCACTGAGCACTTATGACCAAAGACCAGATGAGTTGTGGGATGACATCATGGACATCCTACATGAAGAAAGTAAAAGGTCATTAAAAAGGCAGGACAGAAACAAAAGATGAAAATGAATGTCAGGAGTTATTCTGAAATATCTTTTTGCTTTTGAATACAGAGTAGCTAAAGCAAATGGAAGAAGTGATGAAGTAAAAGAGCTGACTGTTTCAGAGGACAGCTTGAGAAGACAGACTTAAAGTGTTATAATGAAATGTGCGAGGACTTGGAGTTAGAAAATCAAAAGGGAAGAACACGCTTGGCATTTCTCAAGTTGAAAGAACTGAGGAAGAAATTCAAGACTCGAGCTGCTGTATTAAAGGATTCTATGGGCAAAATAAGATGCAGGAAGCATCAAAATAAAAAGATGGTGGGAGGAATACACAGAGTCAATGTACTAAAAGGAATTGGTTGACATTAAACCATTTCAGGAGGTACCATGTGATCAAGAACCAGTGGTATTGAAGGAAGAAGTCCAAGCTGTCCTGAAGGCATTGGTGAAAAACAAGGCTCCAGAAATTGCTGAAATACCAATTGAGATATTTCAAGAAAGGAATCAGTCATCTATGGAAGTAATCATCTATGGAAGTAATCAATCATCTATGCCAAGAAATTTGGAAGATAGTTAGGTCCCTGACCAACCGACCAGAAAAGATCCATATTTGTGCCCATCTTTAGGAAAGGAGAAGATCCAATGGAATGTGGAAATTATTGAACAATGCTATTATCACACACAAGTAAGATTTTGCTGAAGATATTTCAAAAATGGTTACAGCAGTGTATTGACAGAACTGCAATAAAATCAAACTGAATTCAGAAGAGGGCAGGCAGTAAGGGATATTGTCACTAATGTCTGATGGATCATGGCTGAGAACAGAGAATACCAGTGTTTTATTGACTATGCAAAGTCATTCAACTGTGTGAAATTATGAATAATATTGTAAAGAATGTGAATTCTAGAACGCTTAATTGTGAGTATGCAGAACCTATACATAGACCAAGAGGCAGTTATTAGAACAGAACAAGGTACTGTGTGGTTTAAAATTAGGAAAAATGTGTGTCTGGGTTGTATACTCTCATTATACATATTTGTTATGTATGTTGAACAGATAATCCAAAAATAATCCAAAGAGCTGGACTGTATGAAGAGGAATATGGCATCAGAATTGGAGAAAGTTTCCTTATCAACTTGTGATAAGTAGATGGCTCAACCTTGCTTGCTGAACGTGAGTAGAACTTGAATTACTTACTGATGAAGATCAAAGACTATGGCCTTCACTATGGATCCAACTTCAACATAAAGAAAACAGATATGCTACAACTGGACCAATAAACAATATCATGATCAATGAAGAAAAAATCGACATTTTAAGGATTTCATTTTACTTTGATAGACAGTTAGTACTTATGGAACCAGCAATCGAGAAATCAAACGATGGATTGCATTGGACAAATAAGCTTCAAAAGACCTCTTTAAAGTGTTAAAAGCAGAGATGTCAGTTTGAGAATTGAGCATCTGACTGAAGCCATGGTATTTTCAGTTGCCTCATGCATGCAAAAGCTGGACAGTGAGTAAGGATGATTGAAGAATTGATGTATTCGAATTATAGTGTTGGCAAAGAATATTGGATATACCGTAGACTGTCAGAGGAGCTCTGGTAGCATAGTGTCTAAGGCATTTGACTGCTAACCAGAAAGAAGGCTGGTGGTTCAAACCTACCAGCCACTCCTCAGAAGGAAAATTGGGCAATCTACTGCTATAGTGATACCGCCTTGGAAACCCAAGGAAGGTGTAACGATGACTGAGATCCGACTCCACGGTAGTGAGTTTGGTGTTTGGTTTTTGTAGACTGTCAGAAGAATGAACAAATCTGTCTTGGAAGAAGTACAGCCTGAATTTCTTTAGATGCAAGGATGGTGAGACTCCATCTCATGTACTTTGGATGTGGAATCAGGAAGGACCAGTCCCTGGAGAAAGACATCATGTTTGGTCTAGTAGAGGGTCTGTGAAAAAAGGGAAGACTCTCGAAGAGATGGATTGACACAGTGGCCGCAACAATAGGCTTAGCATAGCAATAATTGTGAATTTGGTGCAGGACTGGGCAGTGTTTTGTTCTCTTATATATAGGGTGGCCATGAGTTTTGAAGCAATGCAATGGCATCCTAACAACAACAATCTAAAATGATTGTTCATAAGTATTTTCACGTGCAGCCTTGCAAAAGGCTTCTTTTGTTTAAAAGGATGTGTGTTATAAGTAAGAGTTAAAATGAACTAAGATTTTTTATTCTTGCTTCTTTCTTCCTCCCTGTGTCCTGCCTTCCTCTGCCTATCCCTCTCTAAATAATGAGGGGAATTAAACAAAATTTTCTTTTAAGACAGCATTTCAAATGGTAGGTCATGTAAATAGTTGTCATTGAGCCACAGTAGTTTTGAAAAAGAGACATGAAATCTTTTTAGTCTCAATTTCTTTCCTTTTAGAAGAAAGTTTGTATAAAAGGTTGATTTTTATCAACTGTGTATACTAAATCCACATAGGGTATTTTTTTTTTTTATCATGTTATTAGATCCAGGAAGTAGCCTTTGGTTGATGTTTTGTTGAACAGAATGGCAGCATTTGACAGATAACATCTTTTTAAAAGTCTTGCCTGTAGCAGTCACGGTTGACCTTTAGATACTCCGTGGAAGTCTTGGTTGGTCCAGTAGGAAGCAGCTGTGGAACCCGCCACATGCTTTGGAGTCAGTCAGGCTTGGGTTTGAATGTGAGTAACCAAAAAAAAAAAATCCCAAACTCACTTCCATGGAATCGATTCTGACTCACAGCAACCCCCATTGGGTTTCCAAGGCGGTAAATGGTTACAGAAGTAAATTTGAACCACCGACCTTCTGGTTAGAAGTCAGATGCCTTAGGCATTGCACTGCCAAAGCTCCTTTAGAATGTGATTACAACATCTTACTCAAAATGACCTTCAACTAGTTACCTAAATTTGTTGAGTAAAATGAAGGAAACACTTTGTTCTCAGGTGTGGATTAGTCAATAAGCAACATAAGCATGGGTTTACTTGTGCCTTGTTTTTTAGTGGTTTTTCTTTCTTTCTTTTTTTTTTTTTTTTTGGTAGTTACAAAACTGGATAACAATTTCATCTCTTTTTTTTTTAACCACTTTAAAGATTCTGCTTCTAGATAAGGGTAGGATCTGTCTCTCTCCTAACTCCATAGCACCTTCCTACAAAATCAAAACCTCTTTTCAAATTTATAGTCCCTGACAGGGGCAAGTACCTAGTAAGCAGGGTAATCGTGTGCTTACTTAGGAATTAGTAGTGAGCACTTTTTTGTTGTTGTTTTTCTTTGCTTATTTTTTTTTAAAGAAAGTGAACAGTTTCACATGTTTTTCACCATAAATGTGGTAAAACCTGTGGTAAATTATTTACTACTGATTAGTAAGTAAGCACAAGTAAGCCTGTGTCTACCTTGCTTATTGGGTTATCCACCCCTCTTGTTCTAAGGACTAACTGAGTAATCAGTGTTAAATGTCCAGCACATCATGAATAGCCATATAAATTATAGCAATTAGTCTTCAGGGCAGAAAGTGACTTTGTCAGACATACTTATATGTTCTTTTTTGTTATCTCTCCCACTCTATAGTTATTTGCCTTCCAACTCTATCCCACCCATGAAAGAATGACAAAGATAAGGTTTCAGTTCAGGAAAACTTTACATTTAAGATCTTTAAAAACAGTTATTTGAACATCTGTATGAATGTATGTATTCTAGTCTTTACTATGCAAAGAAACAGATGATCTGAAATTCTCCTTCTGGATGCCCTGTAGATTTTTTCTTGACATGAATTATGCTGCTCTTCCTTCTTAGAATTTCCACTATTATCTGCCCATCCAAATCCTTCTTGTCCTTCCAAGGCCAATTGTGGGGCCTCAAAACTGTGTTCCCCCTTACAGTGCTTTTTCTAGGTGAGAAGAACGAGTGTGCCTTCCTCTGGATTTCCTGATGGTTGTGCCTTATGAGTTGGAATCATCCGGGGCAGAGTGTTTGGTGGTTTTGTGTGTGTGTGCCCTCATGCACACATGCACACCTTAGCGCTTAAAAAATTGTATTCTAGTTTTGTATCTGTAACATACTTCTTTTGTTCTTAAGGAACAAACATGCCTCTTTGTATCTTCTGCATAATTGTCTTGGCAATTAGTACATTAATGTGTGGATCTCAAGCTGTATTACTTTAGATAAATCACCTAAACCCCGAGACTTAGTTTCCTCATTAGTAAAATGTGACTTTCCACCTGTGAACATTCTCTTACCAGGGTCCCTGGGACCCTGAGCAGGAGTCCTTGCCTTCTACTGACAAAGAATTGTACAGGAGAGGCAAAATGTCCACACTAACCAAAGTTTATTAAAGAGAAAATAGAGGGGAGGGTCTCATGAGGGAGAGACAGAGGGGCTTTCACCTATGCTAGCCTCTAACCTCTCACTGAAAAAAAGAATTCCTAGGGTTTATCAAGGGTTTTAGGCAGGAATAAGGCATTATCTTTATTCCTAAAATGGAGGGGGGTGGTTCAGAGGAAAAAGGTGAGGTTATGAAAATCAGGTGTGTACGTAGGAAGTAGCCAAGATGGATTCCACGCAAAGGCTGTCGGAACAAAGATGGAACTCATCTCAAAGGCTGCTAGAAGGCTTTCCATGACTTATTCTGGGATGTTGTGCATGCCTGATGGCTGTAGAGTCTGGGTCTAGTCCTGGCAAGGGATTCCTATTCTTGACTACATCTGGTGGAAGGTCACTTGGTCAGTCAAATTGAATTTTACTGAGCTTGCTCTACACCTGGTGAGGTACTTGAAGGACAACTCAGAAGGTTTACCAGTATTTTACAACGGTCAAGCTTGTAGGCCTCTGAAATGTAATTTATTTAGTGTAAGGGTCTACTTTGTTAATCACTGGTAATTCTCTGTGCCAGCAGCAAGAATACTGAGTCAGAGAGGCTGCTTGATTCAGCCAGCCCTACCGGTCTCAATTCTACTTAAACAATTCTCACCAAAGTTACCAGTAAAGTTGTAATTGCCAAATTCTGTGGCTAGGTTTTCACTTTATGCCCTATGGCATTTGATGATGACCACAGCTTCTGTTTTACTTTTTTTTTCCCGCTTTTATTGTGGTGAAACATACACAACAAAACATTAGCCAGCATAACAACTACCACATTTACAGCTCAGGGACATTGATGACATTTTTCATGTTGTGCCACCATTACTGCTGTCCTTTTCCCAAATGTTCCACCACCATTACCATAAACTCAATGCACCTCAAACAAAGCTTTCCCTTTCCCTCTCCCTCCTACCTCTGGTAACCACAGATAATCTTTGGTATAGATCAAAAAGCCAAATTCACTGCCATTGAGTCGATTCCAAGTAATAGCGACTCCCTTTGGGTTTCCGAGGTGGTAAATCTTTATGGCAGTAGATTGCCCAATCTTCCTTCCGAGGAGCGGCTGGTGGGTTTGAGCCACTTTAGGCATAGTAATAACCAGAAAGTTGGCGGTTCAAACCTACCAGCCACTCCTCAGAAGGAAGATTGGGCAATCTACTTCCATAAAGATTTACTGCCTTGGAAACCCAAGGAGGGGTCACTATGAGTTGGATCTGACTCGATGGCAGTGAGTTTGGAGTTTTTGGGGTGTGTGTGTGTATGTGCATACATATGTTTGTTGTTATTTGCCGTCGAGTTGGACCTGACTCATAGTGACCCCTCCTTGGGTTTCCGAGGCAGTATCACTACGCAAGTAGATTGCCCAGCCTTCTGGTGGATTTGAACTGCCAGCCTTCTGGTTAGCAGTCAAGTGCCTTAAGCACTACGCTACCAGAGCTCCTGTGTGTGTGTGTGTTGTGTGTGTGTGTTGTTGTTTGCTGTCGAGTCAGCCCTGACTCATAGCGACCCCTCCTTGGGTTTCCGAGGCAGTATCACTACGGAAGTAGGATTGCCCAACCTTCCTTCCGAGGAGTGGCTGGTGGGTTTGAACCGCCAGCCTTCTGGTGAGCAGTCAAGTGCCTTAGGCACTATGCTACCAGAGCTCCTGTGTGTGTGTGTATGTATATATATTTCAAATCTAGGAATTTCCACTGCACACCCCTCCCATCCCTGGTAACCAAAACTGAAAGTTTCCTCCCATGTATAAACCTTTCCTTGACTTTTTACAGTAGTGGACTAATACAGTATTTGTCCTTTGACCACAGCTTCTTGAAATTCTCTCTTGAGCCCCTCTTGTCTCCTACTCCTTCTAATGTCAGATAGTTCTTCTCAGAAGAGCACTTCTGCTTCATCCTATTACTTGGCCTTGGACTTAACCATTGGGAGTCTATAGGATTCTGTCCTATACTGTGCCCATAGTAGGTGCTTTATAAATATTTGTTAAATTAAGAGATATCTGAAAGTTGTTAAAAAGTAAGAAGCTATGTGGATGTGAGTAGTTATTAATATCAAGAATATTGCTTTTTTCTGGTGTGTTTACTTTTATATCTTTTTTTTCCCTCTTCAATTTTTAAACACTGTTAGAACTGTTTAGGAGGGAAAAAGTGCTTGGAATCTTTTGGAAAGACATTTTACTTGTATTGAGTCTAACCATTTTAAAGAACAATGGTCTTTTAGAAATGTACAACAATGTTCAAGTTGTCTTTTTCCTTGTAATGCAAGGAAAAGAACATAGTTGTCTGTATCTTTAGGCAGAGATATCTCTATGAATCTATAGAAACATCTACATGTAGATGGTATGATTTCTTCATAATTTAGGTGCCTGAAACGGTGTGTTTGTTATATGTATATTTGCCACTTCATTACGTCAAATAGGATTTTTCTTTTGTTAAAGATTTTAAAACGTGTTCTTAACATTCTATGAAGGATTATTTCATGCAAAAGAAATGGAGACTTTTTCCTAGTCTTTAAATACCATAAGGACTTACTCTTTTACTTTCTTTTTGCAAAAGAAATGTTCTATGAGGAAAAAGAGCAGCAGCAGTACTGCTATTACGTATTTCATTTCTGCAAATTCTTAGCAGGTAATGAGGAAATTTGAAAATTGACATTTTCACTCCATACTTTATGCAAGTTACTTACTTTGTCTATTAACTTTCTACACTTTGCCTTGGGAGCTCTGGTAGCATAGTGCCTAAGACACTTGACCGCTAACCAGAAGGCTGGCAGTTCAAACCTACCAGCCACTCCTCAGAAGGAAGGTTGGGCTATCTACTTCCGTAGTGATACCGCCTCGGAAACCCAAAGAGGGGTCACTATGAGTCAGGGCCGACTCTACGGCATATAACAACAGTTGCCTTGTAAATCAATCCTTGATGTACCTCAGAGCTAAGATACTTGGTTTCCACTTTTTCATGAGTAATAATTTTTATACCAGCACACTCCCCTTCGCTTCTACTGCAACCCCACTCTCACCCCCACAAATGGCTACAGAACTCCTAATGGAAAAGAATGAATTTGACTAAGTTCTTGGTCCCTGAGCTCTCATACTCTCTGGGATCTTGACCATATGCCAAAGCATTTTTGGAGAACCTCTGAACTGTTATTTCTTAACCACTTTCAGAATTGCCTAAATAATTAAAACCATTTTCTCTTTCCTTTAAACCAATAAGATTACCCTGTGCTTTCCGTTTTTTCTATTCTGTACCCCCAGTGTCCTTGATTTTTCCAGGTGCTCTTCATGCCTCTTATTGCAGTGTAGCCAAGTATAGCACAAGCAGTATGAATTTGACTGTCACTTTGAACATGAGACTTTCATTCCTGGGAAGACCCTGATTTTTGTTTTTGTAAACTGGAACATCTTCATTTTATATACCTTGGGATTTTTGTCCTGAGAATTTAAATGTAGCATCATATGAAAAATTTAGGTCTATGTTGCTAATATGAAATTTTAATTTTTCTTTACAGGTCAACTTTGTAGTGTGCCAACTCTTTGCCTTGCTAGCAGCCATTTGGTATTGACCTTATCTCCATGCAAGGAAAACTAGCTCTTTTATAAGACATGTAGTTGCTACCCTTTTGGGCCTTTATCTTGCACTTTTTTGCTTTGGATGGTAAGTAATTATTTTGATCATATTTAAATGGATATATTTGAGATTTGAATGTGTAGAGAGATATACTATGTGGGTTGTTCTTACTTTCACTTACAAGATTTTCTTTCATAGGCTATCCTTTATTTTTATTTTTAATACAATAAGGTAAAAAGTGGGGCTATCAGTTTTTACAAACCTCAAGCTCTGCAAAATTTGGTTTTCGGAGAGAACTATTTAATATTTATAATGCAGGAAAAAGGATATAAAGATATTTTATTCTGTTATGAGTAGTATTTCCATCTTTTTGCAAATCTTTTATGCCAAGACAAATAAACCATTTAAAATATTGTGGGTTTATTTTTTGTTTTGTTTTGTTTTTTGCTCTGAGCAAGTAGCTTTTAGGCATCTGGTAAAGCTTATTAATTATCATTTTTTATACTCCACCATTAATGAAAATCCGTTGTTCATTTATTTTTGGTGTGGAGGAATGATTTAGGATGGGAATTTTTTTTTTTATGACCCTTCAGATAGAGTGTGCATGTGTGCTACTTTTAGTCAACTCCCTTTCTGAGTTGACTGGGCTGCCCTGAAAGCTTTAAATACAGAAACATCATATTTCCAGTTTATTGCAGTTATGTGTGTTAGAAGAAAACAGAAGAGCTCACTGTCATGGTAAAGCAGCAGAGACTCTCAGTGGAAGTTCTTCTCTTTAATTTCTTAAGAGTTGCATTTCTTAAGTGAGAGCTTATGCTACTTGCTCATTAGCCATACTATTTATACACTTACACATAAGGATTTCTAGGTTGATTTTCTGTAGGAGCTCTGGTGGCACAGTGGCATTTGGCTGCTAACCAGAAGGTTGGCAGTTCAAACTGACCAGCTGCTCTGCAGGAGGAAGGTGAAGAAATCCACTTCCCCAAAGATACACATCTTTGAAAGTGCTGTGGGTCACTGTGAGTTAGTATCGACTCGGTGGTAATTGGGCTTGGGTTTCTGTAGATTGTTGTTTCAGATGAGAATTCCCTGAGAGAAAAATGCATTCATGTGATCTGTGGTTTAGTAGTTTCTGTTGTGGTGTGTAAAATCTTCAGGACTTTGATAATGCCTCTGTTTGTTTGAGCATGTTGCTTTTGAGTTTGTGAGCGTTGGAATAGAGCAAGTCCCCAGGTTACAAATGTCCCATTTATTAGACTTACAAACAACTAGTATCAGCCCTTTAATGTTATGTAAGTTTGCCCTCACTTTGATAGAATTGAACCAACCCCTACCTGCAACACATTCTTCATCACAATCACCTTCACTTGTTGCAGGTACAGCTTTTAAATCATTGAAAAGGCTGGAGCCTTTTCTTGCACTATACAGGAAGGCTAAATGGGTCAAAATTAACTCTATGGCAGTGAGTTTTGCTTTGTTTCTTTAATTAGTATTATTTTATTATTAATGCACTTGTTCTGACTGACCTACAAATTCCACTTAAAGACATACTTAGGAATGGATCTCTTTTATAACCCAGGATTGTCTGTATATTGATGTTTCTTAATCTAGTTTTTGCTTCTGATAATTCATATATATCCTACAAAGTAATGAAATATCAGAGATAAATTATTCAGCCTTTACATATGTGCCATGTGACCAGCCCTGAAATAGGTACTGCCAGTGGTGTATATGTGTATAATACTGATCTTTAAGTATAATCTCTTAAAAATAATTTATATGGTATTTTTTTGTTTTTAATTGTGATTTGGGTGAGAGTTTACAGAACAAATTCGTTTTCCATACAGCAGTTCATACACATTGTGTCTCATGACACTGACTGCAATTCCCTACAATGTAACAGCTCTCTTCCTACTTCCTCCCCATAGTTAACCTGTTCCTTGTTTCCTTCCCTCTGATGTGCTTCTGCGCCACCCCCCCAGCTGTCTCCTTGTGCATACACAGCCTTTGTATTTTCCCATGATTGATCTCTCCAAAGGGAGTATATCTACCTGATGTAAATGTTCAGCCCATATGCCTCTCTTTAATTTGGCTGGAAGCCACAGGAATGAGTACAATTCCAGACCTGAAGGGCAGCCAGAGGCCATAGTCTCAGGGATCTCACCAGGATTTATCAAACCAGCAAACCTGGTCTTTTTTTTTTTTTTTTATGATTTTGGGATTTGTTCCACATTGTTCTCTCACTCTGTCCAGGATCTCCTACACAGATTATGGTCTTTTTAAAATCCTTGACAGCATCACATTTATGTCATCAAAATTTTCCAATGATAATTATTTAAACTTCTTGTTAATCATGCCACAGGGTAGTATATGTTTTTTAAACTTTTTATTATGGAAATTTTCAAATACAAAAGTACAAAACATAATAACTCTTTGTGAACTGGAATAGCTGGAGAAGTATTCTTTTTTAAAAAAAAATTTTGATTGTGGGAAATTCACACAGCATAAAATTAATTATTTTAAAGTGAAAAAATTAAGTGGCATTTAGTACATTCACAATATTGTGCAACACCATCTCTAATTCTAAAACATTCTCATCATTGAAACATCTAAACATCATCATTGAAACATCTAAAACATTCTCAGTTGCTCTCCATTCTCCTGTGCCCTTATCCCTTATCCCTTGGCAGCTACCAGTTTGCCTTTTGCCACTGTGGATTAATTTGTTCTGCATGTTATATCCATGGAATCATGCAATATTAGATTTTTATATCTGGCTTCTTTCACTTAGCATGATGTTTCCAAGGTTCATGCACATTGTAGCATTTATCAATATTTCATTCTTTCTATGGTTGAATAATACTCTTGTTGTTTGTATATACCAATTTGTTTATCTATTTATCCATTGACAGACTTTGGGTTATTTCTGCCTTTGGCTGCTGAGAATAATACTACTATGAACATGTGTATACATATATTTGTTTAAATACTTGTCTTCTTTTGGGTATATACCTAGAATGGAATTACTGTGTCATGTGGTAATTTGTTATTTACCTTTTTGAGAAACTGCCAAACTATTTTCCACATTGGCTGAATTATTTTACATTCCAGTCAACAATATACGAGGATTCCAGTTTTTACACATCCTCACCAACATTTTTTATTTTCTGTTTAAAATTATTAGTGCCATTTTACTGGGTGTGAAATACTCCCTCATTGTGCTTTTGATTTGCGTCTCCCTAATGATTAATGGAGGAGCTCTGGTAGCATAGTGCCTAAGGCACTTGACTGCTAACCAGAAGGCTGGTGGTTCAAACCCACCAGCCACTCCTCGGAAGGAAGGCTGGGCAATCCTACTTCCGTAGTGATACTGCCTCGGAAACCCAAGGAGGGG
>NW_006921612.1:8734389-8745633 GCF_000298275.1 Orycteropus afer afer
ACCCAAGGAGGGGTCGCTATGAGTCGGGGCCGACTCGACGGCACATGACAACAACAACAGCAACAATGATTAATGATGTTGAATATCTTTTTATGTGATCATTGGCCATTTGTGTATCTTGTAGAAAAGTCCAAGTTCTTTGCCTATGTTTTTATTTAGTTTGTCTTTTTGTTGTTGAGTTGTAAGAGTTTTTTTAAATATATATTCTGGATGGTAGACCTTTATCCAACATTTGGTTTGCAAATACTTTCTCCTGTTCTGTAGCTTGTCTTTTCACTTGATCATGTCCTTTGATGAACAAAAGTTTTTAATTTTGATGAAGTCTCATTTATTTTTTCTTTTGTTGATTGTGCTTCATGTATAGTATCTAAGAATCTATTGCCAAACCCAAGGCCTTGAAGATTTACCCTTATGTTTTCTTCTAAGAGTTTTAGCTTGATATTTATAGTTAATTCCATTTTGAGGTAACTGTTGCAGTGGTGTGAGGTATAGGATGGATCCAACTTCATCCTTTTGCATGTGATGATCCAGTTTTCTCAGCACCATTTGGCAAGTGATTCTTTCTTCATAGAATGTTCTCAACAATCTCGTTAAAACCAGTTGGTCGTAGATTTATGGGTTTATTTCTTTACTCTCAATTCTATTCCATTTGTCTATATGTCTAGCCTTTGTTAGTAGTATCAGGCTGTTTTGATTACTGCAGCTTTATGGTTTGTTTTAAAATAAGCAGATTTGTGTCTTCCAATTTTATTCTTTTTTTTTCCAGATTGTTTTGGCCATTTGGAGGCCCTTGCAATTTCATGTGAAATTTGAAGATCAGCTTTTCCATTAGGCCATTGGAATTTTAATATGGATTACATTAAATCTGTAGATTGCTTTTTGTAATAGTGTCATCTTAAATATTAAGTCCTCCAGTTCAAGAACAGTAGAGTGTCCTTTTGATTTGCATTTAGTATCTTTTTGTTGTTGATTTTCAAAGACAATTATATTTGCTATTGATTTTGAAAACTTGCCTTTTGGAAGACATGTGAGCATCTCATAAATATAAATGATCATTTTATCTGCCTTTATTAGGCCTTAAAGGATCTCTGGTGGTATAGTGGTTAAGTCATTTGGCTGCTAACCAAAAGGTCAGTGGTTCGAACCTACCAGCTGCTCCATGGGAGAAAGATGAGGCTTTTGTAAAGATTTATAGCCTTGGAAACCGTGTTGGGGCAATTCTGCTCCATCCCATAGGATCACTATGAGATGGAATTGACTTGATGGCAGTAGAGTAGGTTGGGCCTCAGCACTCTGTTTTTTTAAAACTGTCATCTACAAATCTCATTTAATTGAGAATTAGATTATACTCGTAAATATTTATTTAAGTATCTTTGAGAATAGTGTAAGGTGATGGACAAAAGCTTAGACTCTGAAATCAGACAGACCTGGAATCTAGTCTAAGTGCCTTGGCCTGCTAGCAGTGTGACTTTGAATATGTCATTGAACTGCTCTTGGTGTCATATTTCTCATCTGTAAAATGAAACCGATTATAGTTTCATACGGTATTGTGAGAACTAAATGAATAATATGCAAAAAGAGCTTAGTGCAGTAGCTAGCTCATTGTGAGCACTGAAAGTTATTCAAGATTGAGACCGTTGCAGTTAGCATTTGTCATCAGCATCATCCAGTTGATTGTCCAGATTAGACATTTTTGTTTTTATCCAGTCTCTAGTGGAAGGGTCGCTATGAGTCAGGGCCAACTCGACGGCACATAACAACAACAACAACAGTGTTGATCACACTATATTTATTTATTTGTATGTCTTTCTCTTTAGACTAGAAGCTCTCTGAAGGCAGAGACTATGTCTTGTTGACTCTTGTATTCCCAGTGTCCGGTATAGTGCTTTGCAGAAATTCAGTAAAGATCAGTTGAATAATCACTTGAAAAAGTTCTCAACCCTTTTACAACTTGTGCTCTTTTTTGTTAAAAATAAAATTTATATCTACCTTTAGGATAGTTTGAAATTCAAAGTAAGTAAAATATTACATCTAAAACACACTAAAGTTTGGGAACAAAGAGTTGTTTTATTTTCAAAGTGTGAAGCACCCTGAAAGATTGTGATACACATAAGTCATGGGGTACCCCACTCCACCCACCCCTTGAAGAATCAATCCACCAGTGAACAAATTGTCCAGAAACAACTTGGGTTTTAATGTCAGTTAGGGCACTAACTAGAAATACTAAAACCAAACCCACTGCCATACAGTTGATTCTAACTCATAGTGACCCCTGTTGGGTTTCCAAAAGCCGTAAATCTTTTTAGAAGTAAGTTGCCTCATCTTCCTCCCACAGAGCAGCTGGTGAGTTTGAACCACTGGCCTTGGGATTAGCAGTCAAATGCCTTACCACTATGCCACAAGAGTTCCTATAACTAGGTCTATGACTTAGAATTTAGTTATCTCTAAAGATGATGAGAGTTGGATCATAATATCTCAGCTTTTTATTTACTGAATGACTGATTGCTTATTGTGCATCAGATAATCTATTCCACACTTTTCATCTAAATCCTGAAAAATTGTAAGTGGCTAGTAGTATTTATTACTCTCTTTTTACTAATGAGGACACAGCCTTACAGAGGTTAAGGTTTTGCTTCTTGCTACCCAGCTAACAAGTAGAGTAACTGAATATGGGCAATTATAAAGAATATCACTAATGATATAATTGAGTAGAAAAGCAACTTCATGCTTGTCATGGAGGTCATTGTTACAGAGGTGGATGCAGATCATCTGTGCAGATGAACTTACCTTATTGGATTAATGAAGTCTTACAGAGCAGGAGGCTCTGCTAAAATGTTACAGTATTCCCCAAAAGATTGCCAGGCATGTCATCTGAGCAGTGAAGTTAGGCACCTTAAGGTGATGGTGGGTGTGGTGGGGTGAGAGATAGGGGATATAAGGCACTGTTGAGAAACGAAACTCCTGTTTCATAAAGGTGTTATATATCCCTCAAGTTACAGGGAAAATATACTTTCTTTTTAAGAAAAAAGGAAAATTTTTTCCCTAAGGAGTTCTCAGAAATATTTTTATAAGGTAAATAATGAGTTCTGCTTTCAGTTAATAAAGTCCTTAAATGAATCTTGAAGTCCTCTTAAGCAGTTTCATATTAAGTCTGGAGTAAATTGTTAATGTTGGCAATAAGTAGATATATAATTAAAGTATGTTAATCTTTTTATTTATTTAGCTTCCTTTTGTTTCAATTTATACTGCAAATGTTTTTCTACTTCCTCATGGTCCTCTGATAACAACAGCACTCTGAGCCAACACTGTTTTATGGATGTGTGTGTATCGGTGTGTATGTGCATGTATGTGTGAATGTGTGAGAGAGAGAGAATGACTGACTGACTGATCTACCCTACGCAGTGGATAAAATAAGTTTTTTCTTTGAATCAGTTTTGGAGCCTAATTTCTATAACATTTCTGTGAAAAAAAATTGTGCAAAAAGCCTCCATGTTGGAGGTTTCTATTGTTTCATAGCAATAAGCTAAAAAGTAATTTTAATCATAGTTACTTTGAGTTGTACATGATGACTTCAAAAACATGTTCATGAATTGCTTATGACACAAAGGGAAAAGAAAATTGAAAGTGTGTGTATGTGTATTTGTATTTGTGTATTTTAGTTGAGAGAAATAGTTTAGATTTAATTTCAAACCCAGAGATCCTAATCAGTTTTTTCCTGAATTTTGTGAAATGAGTGGTTAAAGGTTTTCTGAGTTCATAGTGAACATTAGAACATTGGAAAATATGTGTTTGGAATTCTGAAACACATATGATTCCAAGTGTTTCAAATAAGGAGTTATGGACCTATGGCCTTCTCAGAAAATGTTTTGTAGATAACAACAAATTAGAAGTTAAAAATTGACTAGATTTATATAAGAAAGTTTGCTTTACTTGAGCTACCATATTTTCAGAATAAATAAATTTTAGTGTACCAATTTTTAGCAGATTCTGATTCTTAGTACTTTTTATGAGTAATACTATCAAAAGATAAAGGCAGAGTAGTACAACATTGGTATTGGAGAAATTAATTTGAATAAACAAGTAACTGATGTTCTTTCAGGAGTATTCTGAAATCCAGATTTATTACTTCTTTTTCATCATTGTGCCTTGAGTTATAAAATAGCTCTAATCCTTGATCCATATAACCCAAAATGCTTTTCATGTAATTAGGAAACTTGGAATGTTCTTGTAGATTAGGGCCACTGATAGGGGAGTTTCTGAGGTTTGTTTTTTTCCCTCATTTCTCTTAGGGCTTGTGGAATGGTACTCTTTCTTTAGTGTCTTCACAGAATTTTAGACTTTCGGGAATTCCTTATTTTTTATCTGGGATTTCTATGTTGGTATATAAGCAATTTTTAGCCTAAATTTTTTCAACTTGATGTTTGTGATTAGATATCCTTCCTCTAACAGTACTCTTAATTTTTATAGGTATGCCTTACATTTTCTTGTACAAAGTGGAATATCCTATTGTATCATGATCATAATAGGAGTGGAAAACATGCACAAGTAAGTATTCACTTTGTTCACATATTAATATGTATTCCACTGTAGTAGAATTAGATTTTATTTATTATATTAAAAAATACTGAATTGTAATAATTTTTTCAAACTGTCATAAATATAAAAATATAATTATTGGTATGCATCAGGCTCCTGTTTTACTTATTTTTAATGTCTTTCAAAAAACAGGGTTTCTCAACTTCTTTGCTATTGACATTTTGGGCCAAGTAATTAATTCTTGGTTGTAGGGGGCTGTCCTATCCATTGTAGGATATTTAGCAGCATTCCTGGCCTCTATCTACTAGATGCCCATAGCACCCTCACCCAGTTGTGACAACCTTGAATGTTCTGAGACATTTTCAAATGTCCATTAAGGGAAAAATCACTTCTGGTTGAGAACCCCACTGGGGTTCTAGAGGGGACAGAGCTAGAGGGATAGAGTGAAGAGAATACATTGGAAAGAGACTTAGAAGGTAAATTTGAAAGGATTTAGTGGTAGATGGGAAATGCAGTTAGGAAGAAAGATGTCAAGGATCACTCTCAGATTTTTGGCTTGAACAGTAGGATAGATAGAAGTACAATTTTCTGAGGTAGGGAACCTAGGAGAGGGAAAGGATGGTTAGGTGATAAAACATTTTAAGTGGGTATATATTCAGTACCAAAAACAGTACCTGGTATGTAGTTAACACTCAATGAATATTTACTAAATAAAAGAATGTTAAAATCTATGAGACATAAATTAGAGCTGGGGAGATGAGCATAGAAGTCTGGGCCAGAGATGTAAATGTGGGAATAGAGGTGTACAAAAAGTACTTGGTTGAACCAGGGCTTCAAACTATTTCTTACTGGTTCAGTTATGGCCAAGAAAGTGAAACTGATACAGACCCAAATTTTAAAATTTAAGTGAACCAAAATGGGAAAAATTACAGGTTGAAATTTAATCTTCCTCTTAGAAAACAAGGGCAGTGTATGCATTACACAGCAATCAATATGCAGCCAAATCTCTTGTCTATTGTATTTTAAGCAAAGTCAGAAATATTGGTACCCTACTCAAAGATGGTGGCCTGCTTAAAGATGGTGGCACACTGAATCCCTTTGATTGTGTGTAGCTCTCCACAGTCCTGCCATAATCCCATCTCATGTATCAGGCCCCTGAAGGGACTCACTATGCCTCTTCTGAGACTCCTTTCCCAGGGCTTTGACCCGTAATTAAATGGAACCATTATCAACTGTTCTGGTTATCTTTCCAGATCCTCCCAGCTTTAAAACTTTGAGCCTGTTCTGGTTTTGCTTTGTTGGCCTTGACTAAACTGGTTTCAACTGCTTCAAAGCCCTAGGTTGAACAACCAGGGACAGAGTGCACTAGTAGATCCTGTTGAGGTGTTCCGTAATATCTGTTAAATGATATATGGCATTTGTACTGTGTTTGGAATTCTGAAACACATATGATTCCAAGTGTTTCAAATAAGGAGTTATGGACCTATAGCTTTTTTACCCTCTGCTTTTTCTAAGTCTAACTCTATTGTGCATGTTCAGTGTTTGGCATTTTGGTCTTCTCCATTTTGATATGCTGTCTTCTCTCAGTTTCCATTAACACTGCCTGCACTGAGAAGAAATATTTTGATGGTGTTTCAAGTGAAGCAATATTTGTACCTTCATGATCCTATTTTTAAAAATCTTATACAGATGACAACTTGAAAATGATAGTAGGTTTATAATATTTGATAAAAATATTGGTATGTTTTTAATCTGGATAATGGAAGGAAAGACTGATTAGATTATTGTGAACAATTGACTGTCTTACTGCATAGGGCAAAGAGTAATACTACGAATTAAACTGGAAGGTTAGTAAATTCATATCTAATAAAAGGAAATTGTTTCTTTTTCTGAAAGGCTACCTGTCTGGTTAACTTTATGATACTTCAGACCAGCCCTGTACAATCGGTGGCCACTAGCCACATGTGGCTATTTAAATTTAAATTAATTACAGTTTAAAATTTAGTTCCTCATCATACTAGTACTAAATTGGACAGCACAGCGAGAACATTTCTGTCCTGATGTTGGTGATATTAGAATAGGATTTCAGTGTTGAAATTTGACGTTATTGATGGAGCAGATTAGGATAAGTCTTTTGTCATGTAAATTTAACAGTAAAGTGTTTACTGTAAATACCCCAAACCAAACCTGTTGGCGTCAAGTTGATTCTGACTCAGTAGTGACCCTGAAGGACAGAGTAGCCCTGCCCCTTAGGGTTTCCTGGGTTGTAATCTTTATAGAAGGAGACAGCCACGAAGTGGCTGATGGGTTTGAACCGCCAAACTTTTGTTAGCAGCTGAGTGCTTAACTGCTATGCAGTGAAAGTTCCTCACAGTAAATAGAAAATGGATAAATAATTTTAAAAGTGTGTGTATTTAACTCTCATGTTTAGCCTCTTTCTATTTCAGTTTATACTCATACATGTTTTTCTACTTGACTTTACTCTTTTTTTCTCATTCTCTATATATGCACATTGCTTTTTCTACTCAGGCCTTATGTTAATTTAAAATGTTAAATGGATCAAACTCTTTAGAGTTTCACTTGCATACACTGGATGGGACTTATGCATTCCTGTGTGTCATTTAAAGTTTTTGTTTATGTATAATACGATTGTATTTATTTCTTTCAGTCTGGTCTTACATGGTATATGTAATACTTTTTTTTTTTTAACAATCAGGGTTTAAATCTATAAAGTAAAGAATTTGGACTTAAATGTAACAGTTTTGAAATTCGTGAATCTCTCTACTTTATGTTACTAATGAGATATTTATAATATAGGGTAACACTCTATTGAAGATTCATGTGTAAATTGAAATATTTTAATCTAGTTTTAATCTATTTTTGTAGCTGCCTTTGACACTGTAATGTATGTTGTATTACTTTGATATATGTAGATAATTTACCTTTAAAACTTAAGCCATCCTAGAATTCAATGTTTTATATAGTATCTATTTTTATATCAGCTTTACTATTTTAAGGAAAAGAAATAATAAGATTTCTTTTATAAATATAACATTTAAAATTTAGGTGATAGAAAAGAGGGATGGTCATTAATAGAGGGAGAATTATGAACTTTATGAGTGATTTACTATGGATTATTGTTTTGAAACAGATTGTCTAAAAAGTTAGTTGAAATGTTTACCTTCTTTTCAATATAGCCTTTATATAAAATGGGAGTGAAATAATGCAAAACCTGATATTTTACTGTTAAAGTGATAATGAAAAAATACGTTGTTACAAAAATTAAGGAGGGAATAGTAAGATCACAGAATATAAGAACAATATGCAAAAATCTATTTTATTTCTATATATTAGAATGAACAGTTCAAAAGGGAAAATAAAATATCTGTTCACAGTAGCATCAAACAATAATATGTGTAACAAACTTAACATCACTACACTGAAAATAAAAAGCATTGCTGAGAGAAATTAAACCAAACAAAACCAAACTTGCCCTAGAGTTGGATCTGACTCATAGTGACCTCTCCTAGGGTTTCCAAGGCAGTATCACTACAGACGTAGATTGCCTAATCTTCCTTCTGAGGAGTGGCTGGTGGGTTTGAACCACCAGCCTTCTTAGCAGTCAAATGCCTTAGGCACTACACCTCCAGAGCTCCTAGAGTATCCTCAAAGGAAGGAAATGTTGAAGGGAAGATTTCATAGCTGTCTTTAAATATTGAAAAGGAGAATATATATGTTCATTTTGTTAAAGCATCGACATGGAATAGAGTCTCTGTATGAAATATGAAGAGGCACATATTTGGCCCAAAAAATAATGACCTCATTTACTGTGAAACTATTTAGCAAAGTGATTTGTGAAGTTTTGAATTTGCAATTGAAGGTATTTAAATAGATGCTATTGGGACATTTTGATTTGAATGCTAAAGTAGATAGCACTAGATTTCTTCTCAATTCTCTTCTTATGATAATTGTTGACAAGCCACTGTTGGAGCTGCTGTAGCGACAGAATGTGGGGTGTCCATCAGGTATGAGTACCATTCGCCTCCCCCTCCCCAAATCCATAAAGGACACTAAAGGAAATTTGAGGAGTTCTCTATAATTTCAGTACTGACTTTGTCCATTTTTTTCTGCATTTTATACCCTCATTCATCTATTCTTTTTCTTTGAATACCCATTACCTTATTTATTTATTTATAATCCCTCGCCAGCACACATAGAATGGTGGAGGAGGACTATGTGCCACATTGAGTGCTGAGTGATTTACCACTCTGAGCTAGGTGTTGGCACCCTTATTTTATGAGTTAAGCAGATGGAAACTCTAAGTTATGTAACTGTCTAGGTTACTTTAACTAGAGAATGGTGGATATGAACCCACATCTGCTCTGTTTATTATTCATTTTCCCATGACAACCATGGTGTTTTAAGTAATCTAGTTTCCTTTGACTGAAATTCATTCACATTGTCTGTCACAGGCTGTTTACCCTTTACCTCTGTTTCAAAAATGAAAAACTCTTCCTGTTGAAGGAACCACAGGTATCAGCAAATGGAGGAGAGAATCCTCCTGAGAGATAAGATGAGGAGAAGTGTAAGTGAGCTTTTGTCTCTTGGCTTTGACCAAGAGCTTATGCTTTAGAATGGTCCACAGTTTATTCTGCTGTGCATGTATGTTTTAAGGTAACTTTGGGAGAAAAGGTTGGCAGCTTATCTTTTCCTCCCTCAGATGAGTTCCCTTTTTCCTTGGGGACTTTGAAGTCTAGAAAGCAGCACTGGAAACCTGTTTCCTGGGACCTGCTCAGTGTAGAAGATAGGAGAACTTTTTTGACACCACTGTCTCTTAGTAGCTACAGCCCAGAGACCTGGACATTACTTGCTTCATAATAAACCCTGAAGATATGTCCCAGCCCCAGTCTCCTTGTTTTGGAATCCTTCCTTTCCCACACATCTCTGACAAATACCTGTAGCTTTCCCTTGTGCTCCTTGCCCTTGCAGTGTTGATTTCCCACTCTGAACTGTCAATTTCTCTTGGTCTCAGTGATGGATTATTTAGATTGCAAGACATCTGACTCCGGTGCCAGCAGCAGTAAGCAACTGGACTTGCTGGAGCATCACTTAGCCAGGGCTTCAAGTCTTAGGCTTCAACTGTGGAGAGTTATTCTTAGGCTTAAGACATGGGTGGAAGGGCAAGTGAACTATGACAATATATAAAGGAAAAGAATTGAGGTTCATTCCCTTTGATGCAGGTATGTATCAGTCTTAATTTAGTAGAAAGATAACTTAATGATTTTGTGTTAGAGAAAATTCCAGTAAAGGCTATTAATTGTGCAATTAGGTTATTTATTGGTTCATGCATTCATTCATTTTATTTATTGGACCAAGTTAGTAACTGTCTACTATGTGTTAGACACTGTACCTGCAGCTCTTTCCCTGAAGGAATTCAATGTAGTAGGAGGTATATCAACTCCTATTTTAGTATAGTGTGTTAAGTGCTCTGATGGAGGATAGTTCATAGGAATAGCTAACCCAGCTGTGAGCAAGAAATGTAGGGAAAACCTTCCTGGAGGATATGATGTATGAATTTGAGACAAGAATGTTAACTAACTGAAGAGGTAATATAGAAGAACTTTACTGGCATAGTAAACAGCACAGATGAAGGCTTTTAGGCATGAAAGAGCATCTTGTGAAAGTACTAGTAGCTTAACATGTAGCTACTACATGTAGAGTATGATTGTATGTATGTGTGTGTTCCCAGGGAAGGATGAATGGGAGTAGAAACAAAGAGGGTGGAATTGGAAAATTGGGTATATATAGGGAATGTGTGGCCCTTAGTTTATATAAGAGGAAGGGGAATAGAAATGTGTTCAAGCATAAATGGCAGGAATTAGGAAGACGTTTTCTGTAGAAAAGGTAACAGTTTGACTAGGTTCTGTGGTGAATTGTGCTATGTGCAGAGTAAGCTCTTGTGGAACCTAAGCACTGTTCGTGTATTTTATTTTTTAATTTTTCTATGCGAAAAATTTGTTTTGTAGTCCAAAAAACATTCTTAGACTTCTGGAATACAGCATAAGGGCACTGCTATTATTGAAATACAAACAGCAAAAATGTGGGATGGTTAAAACAGGAAGCATAGAAAAGCCTGTTAACCTTGAGACGTTAAGCTGAAATATTTTTTTTTATAACTTGGCATGTAATTTTCAACAAAATAAATGACTACAGAAAAAATGTAAAAGATTTACGTGTATATAGTAAAATTGCATATGTGTAACGGTTTGCCAAAGTATATATGGGATTATATTTCAAGAGCTTAGAGAAATGATTTTAAACCTATCATCATATGGTTCAACGACCCACCAGTTTGAACAAACATTTATTATGTGCTACAGTATTTCCAAGGATCCCTGACGGCACAGTGGCTAAAGTGGTTGGCTGCTAACGGTATGTCTGCAGTTTGAACCCACCAGTAGCTCTGTGGGAGAAAAGGCCTGCCAATCTGCTTCCTTAAAGATTTACAGCTAGGAATCCCTATGGGCAGTTCTACTGTGTCCTTATAGGGTCACTGTGTGTCACAGTAGACTTAAGGACCCACAACAACAACAGTAAGAATATTTGCAGAAACCGAAAAATCACCCTGCCAGCCAGGGACCGCGTGGACTGTGCACCGTGGCTGGGGAACAAGCAGAGAAGGTGAGGAGAAGGGTGGGCTGAGCTGTG
>NW_006921612.1:8753978-8755018 GCF_000298275.1 Orycteropus afer afer
AAAAAAAAAAAAAAAAGAATATTTGCAGAAACTCGAAGATAACAGAGATGTAGTCCTTATCTTCTAAAATGCACAGTTGGGGAATATTAAGATAATCATTCATGCAACAAATATTTTAGTATGCTAAGTGCTGGGATCCAGTAATGAATGAAAAAGATATGATTTGTCTCCTCAAGAAGCTTATAGTCAAACTATTGGTCATAGCATGATTACTGTTACAAAAGAAGGAAGCACTAAGTGTGGAAGAAGCATAAAGGAGGGAGCAACTAACTTGGAGTATTATAAAACTCAGACTATATGTGTCAGCTACCTAATATATATTCAGTTTAGTAAAATAATCAACAGAATACAGATTTTTTTTGGTGTTAAGCAGAATTATGCTAAAGTGTGTTTTAAGATATGAAGAAATAGAAAAAATATTTTCCTCAGAAACCTACATTATTGATAATAAAATTGTATAGCAGGCTAATCCAGTGCCATAGAGTCAATTCCAATTTGCACTGACCCTATAGGACAAAGTAGACTGCTCCAGAGGGTTTCTAAGGCTGTAATCTTTATGGAACCAGACTTGCCTCATCTTTCTCCCACAGAGTGACTGGTGGGTTTCAACTGCCAGCCTTTTGGTTAGCAGCCCAATGTTTTAACCACAGGCCACCGAAACTCCTAAAACAGTTTAGGACTTTAGAAAAGATTGAATTCACACTGATTTCCCTGGGGTGGCTTCAGTGATTGATTGCATGAGCACTGATTTGGATTCACTTCTAGCTCTGTTAATTTTTTTGTAAGTTCTATCAATTTTTAATTAGCTTTGGGGCTTTGATTAAGTAACTATCTCTCTCAGTCTAAATTGGATTAAGTTAGTAACTCAGCTGAGGACTGTGGCGTCTACGTGCTTTATATTATGGGCATCTAGGTAAGCTTTTGTTTGATAAAAGCTTAAGCTACCAAAAAGTAATGTGTTTAGACTTCTGGATGAAAAGCTTTCTAGAGTCATTCTTAATTATACAGGTTTTTTTTTTTTTTTTCCTCCTGATGATGCC
>NW_006921612.1:8755983-8787486 GCF_000298275.1 Orycteropus afer afer
CCACTCCTCGGAAGGATGGTTGGGCAATCCTACTTCCGTAGTGATACTGCCTCGGAAACCCAAGGAGGGGTCGCTATGAGTCGGGGCCGACTCGACAGCATATAACAACAACAACAACATGCTAAGCAAATAATCCAAGAAACTGGACTAAATGAAGAAGAATGCGGCTTCAGGATTGGAAAAATACTCATCAACAGCCTGCAATATGTAGATGACACAGCCTTGCTTGCAGAAAATGAGGATGACTTAAAGCACTTGCTGATGAAGATTAAAGACTAAAGTCTGCAGTATGGATTACACCTCAACATAAAGAAAATGAAAATCCTCACAAATGGACCAATAAGCAGCATCATGATAAATGGAGAAAAGACTGAAGCTGTCAAAGAGTTCATATTACTTGATTCCACAATCAATACCAATGGAAGTAGCAGTCAAGAAATCAGATGGTATATTGCACTGGGCAAATCTGCTGCAAAAGACTTTGTTAAAGTGATGAAGAGCAAAGATATCTCTTTGAAGACTAAAGTGCGCCTAACCCGAGCCATGATATTTTCAGTTGCTTCAATGCATGTGCAAGCTAGATAGTGAATAAGGAAGACTGAAGAAGAGTTCATGCTTTTGAAATGTGGTGTTGGCGAAGAATACTGAAAATACTATGGACTTCCAAAAGAGTTAACAGATCTGTCCTGGAAGAAGCATAGCCAAAATGCTTTTGGAAGTGAGAATGGCTACACTTCGTCTCACCTACTTTGGCTTGTCAGAATGGACCATTTCCTGGGGAAGGATATCATGCTTTGTAAAGTGGAGGGTCAGCGAAAAGGGGGAAGGCCCTCAATGAGATAGATTTGACACCATGGCTGGAATGATGGGCTCAGGTATAGCAAGGATTGTGAGGCTGGCACAGGACCAGGCAGTGTTTCCTTCTGTTGTACATAGGATTGCTATGAGTCGTAGCCAACTCAACAGCATCTAACAACAGCTTGGTTTTGAATTTTTTTTCTAACTGTTGTTGATTTGGTTTTAGTTTCTAGTTTTTATGTAAGAGATTTCTGAAAAGATTGTATTAGTTCATACTGTTGACTTTAAATTTGAAGAGCTGCTGCTTTTGTTGAGTGCCTGGGTAACATGACTAGATTAATGAATGACATGCTTGATATGTTGATTTGCAGGACTCTGTTAGTGTTTTCTTGCACTTCCTCCTTGTTTTTTCTTTTTCTTTCCCCGTAAGCTCTGCTGGAATAGGGCATAAGGCATTTGACTATTAAAGAAGGCTAGCAGTTCAAACCACCAGCCACTCCTCAGAAGGAAGATTGGGCAGTCTACTTCTGAAGAGATACTGCCTCAGATACCCAAGGAGGGATCAATATGAGTCAGGATCAACTTGACGGCAGTGAGTTTAGAAGTTGTGGTGGTGTGGTGCCTAAGGCATTTGACCACTAACTGGAAGGTTGGCAGTTTAAATCCACCACTCCTCAGAAAGAAGACTGGGAGATGTGCTTCCATAAAGATTTAAAACCTTGGAAACCCATTGAGGGTCGTTATAAGTCAGAATTGTCATGATGGCAGTGTGTTTGGTTTTGGGTTTTTGTTTGTTTATTTGCTTTTTTAATTTTTATTATGATTTGGGTGAAAGTTTACAGAGCAAATTCACTTTCTATACAGCAGCTCACATACACTTTGTCTCATGACATTGACTGCAGTTTCCTACAATGCAACACCTCCCCTCCCACTTCCTTCCTAATAGTTACCTCTTCTCTGTGTCCTTCCCTCCCATACACTCCTGCCCCCTGAGCTATCTACCTGTGCATACACAGCCTTTCTATTCTCCCGTAATTGATCTCTGCAAGGAGTTTATCTACCTGATGTAAATGTTCAGCTCATAAGCCTGTCTTTTGTTTGCCTGGAAGCCACAGGAGTAGGTTCAATTCCAGACCTGAAGGGCAGCTAGGGGCCATAGTCTCAGTGGTTCCGTCAGGCTCTATCAGACCAGCAAACCTGGTCCCTTTTTTAAAGAAAATGATTTTGAGTTTTGTTCCACATTGTTCTTCCACTCTATCCAGGATCTCCTATATGATCCCCCTCCGAGTGATTGACACTGGTAGCCATCTAGTTCTTCTAGTCTCATAGTCATGTAGGCTGAGGATAGCATGTTATACCAGTGACTTGGACTAATTGGTTCCATGTGTGTTTGGTTTTCTTCATTCTTCTTTGCTTTGGATGAGGAGAGACACATTATTACATCGAGATGGGTGCTTGCAAGCTTTTAAGATCTGACTGGCTACTTGCCAAAGTAGGATGTGGAACAGGTTTTTGTGTAGTATGTTAGCCAACTGAGCTTGATGTCCCCTGTGACTATGGTCCCGAGCCCACATGCAGGTCCAACTACTCGCTCCTTCTGGGTATCAGGCTATGGCCAAGAAGTGACTACAACCTTGTCCCTTGTCAACTCTATTATATACCTGGGAATTCTTACAGAACATACAGATATACTTGTAGAAACGTTGTCTGCCAACCCTATACATGGGCTTGGGCACACTTCCCCCTGCAGAGACATACCTAATCATTCAGCTTGTCCACCCATCTATCTGCCTGTATATCAGTGTTTGCCTTCACTGACAACACTATTTACAATAGCAAAAAGATGGAAACAACCTAGGTGCCCATCAACAGAAGAATGGATAACCAAACTATGGTACATACACACAATGGAATACTATGCAATCCTAAAGACTGACAACACAGTAGTGTGTGTGCAGCAGGGTTCATCTTTGTTGTCTGTACCTCCTGTGTACCTCTCTATGTCTTCCTCTTCCTCAGTGCCACCGTGTTGATCACTCACATTTGGTACATTGCCCTTTGCTTCAGCTGAATCAATACTTGTCACTACCTATCTAACAGTGTTCCGTCCCCTCCCCTCTCAACCCTGGTAATCAACAGAGAAAATTTCCTTCCATGTATAAACTTTTCCTTGACTTTTTACAAGAACAGACTGCTACAATATCTGTCCTTCTGTAATTGACTTACTTCACTCAGCATAATGTCCTCTAAGTTCATCCACATTATGCAGTGTTTTGCAGATTCTGTGTTATTCTTTAGGGTTGCATAGTATTCCATTGTGTGTATGTACCGTAGTTTGGTTATCCATTCTTCTGTTGATGGCCACCTAGGTTGTTTCCATCTTTTTGCTATTGCAAATAGTGCTGCATTGAACATGGTGTGCATATGTCTGTTCTTGTTCCAGCTCTTACTTCTTTAGGATATATACCCAGTAATGGAATGGCTGGGTCAAATGGTATTTCTAATTCCAACTTTTTAAAGAATCGCCATACTGCTTTCCACAGTGGTTGTACTGTTTGACAGCCCCATCAGCAGTGTATGACAGTTCCAAACTCTGCACATCCTTGCCAGCATTTGTTGTTTTCTGCCTTGTTCAGCTTTTCTACTAGTGCTGGGGCAAGATGGTGTCTCATTGTTGTTTTGATTTGTATCTCTCTAATGGCTAATGATTGTGAGCATTTCTTCATATATTTCTTGGGTGCCTGAATATCTTCTCTGGTGAATTGTCTATTTGTATCTTCTGCCCATTTTTTAATTGGATTATTTGTCTTTTTGTTGTTGAGGTGTTGGAGTTGTCTATAAATTTGAGAGATAAGTCCCTTGTCTGATACATTGTTGCCAAATATTTTTTCCCAATCTGTAGGTTCTACTTTGACTCTTTTTGGAGAAGTCTTTGAAAGCACATAAAAAATTAATTTTTAGAAGGTCCGAGTCATCTAACTTCTCTTCTGCTGCTTGTGCATTTTGGGTTATGCTTGATAGTCTATTTATGCCATATATTAGGGCCCCTAAATTTGCCCCTATTTTTCTTTGATGAACTTTTTAGTTATAGGTTTCATATTTAAGTCTTTGATCCATCATCTGGAGTTAGTTTTTGTGTATGGTGTGAGGTATGGATCTTGTTTCATTTTTCTGCAAATGGATATCCAGTTTTGCCAGTACCATTTGTTAAACAGTCTCTTTCCCATTTAATGGATGTTGTCCCTTTATCAAAGTTCAGCTGACCATAGGTCAATGGATCTATTTCTGGGTTCTCAGTCCTATGCCATTGGTTTATGTGTCTGTTGTTGCACCAATACCAGGCAGTTTTGACTACTGTAGCTGTATAGTAAGTTTTAAGATCTGGGAATTTGAGACCTCCTACTTTGTTCTTCTTCTTCAGTAATGCTTTGCTTATTCGAGGTCTCTTTCCTTTCCATATAAAATTAGTGATTGGTTTTTCCATATCCTTAAATAATGCTGATGCTATCTGAATTGGAATTGCAATGAATGTATACATTGCTTTGAGTAGAATTGACATTTTCATAAAGTTCAGTCTTCTAATCCACAAACAAGGTATGTTCTTCCATTTATGTAGATCTCTTATGGTTTCTTGAAGTAGTTTTTTTTTTTTTTTTATACTTTTCTTTGTACAGGTCTTTGGTGTCCCTGGTAAGAGTTATTCCCAAGTATTTTAAATTTTTTTGGTAGCTATTGTAAATGGTATTGATTTCTTTATCTCTTTTTCAACAATCTCTTTGCTGGTGTAGAGGAATCCAACTGATTTTTGGATGTTGATCTTGTATCCTGCCACAATGCTAAATCTCTCAATTAGTACCAGTAGATTTTTTTACTGAGTCTCTTGGGTTTTCTAGGTGTAGGATCATATCATCAGCAAACAGGGATAGTTTGACTTCTTCCTTACCAATTTGGATGCCTTTGATTTCCCTTTCTTGCCTTACTGCCCTGATTAGGACTTCTAATATAATGTTGAATAGAAGTGGTGATAGAGGGCATCCTTGTCTGGTTCCTGTTCTCAAGGGGAATGGTTTCAGTCTCTCTCCATTGAGGATAATGTTGGCTGTTGGTTTTACATATATGCTCTTTAATATGTTGAAGAATATCCCTTCTATTCCTATTTTACTGAGAGTTTTTATCGGAATGGGTGCTGGATTTTATCAAATTCCTTTTTTGTATCAATTGATATGATCAGGTGGTTCTTTTTCTTTGTTTTATTTATGTGGTGGATGACATTGATTGTTTTTCTAATGTTGAACCATCCTTGCCTACCTGATACGAACCCCACTTGGTCATAATGAATGATTTTCTTCATATGTTGTTGGAATCTATTGGTTAGAATTTTGTTGCATCTATATTCATGAGGGATATTGGTCTGTAGTTTTCCTTTTGAGTGATATCTTTGCCTGGTTTTGGTATGAAGGTTATGCTTGCTTCATAAAATGAATTTGGGAGGATTCCATCCTTTTCTATGTTCTGGAATAGTTTGTGTAGTATTGGTGTTGGTTTGTTTCTGAATGTTTGGTAGAACTCTCTGGTGAAACCGTCTGGACTAGGACTCTTTTTTATTGGTAAATTTTTTTGATGACCTGTTCAATTTCTTCTTTTGTTATGGATCTGTTCAACTTTTCCACCTCAGTTTGTATTAGTTTAGGTAAGTAGTGTGTTTCTGAAATCTGTCCATTTCTTCCAGATTTTCAGATTTATTGGAGTAGAGTTCTTCGTAGTGTCATGATAATATCTTTTTTATTTCAGCTGGTTCTGTTGTGATATTGCCCATTTCTTGTTCATGTTATTTGTATTCTCTCTCTCTTTTCCTTTGTTAAATTTGCCAGTGGTTTGTCAATTTTATTAACATTTTCAAAAGACCAACTTCTAGTCTTCTTCATTTTTTCTGTTGTCTCTCTGTTTTCTTCATTGATTTCTGCTCAAATCTTTATCATTTCCTTTCTTCTGGTGACTGTAAGCTTGTCTTGCTGCTCTTTTTCTAATTGTTGGAGATGTTGGTTTAAAGTGTTGATTTTGGCTCTTTCTTCTTTTTGATGTGTGTATTTATTGCCAGAAATTGGCCTCTGATCACTGCTTTTGCTGTGTCCCAAAGATTTTGGTATGTTGTGTTTTTTCAAGGAATTTTTGAATATCATTTTTCACTTTTTCTCTTACCCAGTTGTTCTTTTTTTCCCTGTTTTTTCAGTTTCACTCCTCATTTACCGTCCCTAACCTTAACCGAGTCTCCTCCCCTCCCTGCCCAGTAAACACCCCCCCATGTCCCTCATAGTTATGCAGTCCTGTGTGTCCTGAATTTCCTCCATGCGAATGTTGCCTCTCTCATTCCCAGTGGTCGATTGTTCCAAGGGATGCATTTCCATAGAGTATGTGGGTGCGTCACCCTGGTTTGAGTGGTCTGCGTGTACATCTTGTTTACTATTGGGTTGAGAGCCAGCCCCTGGGAGTGAGTTTTATTCCAGGCCCAGAATATATCCCAGGGCCATAGTATTGGTGGTCTCACCAGACTCCACCTGACCAGTAATTCTGGTCATTGTTGTGTTTTTGGATTTTGTTCCATGTTTTTCCTCCCACTCTATCCAGGATCTCCAGTTTTGATCCCTTCCTGAGTGGTTGGCATTGGTAACCAGGCACCATCTAGTTCTTCTGGTCTCAAGGTCCATCATGTCTTGAAGCCAATTGCTTCCAAATGCCCTTGTTTTTTTGCACTCTTCTTCGCTTCCGATGATAGGAGACCATTAGCTGCATCTTAGATGGCCCCTTGTAAGCTTTTAAGATCCCAGTCCCTATGCAGCTTGAAGAATACAGTCTGCAGTATGGATTACGCCTCAATATAAAGAAAACAAAAATCCTCATGACTGGACCAGTGAGCAGCATCACAATAAATGGAGAGAAGATTGAGGTTGTCAAAGAATTCACATTGCTTGGTTCTACAGTCGATGCCAATGGAAGCAGCAGTCAGGACATTAGACAGCGTGTAACACTGGGAAGGTCAACCGCAAAGGAACCGTTTCAAGTGCTAAGGAGCAAGGATGTCTCCTTGAGGACTATGGTATGCCTGACACAAGCCATGATATTTCCAATCACCTCGTATGCATGTGAGAGCTGGACAATGAATAAGGAAGACCAAAGAAGAGTTGATACTTTTGAGTTGTGGTGCTGGTGGAGAATGCTGAAAGTACCATGGACTGCTAAAAGAACTAATAAATCTGTCCTGGAGGAAGTGCACCCAAAATGCTCCTTGGAAGCGAGAATGGCCAGACTTTGTCTCACCGCTTTTGGTCATGTTGTCAGAAGGGACCATTCCCTGGAGAAGGATATCATCATGCTTGGTAGGGTGGAGGGTTGACGAAACAGGGGGAGGCCTTCAACGAGATGGATTGACTTGGTGGCTGCGATGATGGGCTCATGTATAGCAGGGATCATGGAGCTTGCATGGGATCGGGCAGTGTTTTGTTCTGCTGTGCATGGGGTCGCTATGAGTCGGAAATGACTCGACGGCACCTAACAACAACACTCACCAATGTAGGATGAGAAACAAGATTTTTATGTATTTTGTTGTGCCAATTTAGTCTGGTGTCCCCCAGTAGTGTGGTCCTGAGTCTATAGATCCGTTGGATCTCTATCCCTCAGGGTCTGGCTGTCTATGAGGGATTACTCTATGTCTGTCTTCTGTTGTTTCTGTAAGGATTGTGGGTATTTGGATCACTGGTATCTGTGCAAGATTAACCTCAGCTCAATCTATCTGTCCTTGGTCTAGAGTATAATCCTGTTCACTGACTCACATCTGATCTTCTCAGATGTTTATGTTTATGTTTATGTTTAGCCTGGTTTTTGTTGTTAATGGTAGTGCAGTATTTTGGATATGCGGTTGTTATTAGCATCTGTTGTCTATATCTTTTGTGCACAATTCAATGTCCTCCCTTTTCCTAATGTTATCATGGTGGTCACACTCTTTCTATCACATCCCTCCCCTTACCTACATCAGCATGTGACCCCAACTAGCCTGAAATTAATCCCTCCCCTTCCTTGTCCAACCCTGTAACCTACAAAGTGAGTTCCCTTTCTTAAGCAAACCCTTCTTTGTCCTTATCCAGTAATGGGCTCATTCAGTATTTGTCGTTTGCAATTGACTTACTTCACTCAGCATAATGTCCTACAGGCCCATCCATGTTGTGAGATGATTCATGTATCCTTCATTGTTCTTTAATGTAGCATAGTATTCCATTGTGTGAACCAGTCGTTCTTAAGGAGAATGTTGTTCAGTTTCCATGTTTGCTCTTTTTCCACTGATATTCTTACTGTTGATTTCTAATTTTATATCATTGTGATCTGAGAAGATGCTTTGCAGTATTTCAATGTTTTTAAATAAATTAAGGCTTGCTTTATGGCCTAACATATGGTCTAACCTGGAGAATGTTCCATGTGCACTGGAAAAGAACGTGTATTTTGCTGTTGTTGGGTGAAGTACTCTGTAGATGTCTATAAGGTCAAGTTGGTGGATTGTGTTGTTTAGTTCTATGCCTTTGTTGAGTTTCTTTTCAGTTCTATCTTTCATTGAAAATGGTGTATTAAAGTCTCCTACTATGACTGTGGAGTCATCTATTTGCCTTTTCAATTCTGTTAAAGTCTGATTTATGTATTTTGAGGCTCTTTCATTGGGTCCATAGACATTTATTATTGTTATATCATTTTGTTCAATCAGTCCTTTCATCATTATATAATATCCTTCATTGTCTCTTGTGGTGGTTTTTATCTTGAAGTCAATTTTATCAGAAATTAATATTGCCACATGTGCTCTTTTTTGGTTGCCAAAAATACATACATTTGCTTGATGTATCTTTTTCCAACCTTTGATTTTTAGTCTGTTTTTTTCTTTGTCTCTAAGATGTGTCTCTTGTAGACAGCATATTGATGGGTTATGTTTTTGTATGGCATCTGCACCTCTCTGTCTCTTGAGTGGTGCATTTAGTCCATTGACATTCACTGTAATTATCGACAAGTATGAATTGGTTGCTTTCATTTTGTTTTTTCCTGGTGTTCCTGGTTTCTTTGTTCCATATAATTTTCTGTGTTGAACTCATTATGTTTATGAATCATGTTATCGTTTCCTTTGTTGCTAGTTTTTTAGTACTTGCTAAATATTTGTGCTTATCCTCTTTCTTACTGTGATGTGAAGGTTTATCGTTTTTCTTTGAGGTTGCCCTGTGATTTGTCATTTCTCCCTGAGTTTAGAATAGTCCATTCTATCTTGCAACTCTCTTGACTTCCTCACCATTTAGAAGTTGTATAATACACTATTTTCCCCGTTTTTGGTTTGTAGTTGTCTTTATTTGCCAATTGATGCCTCTTTTCCCTGTATACAATCTTGTAAGCTTATTTTAGTTTGGATACATCCATAGCTGTGTTGGTTTCTGGGTTATGTCATCTTTGTATTCATGGTCAGTTGTTTGCTATTGTTGGTTTTCTGTACAAAGGACTCCCTTTAGTACCTCTTGTAAGTTTGGTCTAGTTTTAACAAATTCCTTTAATTTCTGCTTATCTGGAGATCTCTTAATTTCACCATCATATTTGAGGAACACTTTTGCCAGGTATATAATTCTTGGTTGGATATTTTTCTCTTTCAGGGTTTTATATATACTGTCCCATTGCTTGTCGCTTGCATGGTTTCTGCTGAGAAATCAGAGCTTATTCTTACTGGTTGTCCTTTGCAAGTAAGTTTTAGTTTTTCCCATGCTGCTTTCAGGATTTTTTTCGTTGTCTTCGGTTTTGATAAGTTTGATGATGATATGTCTCGTTGATTTTCTTTTGGAGTCTGTTCTGTTTGGGGTTCGTTGGACTTCCTGAATGGATATATTCTCATCTTTTATCATATCAGGGAAGTTCTCTTCCAACAAATTGTGGACAGTTTTCTCAGTGGTTTTCTTTTTCTATTCCTGTTGTGGAATTCCAATTACATGGTTATTCCTTTTGATGGTATCCCACGTGAACCTTAGGCTTTCTTCATTTTGTTTTGATCTTTTTTCTGATTAATCCCTTTCCAAAGAAGTATTGAGATATTTGTCTTTGGTCTCATTAATTCTGTCTTCCATTGTGTGTTAGACTGGGTTCTCTAGAGAAGCAAAACCAGTAAAGCTTATATATATAGAGAAAGAGAAATTTATCTTAAGAAGATGGCTCACACACTTACAGAAGCTGGCAAGTCCAAAGTTCCTGGATTAGATATCAAGCTGGAGACTTTTCCCGACTCATGCAGCTGCAGGACCTGAGGAGCTCAAGGTTGGTAGGCAGTATACTGGCTATTGACTCCAACAAATGACGAATCCAAAATCTCCAGGCCAAATGGTGGATCATTTGCTCACAGACAGTTGTAGGCAACACAACAGAAGCCCAATCCACAGAGAGTATCTCTGTTCCCAGGATGTCCATAAATATACTGGAAGCAGGACACAGCCCTAGGGAAACTCCCTTTCAACAGATTGGCTGCTCAGAACATCTGATGCCATCATTGGAATAACCACATCACAATTGCTTAAACCACTCAGAATTGTGGTCCAGCCAGATTGACACACAGCTCCAACTATCACACATTGATTTGGTTCTACGCCTTTGCCCTTTCAATGTGTTTTTTATTTCTGAATATTTAGTATTAATCTTCTGGATTTCTGTCTGTAGATTTTGTATTGTAATTTTTCATTTATTTTGTCATTTTGTTCTATTTTCTTCCAAAATTATTCTAAGGTTTTTTTCTGTGTTTTCCTTAATTTTGTCAGTGTTTTCCTTGATCTGTCTCTCAATCCTTTCAAGATACCTAAGTATAATTCGTTTGAATTCCTTACTGGGGAGTTCCAGTGCTGCTGCTGCTTCTGGGAAGTGTTCTGGATCTGTATCCCATTCTTTTGTTTCTACCACTTTATCTTGCCTTTTTATGTGAATTATAATGGTCTCTTGTCTACGAGACATTGTGACATTGTGGTATTTAGATCCGTGTTAAACTGTTTGTGAAGAGCATCTAAGGGTGAGTTAGGCTGTTCTTGGTGGTTGTTTATCGTTGGCCAGTTGGTGGAGAAAGAAGTGATGGCTCTAACTCAGTAACTGGAGCTGCAGGAGGTGCGGGTGTGGTTGTATCATATGGACATGTTTGCTGTCTCCCTGTCAGTTAGACAAAAACAACAATTGAAAAACCATCAAAAAAGTAAAAGCATGCAGGAAAAGAAAAAAACACACCACATAAACACACAGGAACAATCACCAGGAAAAGAAAAACAAAAATCTCCTCAATGTCTGAGGAGGAGGCAATAAGAGAAAAGAGGTAGAGTAGAAGAATAATGAAGAAAAAAATAAAGGGAAAAATGCAAAAAGGAAAACAAGGAATGGACTTAACCATGAGAAAGAAAAAAATGGGAACCAGGACAGGGAAGAGAGCAAAAGCTGAAAACTAGAACCTGGGAAGGGAAGAACAGAGAATAATAATTAAAAGGACAAAAAAAAACCAAGAATTTTAAAACAGACAAAAACAATCTAAAAGAAGGGGGGAGGAGGAAATCTGGGCAGGGCATGCTGGCTTCATTGGATGGATATTTTTGTGTGTGATTTGGGTGAAAATTTACAGAGCAAATTCACTTTCCATACAGCAGTTCACATGCATTTTGTCTCATGACATTGACCACAATTTATCACAATGCAACAGCTTCCCTCTCACCTCCTCCCAATAGTTACCTCTTCCCTGTGCCCATCCTTCCATGCACTCCTGCCTCCTGAGCTGTCTCCCTGTGCATAAGCAACTTTTCTTTCTCCCATGATTATTCTCTCCAAGGAGTGTATCTTCTTGAGGTAAATGTTCAACTCATATGCCTGTCTTTTGTTTGGCTGGAAGCCACAGGTGTGGGTTCAATTCCAGACCTAAAGCGCAGCTAGGGGCAATAGTCTCAGTGGTTCCACCAGGCTCTATCAGACCAGCAAACCTGGTCCTCTTTTCCTTTTTTTTCCCCAAATGATTTTGAGTTTTGTTCCACATTGTTCTCCCTCTCTATCCAGGATCTCCTACATAGATCCCCTTCCAAGTGATTGGCAGTGATCGCCAGGCACTATCTAATTCTTCTGGTCTCGTAGTCGTATAGGCTGCAGATCGCATGGTGTACCAGTTGCTAAGACTGTTTCCATGAACCTTTGGTTTTCTTCGTTCTTCTTTGTTCTGGATGAGGAGAGACCATCGTTGCATCTAGATGGCAGCTTGCAAGCTTTTAAGATGGGATGGAATTTCTGTTGGTCCAGAAGGTGGGTGGGAGTGAGGGATGGATGCACCTCCATTTGCCAAGAGGGTGTAGGGTATAAGAATAATAAGGGGAATATCGCATGTTTCCAGGCATTCATATCTGGAATGCCCTTGTGACCCCAGGCAAGTGGAGCATATTCTTAGGTCCCTGGAATCTGAGAGAATACTGCAGCTTTAAGTATCCAAAATGGTCAAACTGCCTATAATCATTCAAAATGGCTGCACCCTCCAGATAGCCAAAAGTCTACGGCTCAACCTATCCCCCTCTTCACTGCTTCCCCTTTTATTTACCAGCTACTAGTGCAGTCCTCCATGCAGCCCCTGGCTGGCAGGGCAGATTTTTAGGTTAATTCTTAGGTCCTAACACCACTTGTCAGTATCCAAGCTGTGTCTGTGCCTTCAGGATAGCTGACAGACCACGGCTCTGTTTGTCTCCTTTTTTTGGTGTTTCCATGCAGGTTCTTAATACTGATTGGAGTTTGGTACCCTTCTGTATCCTTCCTTTCAGGGTTCCGGGATTATCTTCTGTTACTTTGTTAATTGGCTCCCCTTTTCTTTGTTGAAGAGGGCCTGTACAGTTTGTCTGCCTATTTTGCCATCTTACCAGAACTCCTTTTTTTTTTTTTTTTTTAAGCTCTCCACAGAGCAACAGATACGGTGATTGGTGAAGCGAGCTCTAGTTAAGAAAGAGGTAGTTTTAGTTTATGTGGATTTTATTTTAGTCCACCATGACTCTAAGGATCTGATATTACAGGTTTCTATTTTCATCTGTTACCTGCCAAAACTAACAAGGCTCCTGCAGTGTGGATTTCTAGATGAAAATGTTCTCATTAGGAACTGCTTTAAGTCTACTAGGAATGAATAATGATCTTGGAAATGCCATCTGACAGGTAGAAACCTCAAGTCACTTGAAAATTTTTCCTCATGAAGTTAATTAGCAGTGGTTAGTGGCTCAGCAGGAACTCTGGGGAAATAGTAACTTCACTGAGGACAATCCCACAGTCCCATGAGAGAGAATAAAATGTGGCAGGAAGGAAACTGGACTCTTAGATTTTTTTATTTTGTACTCTCTGTGGACCATGCTTGGAAGCTTTCCAGTAGTTTTGAATAAAGGTGTGAAACCTTTTGGAATTGTACTATATAAGCTAAAAGTTGTATTTTAATTGGAGAACCATGAATAATTCTGTAATTCATTTTTTATCTTATCCTAATAGTGTTTCTGTAATCACTGTGTATCAGTCATTATTATTAAGCAATTCATATGCATTATCATTTAATCCTAGAAGGAACTCTTTGAGGTAGGTGTACCATACCATTTTACATATAATCAAAGTTTAGTAAGTGGTACATCTGGGATTTGAACTAGGCATGTCTGATTTCACCCAGAGTCCTCCAAACATTTTATTACTACATTGTATTGCTTCTAAACATTACTTCCAAGGCCTAAGCATTGTGATTATGGGAATGTGTTTTAAAAAACTACCATAAATTGTTTTTTGAGTGATGAGAGGTAATAATTCAAGAAGCTTTTGGTTATATGAAGAAGAACACAGCATCAGGATTGGAAGAAGTATATGAACAACCTGAAATATACAAATGGCACAACTTTTCTTGCCAAAGTGAAGGTGACTTGAAATGTAGTTAATGATGAAAGTAAAAGACTTCAGCTTTCAATATGTATTACACCTGAATATATAAAGAAAATGAAAATCTTTGCAACTGGACCTATAAACAGTGTGATAAATGGTGAAATTAAATTTGTCAAGGATTTCCTTCTTGGATCAACAGTCAGTGGAACAGTCCATGGAAACAGCAGTCAAGAAATCAAACAATATATTGCACTGGACAAATGTGATGTAAAAGACACCTTTGAAGTATTTAAAAGGAAAGCTATCATCTTGATGACTTATGTGTGCCTGACTTCAGCCATGGTATTTTTAAATGCTTCATATGCATGTGAAAGCTGGACAATGAGAAAGGAGGACCAAAGAAGAATTGACACATTCAGATTATAATAGTATTGGTGAAAAATAGTGAATGGTCTACCAGAAGGATGAACACATCTGTTTTGGAGCAAGTACAGCCAGAATGTTCTTTAGAAGCAAAGATGTTGTGACTTTCTCTCACTTAACTTTGGACACATTTGGAGAAAGATATCATGCTTGGTAAAGTTCATTAAAAAAGAGGAAGACCCTCACTGCTATGGATTGACACAGTGACTGCAACAGTGGGCTCAAACATAATGGTGATTGTGAAGATGGTTTAGGACCAAGCAACATTTTGTTTTGTTACACGTGGGATTGCTGTGGGTTAGAGCTGACCTGACAGCATGTAATAACAACAGTAAGAGCCAATAGTGTCCTTAAACAATCACAGGGTCTTATATGTGGGAGCTCTGGTGGCTTGGTGCCTAAGCCATTTGACTGATAACCAGAAGGCTGGTGGTTCATACCCACCAGCCACTCCTCAGAAGGAAGATTGGGCAATCTACTATCAGTAGAGATACCGCCTTGGAAACCCAAGGAGGGGTCACTGTAAGTCAAATCGACTTGACACAGTGAGTTGTTTGTTTGTTTTTAATATGTGTTGGTCCTTCTTCCTTAGATCAAATATATAGGTATTTTTACCCAAAAGAGTAAGTCAAATGTTTGCATATCATGCTTAGAATCTAAGGTTTTAAAATATCCTCAGGATATTATAGGAAGGAAACCTGTTGCTAACTTGGTGGATAATAAGAGGTCTAGAACCCATTGAATTTCAGAAAAATCTGTAGAACATAGCATGATTACATCATACTTTAGACTCAGAAAAAATACGATTTCAGATTCCATCATACTATTAAATTAGTTTACTATCTCTTTGAGAAGTATAGGTATCACTTGCTTTTCCAAAGTTTACTTTACACTACTTCACTTTTATGGAAGACCTACATTAGTACATGTTTTCATCAACTGAAAGAAATCCAGAAAGGACTTTTGCTTTTACAAAAAAGGACAAAAAGCGTAACTGGCCTTCAGCATTTATTTTGCATCTAGCTGTTGAAGAGGTAGTGTTGCACCACAAGTGGCATCACCAAGCTCTTTCCCTGAGAACCACACTGCACATAACTTATTTCTACTTTATATGTTGTTGTTGTTGTTATGTGCCGTCAAGTCGGCCCTGACTCATAGTGACCCCTCCTTGGGTTTCCGAGGCAGTATCACTACTGATAGTAGATTGCCCAACCTTCCTTCCGAGGAGTGGCTGGTAGGTTTGAACCACCAGCCTTCTGGTTAGCAGTCAAGTGCTTTAGGCACTACGCTACCAGAGCTCCCTCTACTTCATGTAGTCTGTGTATTTATTATAGCATTCCTACATTACTGTATGTTAGTGTAATTTTTGGTTTTGTGTCTTGTTTGGTATGATTTGGTATGATTTTTTTTGGGTTTCGGCAGTCTCAAAGTTTTTTCACTTTATGCCATTTTGGCTTATGAAAGTTTTCATAGGAATGCTCCACTTTTGGATGGCAGGGTAAACCTATATTTGAATTCTAAATTGTATTTCCCACCAGCCACTCCTTGGAAGGAAGATGGGGCAGTCTACTTCCATAGTGATACTGCCTCGGAAACCCAAGGAGGGGTCGCTATGAGTCGGGTCCAACTCGACAGCACATACAACAACAACAAATTGTATTTCTAATTGTAGAATGAATCTCTGTTAGGCAGAGTTTGCTTATCCTTGAGCAAGTAAAGGAAGGATTTCTTTTTCTTAGATTGAGTACTTTTATATGAAGTTAGAGGATTACATGACTATCTCAAAACCAGACCCATTGTTGTTGAGTTGATTTCAACTCCTAGTAAACCTGTAGGACAGAGTAGAATTACCCTATAGGGTTTTCAAGGCTGTAATCTTTATGGGAGCAGACTGTCAAATCTTTCTCTCAGGTGCAGCTGGTAGGTTTAAACTGCTGACCTTTTGGTTAGCAGCCAAGCACTTAACCACTGTGTCACTGGTCTCTTCTTACTTTAATATAAGGATGCTAATAGGACTAACTCATATCCTTTAGTAAATAAAGGTATTGCTTTGATAAAGGTGTTTCTGTTATATCTTGCTTAGATAAAGGTGTTTCTATTATATCTATTAGAGTTAAAAAGAAATTTGTACAGGTTACTCATGTAATGGAGCTCTGCTAGGTCAGGACTGTCTACAATATTGGCTTGATGGCTAGTACTACAAATAAATCAATTAAAAACAAAGGGAATTTTGAAGATATTATCTAATTAAATAATGTATCTTTCAGGCCTTTAAAGTAATAATTCATATTACTGTAAAATACCAAGTGGTTATGGTAATTAAAAATAAAAATACTACTCATTGGTAGGGAGCTCTGGTGGCGCAATGCCTAAGGCGTTTGACTGCTAACCAGAAGGCTGGTGGTTCAAATCCACCAGCCACTCCTTGGAAGGAAGGTTGGGCAATCTACTTCCATAGTAATACCATCTCGGAAAACCTAAAGAAGGGGTCGCTGTGAGTTGGACCCAACTCGATTGCAGTGAGTTTAACTCATTTGTAAAGTATAAGAATTCATCTTTTGGCTTTAGGTGCTTCTAGAAACTACTCTTATTTTTTACAACAAGATCCTAATCTTTACCAGATACCGAAAGAAAAATTAAGGTCTCTATAACCTGTTGTTAGAATGATGAGCAAACAGCTTTCCATTTACATAAGAGAAGTGGTCCATGTTGAAATTTGGTGGAGAAAAGCATGAGTGACTAGACTATTTCTTTGACTTTTGAGTAAAAAAAAAATGAGAAGATTTTTTTGAAAATTATTAAAACCCAAACCAGTTGGCGAAGTGTTGACTCTAGCTTATGGTGTCAACCATGTGTGTCAGGATAGAATGGTGCTGCATAGAGTTTCCAGTGGCTGATTTTTTTGTATGCAGGCATTTCTTTAGAGGCTCCTGTGGATGGAATTGAACCTCCAGGCTTTTGGTTGCCAGCAGAATGTGTTAACATTTGTACCACTCAGGAACTCCTTCAGAGAATTGGAGCTTGTTAAATGGTAGTCTGCACCTGTGCTGTATTATTATAGTATGCATACAGACTTGACATGTGCAACTTCTGTATTCACTGTGTTAGAAACAGTATGATTTAATATAAAGAGCCTTTGGACTTTGACTTTGTAATTTGAATGATAGAATGATTGTTTATGCCAGTTACTTTGTTGAGTAATTTTTACAAATATCCCATTTAACTAATCACAAAATCTTGGATAGGTAGCATTACCACATTCTTGTGCAGCTGAAGAAATAAATTCCAAAGGTTAAACCACTTGAACAAGGTCACAAAACCAGGAACTGGCAACACTAGAAGTTTATGATATTTGTACTTGTTATTTGGAAATGTTTAGTCATTCATTTTACTGAGTTGTTTGTTTGTTTGTTTTGTTTTTTAAATAGAGAAACGAGTTTAACTGATCGCATCAAAATCATGGTTTAGTTTTTCAAAGTGTAACAAACACCATTCAGATACTTTGTTGTGACTGACTTTTTCTTAATCTATTTCATTAAAATGCAGTCTTGGGTGTCTTTAAAAAGGTTTTAATCTTTAAATAAATATCTTAATCATGTTTTTAATCCCTAACTCTTACCCTTTATTCAGAATTCAGACTGCTAAGTGCTATGCTTGAGGTTGATTTCTAGTATAATACATAATGAATGTTTTGGTTACCTACTGCCACTCTGACAGAAATATACCACAAATGGGATGGCTTGAACAAACAGCTTATTCTCTTACAGTTTCGATACTTTAAGTCCAAGTTCAAAGTCCCAGGCTCTAGAGGCTGGGTGAAAGCCCCTCAACCTTGGGCTTCAGCTCCACCTCCTGCTCCCAGGCCATTGAAGCTGCAGGCTTTTCTTCACTCAGACAGCTACTGGCTGCTGAGGCTGACAAGCCCATGATTGACAAGTAAAAAGGCACAGTCCCAATGTTACCAACCACATGGCAGGCCAGTAGTTCAAGTCCAGATGAATTCCCAAGATTGGCAGGGCATGGCAGGCTGTTGAACAACAACTTGGCTACATGCAGGGTTTAAGCAAACCAAAAGGATAGAAAATGATCCCAAAGCTTCTCCTTATATATGAGAAACAGACCACGTCCCTAAAGCAGCTACTCAGCTACTCACAGCAGATTCCACCATGGAGTTGATTGCCAGTGTCGTCATGGGGAATAACTACATCCAGCTGCCCAGCCACTCAGCCAGGCCCAGCCAAGTTGACACACAACCTTAACTACCACAAATGTAGACTTTAAAATAGTATTTTATGGTCAATTGATTGTAAGTTTAGGTTACTTTTAGATAAATCAACTTTGTTCAGGGGAAAAAAAATGACTTCCTCCTACTTGGTTCCTATTGCTGTTGTTGTTGTTGTTGTTATGTGCCGTCAAGTCGGCCCCGACTCATAGCGACCCCTCCTTGGGTTTCCGAGGCAGTATCACTATGGAAGTAGGATTGCCCAACCTTCCTTCCGAGGAGTTCCTATTGCTAGGTTATTAAAACTTATTCACAGCAGTTATGGAAAGACAAAGGATAATAGAGAAAATACCTAAGACCTAAAGAACTGCCACACATTTTGGTGAAAGGATATTGGAATGAGTGAGCCTGGGCATCTAGTTCTCAGAGTGAAAATTAAGTTTGGCTTAAATTTAAGGAAGCCATAGAAAGGAAATGATATGGCTGGTCTTTTCCTGGCCTATAAATTAACCTTGGTGTATTAGAGAGTAATACTTTTCTTAGCTGCTGTCAGGTGGATCCTGGCTCAAAGCAAAGAATACCAGAAAGATGTTTACTTTTGTCTTATTGACTTTACAAAGGCATTTGATTGTGTGGATCATAACAAACTGTGAATGACATTGAGAAGAATGGGAATTCCAGAACACTTGATTGTGCTCAGGAGGAACCTGTACATTTACCAGGAGGCTGTTGTTCGAACAGAACAAGGGGACACTGCATGGTTTAAAATCAAGAAGGAAGTGTGTCAGGGTTGTATCCTTTCCCCATAGTTATTCAATCCGTATGCTGAGCACATAATCCGAGAAGTTGGACTATATGAAGAAGAATGTGGCATCAAGATTGGAGGAAGAATCATTAACAATCTGCGATAGGCTGATGACACAACTCTGCTTGCTGAAAGTGAGGATGGCTTGAGGCACTTACTGTTGAAGATTGAAGAATACAATCTGCAGTATGGATTACATCTCAATATAAAGATAACAAAAAATTCTCACAACTGGCCTTATAAGCAGCATCATGATAAATGGAGAAAAGATTGAGGTTGTCAGAGACTTCACATTGCTTGGTTCTACAATCGATGCCAATGGAAGCAGCAGTTAGGACATTAGATGACATATAGCACTGGGCAAGTTGGCTGCAAGGAACCTCTTTCAAGTGCTGAGGAGCAGGGATGTCTCCTTGAAGACTAAGGTGTGCCTGACACAGCCGTATTTCAATTGCCTCGTGTGCATGTGAGAGCTAGGTAATGAATGAGGTGTTCCAACGAAATACAGAACCCTAAGATTGGGGAAATTACTGGGAGAAAGAGGAGGAGTTAATGTCTGAAATGATGGAGTGGTACAGTAGTTTGGACATTTGGGACATCTTTAACCTCCGCCTCATGGTGACCGGCCTTGTGCTGATCTTTCTGAGAGAAATTGTTCAAGCACATATGAAGTAATTGAAAATACCATGGCTTGGGTCAGGTACACCTTAGTCTTCAAAGTGGTGTCTTTGCTCTTTAACACTTTAAAGGGGTCTTTTGTAGCAGATTTGTCAGTGTAGTACATCCTCTGATTTCTTGACTGCTGCTTCCACGGGTGTTGATTGTGGATCTACATAAAATGAAATCCCTGACAACTTCAGTCTTTTCTCCATTGTTACTTGTTGGTCTGGTTGTGAGGATTTCCGTTTCATTTATGTTGAAGTGTCATCCATACTGAAGACTGTAGACTTGAATCTTCATCAGTAAGTATTTCAAGTCGTCTTCGCTTTCAGCAAATAAGGTTATGTCATCTGCGTATCACAGGTTCTTAATGAGCCTTCATCTAATGCTGATGTCAGTTCTTCAAATAGTTCACCTTCTCTGATTATTTGCTTAGGACATGGATTTAATAAGTATACTCATAGGATATATCCCTGACACACACCTTTCATAATTTTAAACTATGCAGTATCCTCTTGTTCTGTTTGAACAACTGCCCCTTGGTCTGTATGTAGGTTCCTTATGAGCACAATTAAGTGTTCTGGAATTCTCATTGTTTGCAATGTTGTTCGTAATTTGGTATGATCCACACAGATGAATGTCTTTGCATAGTCAATAAAACACAAGTAAACATCTTTTGGGTATTCTTTGCTGTCAGCCAAGAGCCAACTGACATCAGCAATAATATCCCTTGTTCCACATCCTCTTCTGAGTCCAGTTTGAATTTGGTCGTGCCTTTTGGTAGCTGACTTTGTGGTCTTGCAATGCTTACTTTGTTGTTGATAGGTGCTGTCAGGTTGTCTCTGACTCATAGTGACCCTGTACACAGCAGAACAAAACACTGCCTGGTCCTGTGCCAGCCTCACAATCCTTGCTATACTTGTTGCAGCCACTGTGTCATTCCATCTCATTGAGGGCCTTCCCATTTTTGTTGACCCTCCACTTTACCAAGCATAATACCCTTCTCCAGGGAATGGTTCCTCCAACAACATGACCAAAGTAGGTGAGACGTGGCTTCTAAGGAGCATTCCGGCTGCAGTTCTTCCAGGACAGATCTGTTAGTCCTTTTGGCAGTCCATGGTGCTCTTAGCATATTCTCCAACACCACAACTCAAAAGCATCAGCTCTTCTTCAGTCTTCCTTATTCATTGTCCAGCTCTCAGATGCATAAGATGTGATTGAAAGTATGAAAGTTCCATGGCTTGGGTTAGGTGCAGCTTAGTCTTCAAAGAGATGTCTTTGCTCTTCAGCACTTGAAAGAGGTTTTTTGCAGTAGATTTGCCCAATGCAGTATGTCATCTGATGTCTTGACTGCTGCTTCCATTGGTATTGATTGTAGAACCAAGTAATAAGAAGTCTTTGAAAACTTCAATTTTTTTCTGCATCCATCGTGAAGCTGTTTACTGGACTAGTTGTGAGGATTTTTGTTTTCTTTATATTGAGGTGTAATGCATACTTCAGACTATCATCTTTAATCTTTGTCAGTAAGTATTTCAAGTCATCTTCACTTTGAGCAAGCAAAGTTGTGTCATCTGCGTGTCACAGGTTGTTGATGAGTCTTCCTCCAATCCTGATGCCACATTCTTCTTCCTATTGTCTACCTTCTCAGATTATTTGCTCAGCATACAAATTGAATAAGTATGGTGAAAGGATACAGCCCTGATGCACTCCCTTTCTGATTTTAAACCATGCAGTATTCCCTTGTTCTGTTTGAACAATAGCTTCCTGATCTATGTACAGTTTCCTCATGAGTACAATCAGGTGTTCTGGAATTCCCATTCTTCTCAGTGTTATCCATAATTTGTTATGATCCACATAATCAAATCCTTTTGCATAGTCAGTAAAACACAAGTAAACATCTTTCTGGTATTCTTGGCTTTCAGCTAAAATCAGTCTGACATCAGCAGTGATATTCCTTGTTCCATCCATCTCCTCTTCTGAATCCAGCTTGCGTTTCTGGAAGTTCCCTATCAATATATTGCTGCAACTATTTTTTAATTATCTTCAGTAAGATTTTACTTGTACGTGATATTAGTGATATTGTTTGATAATTTCCACATTCTGTGAGATCACCTTTCTTTGAAAAGGGTAAAAATATGGATGTCTTCCAGTAGTTGGCCAGGTTGCTGTCTCCTAAATCTCTTGGCATAGCTGAGTAAGAGCTTCCAGCGCAGCATCCGTTTGTTGAAACATCTCTGTGGATATTCCATCAATTCCTGGAACCTTGTTCTTCACCAATTCTTTAAGTGCAGCCTCAACTTCTTCCTTCAATGCCATTGTTTCTTGATCATATGTCACCTCCTGAAATGGAGGAACATGTACCAGGTCTTTTTGGTACAGTGACTCTGTGTATTCCTTCCATACATAGTCAATTACTATAATGAATATAATTGATGCTTCCTGCATTATTCAGTGTATTGCCCGTGTTGTTGTTATGTGCCATCGAGTCGGACCTGACTCATAGCGACCCTTGCTTGGGTTTCTGAGGCAGTATCACTATAGCAGTAGATTGCCCTATCTTCCTTCCGAGGAGTGGCCGGTGGGTTTGAACCACCAGCCTTCTAGTTAGCAGTCAAGTGACTTAGGCAGGCACTATGCTACCAGAGCTCCTATATAGAATTTTCCAATATTGCAACTTGAGGCTTGAATTGTTTTTTTTTTTTTTTTTTAGTTCTTTCAGCTTGAGAAATGCTGACTGTGTTCTTCCATTTTGATTTTCTAACTCCAGGTGTTTGCACATTTCATTATAGTAATTGACTTTATCTTCTTGAGCTGCTCTTTGAAATCTTCTGTTCAGCTCTTTTATCTGGTCATTTCTTCCATTTGCTTTAGGTACTCTCCACTCAAGGGCAAGTTTCAGAGTCTCTTCTGACATCCATTTTGGTCTGTTCTTCCTTTCCTATCTTTTAAATGACCTCTTGCTTTCTTCATGGATGATGTTCTTGATGTCATCCCACAGTTCCTCTGGTTTTCAGTCATTGGTGTTCAATGCATCAAATCTATTCTTTAGATGGTCTCTAAATTCAGGAGGGATATTATCTAGGTCATATTTTGGCTCTTGTAAACTTATTTTTATTGCCTTCACCTTACACTTGAACTTGCATATGAGCAGTTGATGGTCTGTTCCACAATCATCTCCTGGTCTTACTTTGGCTGAAGATATTGAACTTTTCCATCACCTTTTGCCACAGATGTAGTCAGTCTGATTCCTGTGTATTCCATCCAGTGAAGTCCACGTGTACAGCTGTTGTTTTTGTTGTTGAAAAAAGGTATTTGCAGTGAATAAGTCATTGGTCTTGCAAAATTCTATCATGCAATCTCCAGTGTTATTTCTGTCACCAAGGCCATATTTTCTAACTACCAGTGAGTCTTCTTTGTTTCCAACTTTTGCATTCCAGTCTCCAGTGATAACCCATTTTGATTGCATGTTTGGTCAGTTTCAGACTACAAATGTTGGTAGAAATCTTCAATTTTCTCATCTTTTGCTTTGGTGGTTGGTGCATAAATTTGAATCATAGTAGTATTAGCTGGTCGTCCTTGTAGGTGTATGGATAGTAACCTGTTACTGACAGCATTGTACTTTAGGAGAGATTTTGAAACAGTCTTTGTGATGATGAATGCCACACCATTCTTCTTCAGTTTGTCATTCCCGGCCTAGTAGATCATATGGTTGTCTGATTCAAAATGGCCCAAACCAGTCCATTTCAGCTCACTAATTCCTAGGATATCAATCTTTATGTATTCCATTTCATTTTTGACAACTTCCAGTTTTCCTAGATTCATACTTTGTACATTCCATGTTCTGATTATTCATGGATGTTTACAGCTGTTTCTATTCATTTTGAGTTGTGCCACATCAGCCAGTGGAGGTCCTGAAAGCTTTACTCCATCCATTTCATTAAGGTCATCTCTACTCTAAGAAGTCAACTCTTCCCCAGTCATATTTTGAGTGCCTTTCAACCTGATGGGCTCATCTTCTAACACTGGATCAGACAATGTTTTGGGGCTATTCATGATGTTTTCCAGTAATATATGAGACAGTGTTTCATTGCTATTCATAAGGTTTTCCCTGGCCAATTCTTTGAGAAGTGGATCACTTTATCCTTCTTCTGAATCTGTCTTAGTCTGGAAGCTCCACTGAAACCTGTCCACCATGGGTGACCCTGCTGGCATTTTGCAACACCGGTAGTGTAGCCTCTAGCCTCACAGCAACATGCAAGCCACCACAGGTTGACAAACTGACAGATGAGTTTGTCTCCCTTATTTGTTCTTAACCACTCTGGTCACTTCCCCACCTGTCCGAGGCCCAGCCTTAAATAAAGCCACCCCAGGAGCCCCAAGCTGTGCACCCACCTACTTGTCCATGGCCCAGCCTTAAATAAAGCCATCCCAGAAGCCCTGAACCATGTGTCTGCTCAGTTTAAATAACTTTAAAGTTCATATGAATCCATCCAACCTCTATCACAGATGTCATGTAAGCTCCTTTTTATTTTGTTTTATGTATATATGCTCCCTGATTATCTGCCTCTATGTCTAGTGCCACTCTATTTCTGAAATCCTTAACTTTTATCCAAACTAGACCACAACCTTCTATATTCTAGCTTTCTTGCTCTCTTGTACTGGATTCATCCTAGATTAGAAACTTGCCTGGTGATGAAGTGCGATGATTGAAAAGACAGGAGAGTTGTGAGTATAGCAAGAATACTAGAGATGCTCCTGTTTTCATTTTTCGTCTTTCCAGTTCTCCTAATTAGTGTCTTCCTGATCTCACCTTCTTGTTATACATCTCCTCAACAATTCTAACTAGTACTGTTAAATCCCTTGCTTCTTTGTTATTTCACGCACCACTGGGCGAATTTCAAATCTTAGATGTTTATAGATCTCCTTTCAGCTTGGGCAGCCAAGTACATGAGAAACATAACATGACTGGTACTACTGCTAATTTATGATTACTTACTTCACTTAAGTGTTTATTTCTCTTGAAAATTTTTTAGTTGACATTTTCTACTTCTCATTCATTAAAAAAAAAAAAAAATAGCCACTGCCATGGATTTTATTCTGACTCACAGTGACCCTATAAGATAAAGTACAGCTGCCTCATATGGTTTCCAAGGCTGTAAATCTTTACAGAAGCAGACTTCCTCATCATTCTCCTGTGATGTGGCTGGTGCATTCAAACTACCAACCTTTTGGTTAGCAGCTGAATGTTTTAACCACTGTACCACCACAGCTTCTTATTCATTTAAAAGATCTGTCTAAATCTTAACCACTTTCTTAAGTCCATTCACTTTATCTTACCCTCACATTGTAGCTGATGATATAAATTTATAATGGGATTTATTCCATGAATGTGGGTATAGTTCACCATTAGAAAATCAATCAATGTAATACTCCAGGTCAGTAGAACAAAGGAAAAGAACCACATATACATCTCTATGAATGCAGAAAAAGCATGTGATAAAATCCAACACTTTTTCCTGATGAAAACCTTAGAGAAGATTGGAGTAGGAAGGGAATTACTCTATATGATTCAGGGCATATATGAAAAGGCATGTTGTTGTTATTGTGTGCTGTCAAGCTGGACCCGACTCATAGTGACCCCTCCTTGGGTTTCCAAGGCAGTATCACTACGGAAGTATATTGCCTAACCTTCCTTCTGAGCAGTGGCTGGTGGGTGTGAACCTCCAGCTTTCTGGTTAGCAGTCAAATGCCTTAGGCATATGCCACCAGCGCCCCCTTCGCAGATGATGGGATCCTATATATAGAAAATCCCAAAGCATCAATAAGAAAACTTATAGAGCTAATTGAGGAATTTATCCAAGTTTCAGAGTACAAAGTCAATAAACAAAAGTCAGTTGGGTTTCTGTGCATTAGCAGTGATAAATCTGAAAGGGAAATAAGGGAAAAAGTTCCACTCACAATAATCTAAGAGAATAAAAAACCCATGAATAAATGCAAACAGGAACATGAAGGACTAAGGCAAGGAAAACTATAAGACACTGCTGACATAGATTAAAGAAGATTTAAGTAACTGGAAAGGTATTCCATGTTCATGGATTGGAAGGCTTAATATTATTCAGATGTCAATACTACCCAAAGCGATCTATAGATTCAACACAGTCCCAATCAAAATTCAAACAGCCTTCATTACAGAAATAGAAAAACCTATCCTGTACTTTATATGAAAAGACAAAAGGCCTCGAATACCTAAAACAATGCTGGAAGAGAAGAACAAAGTAGGAGTAATCACACTTCTTGATTTTAAAACATGCTATACAGCTACAGGAACCAAAATAGCCTGATAATGCTGTAACAATAGACACATAGACCAGTGGAATAGGATCAGAAGTCCACAAATAAATCCACACATCTGTTGTCAACTGATTTTTGACAAGGTTGCTAATTCCATTTGATGGGTAAAGTAGAGTCTCTCCTTTATCATTTATGGACTGACACATGACAGCACCTAACAACAACAAAATGGCTACGATGAAAGAAAAAATAAGAGTGTTGGTGAGAATGTGGGGAAATTGCAATCTTTACCTGTTGCTGGTGGCAGTGCAAAATGGTATGAGCACTGTGGAAAACACTGTGGTAGTTCTGATTCATAGTTGACTCTATGTACAACAAAATGAAACATGCTCAGTCTTGTACCATCCTCATAATTATTGCTATGTTTGAGCCCATTGTTGCAGCCTTGTGTCAGTCCATACATGATAAATGGTGCTGGGAAAATTGGATTCCACATGCAGAAAAATGAAACAAGATCCATGCCTCATTCCATACACAAAAACAAATTCAAAATGGATTGAGGACTTAAATATGAGAACTAAAACCTTAAAATTCTTAGAAGAAAAAGCCGGGGCAAGTCTGTCAGTCACAGCTTTTACCCATGGATTATCTGATATATTAACAAAAGCACAAACAGCAAAAGACAAAATAAATAAATGGGATCTCATAAAAATTAAGAACTTTTTCACCAAAAGACTTTTTACCAAAAAGTGAAAAGATAGCATACTGAGATTGGGAGATTATCTTTGGGAGCTATATCTGAGAAAAGCCAAAATATACATAAAATTTATAACCAAAACATAAAATTTTGACAACTTAATAAGAAAAAAACGATCCATTCATAAAATGGGCAAAGGACTTTAATAGGCATTTCACCAAAGAGGACATTCAGAGAGCCACCAAACACATGAAAGGATGTTCAGCATCATTAACCTTCAAAGAAATGCACATCAGAATCACAATGAGATACTATCTTACTCTTACTAGAATGACTATCATGCTTGGTAATGTAAAGAGTTAGCAAAAAAGGAGGAAGACCTTCAATGACATGGATTGACACAATGGCTTCAACAATGTGCTGAAGTTTGGCACGGTTTGTGAGGATGGTACAGGACTAGGCAGTGTTTTATTGTGTTGTACATAGAGTCACTATGAGTCAGAGTTGACTCAAGGGCACCTAACAAGAACAAATGGCTAAGATGAAAGAAGAAATAACAATGTTCGTGAGAATGTGGGGAAATTGGAACCTTACCTATTGCTGGTTGTTGTTGTTGTTGTTGTTGTTATGTGCTGTCGAGTCAAACCCGACTCATAGCGACCCCTCCTTGGGTTTCCGAGGCAGTATCACTACAGAAGTAGGATTGCCCAACCTTCCTTCCGAGGAGTGGCTGGTGGGTTTGAACCGCCAGCCGTCTGGTTAGCAGGCAAGTGTCTTAGCCACTATGCTACCAGAGCTCCCTACCTATTGCTGGTAGGAGTGCAAAATGGTATGGCTGCTGTGGAAAACTGTGGTGATTCTGATTCACAGTGACTCTACATACAACAAAATGAACCTCTGTCTAGTCCTATACCACCCTCACAATTATTGCTGTGTTTGAGCCCATTGTTGCCGCCTTGTGTCAGTTCATCTTGTTGAGGGTCTACCTCTTTTTCACAGGTACTGTGCTTTACCAAGCATGATATCTTCCCCTAGAAACTAATCCCTGTCCAAAGTACACGAGATGAAGTCTTGGCCATCCTCACTTCTAAGGAGCACTCTGGCTGTATTTCTCCTAAGAGATTTGTTTGTTCTTCTGGCAGTCCACAGTACTTTCAGTGTTCTCTGCCAAAACCATAATTCAAAGTCATCAGTTCTTCTTTGGTCTTCCTTATTCACTGTCCAGCTTTCATATACATATGAGACAATTGAAAATACATGGGTTGGGTGTCTAGCACTTACACATTTCTCAAGATGAAAGAACTGAGGATACATTAGTCACAATATTGAAGGATTCTATGAGCAAAATATTGAATGACACAGGAAGAATCAAAAGAAGATAGAAAGAATATACAGAGTCACTGTAGCCAAAAGAACTGGCCACCATACAGCCATTTTTGGAGGTAGCATGTGAATAGATCCAATGGTATTATAGTAAGAAATCTAAGCTGCACTGATGTCATTGACATAAACAGCTCTGGAAGTTGTTGGAATACCAATTGAGATGTTCAGATGCAGTGCTGGAGGCACACATCTATGCCAAGAAATATGGAACACAGCCACCTGGCCAACCAACTGGAAAAGATCAGTATTTGTGCCCATTCCAAAGAAAGGTGGTACAACAGAATGTGGAAATTATTGACAATATCATTCATATCACATGCAAGTAAAGTTTTGCTGAAGATAATTCAAAAATGGTTGCAGCAGTACATCAACAGAGAACTGCCAGAAATTCAAGTCTGATTCAGAGAAGGACATGAAATGAGGACTGTCATCTGATGTCAAATGAATAATGGCTGAAAGCAGAGAATACTAGTAAGATATTTGCTTGTGTTTTATTAACTATGCAAAGGCATTCAACTGTGTGGATCATAACAGATTATAGGTAACATTGCAAAGAATAGGAATTCCAGAACTACTATATGACTCAGCAATTCTGCTAATAGGTGTAAACCCCAAAGACTTGAAAGCAGGGACTCAGGGGAAAAAAAAAAAAAAAAGATAAAAAGACTTCTATACCTATATTAATTTTGCAGCACTTTTCATCTTAGGCAAAATGTAGAAACAACCTAAATGTCCATCAACAAATGAATGGTTAAACAAAATGTGATATATACATGCAGTGGAATACTACTTAGCCAGTAGGATAAACGAAGTCTTTATACATGCTTCAATATGGATGGACGCTGAAGAGCAAAATAAGCCAGCCATAAAAGGACAAATATTGTAGGACCTCAGTTATATAAAAATATAAGAAAAGGCAAATGTACAGAAACCAGATTTTATTAGTGGTAACCAGGGGTGGAGGAGAGGAGAAAAAGGGAGTAAGCAATGATAGAAAAATCACTTTTATTAAAAGTAGGGTTGTACAGCCAGTTATTATAATTGCTGTCAATAATTTGTACACCCAAAAAAGTTGAGTTGGCAAAAGTTGTGTAATATATATATTTACAACAATGACAAAAAAAAGAAGAAAAACTAGTAGCTGCTGAGGGTGCTTATGTGCAACCAGACACCCCATGAGATTTGGTTTCTTGGTTTGGAGGTGAAAAAAGGGCAGGGAGGCCACATATCCTGACCCCTTCTAACTCCACAGGAGGAAGACAGAATCACCATCAATAGCCCAAGGCCTATTACTGCAAGGCCAGATATGCTGCCTCCCTGCAGCCCTTTTCTCTTCTGGGTTCGATAATTCACTGCAGTGGCCACACACAAATCACAGATTACGGGGTTTATTAGGGAAACACCAGGCTACAATTCAAGTTCAGGAAAAATGCTCAGTCTCTCTCCCAGCCCACAATCTCTCTCCCAACAGTGAGTGTCCCTCGGTGTCTCACTCAGCAATGCATGTCTCTTGCATCTCTTTCCCAGCAGCATGTGTCTCTTTCAGGAATGAGTGTCTCTTTCAGCAGCATGTCTTCCTCAGCCAGCTCAGAGAGAGAGAGAGAGAGAGAGAGACCAGGAACCTCCCAGAACATTGCTTTGTGTTGCACTCAATAGAAATTCCCCAGGTGGATAACTTTTACAATCAGGAGCTCCTCAGTTGCTCACAGCAAATTCTACCACAGAGTTTACAAAGATTTATGGCTAGAAAAGCCACACTAAGTAATTTACTACACCGCAGGAGGTTTAAGGTCGTGGTTTCATGGGAAATGCCAGTGAATTGACCTAACAATATATTCAGTGCTTCTGTCCTAATTCCACGTTCATTGAGGAGTGCCTGGGGCTTGGCCATTTAGGGTACAACCATCAGTCTGCAATCACCTGGAGCAAAAGAGAACCTAGTAGAGTCAAGAATAGGAGAATATGGAATGTGTGGCTAACTGCCCCCATGAACAAATGCCTCCTTTGCCATGAAACCAGAACTGGATGGTGCCTAGCTACCAGTATTGAGCATTTTAATCAAGATTCTATGGAACAATCTTGATCAAACGGGGAAAATGTGGAACAGAATTTCAAATTCTCATGGACTCTAGACTTTCTGGAGCCAAAGAGTGTGGAAGAACCCCTGAAACTATTTCCCTGAGATAACCTTTAAACCTTAAAACCAAAATATCCCCTGAAGTCTTCTTTAAACGAAACAGTAGTTTAGCTTAACTGGGAAAAAAAGATCTGCCTTGAGTATTATGCTCTGTTAAGAACTATTTATGTGGTATTGAACTGACAACAGCAACTCAAAAAACTAGGTAAGAACCTTAGGGGTCAATGAGTTTATGTTAAGGAGAAGGAACAACTCTGGAAAGAAGGGTGAGAATGTTTGTACAACTCAAAGAATATAATCAGTGTCACGAAATAGTACATGTAGAAACTTCTGAGTTGGTGTGTTTGCTGTATATATTCTCAACAAGAGCAACAAAATAAATTTTAGGAAAAGAATTAAATGATGATTCTTGGAAAATTATCCTTAAAGAGTTAAGGTAGGGAATTAGTAACAGAAAGAAAGAAAGAGGAGGAGGGAAAATGACTGCAAAAGAAGATGACATGATTGATGGTCTGCAGATGTTTTATCCTTGGCAGTGGAAGTTGCTGTCCCTTTTCTTTACCTGCTCATTGCTTTACCCAAAACACTGATTTAAAACTCAAGTCAACTTGGATCTGTGATCTTCTCTTCCTCACTTATGTTCTCTTTTGGCATTGTTGCCTATCTCAGATGGATAATTGGAATAAATCCTCAGTTCTTTATTCTTTTTTTTTATCTTCCACATGCAGTCATCACTAAGAACTGCCTGTGTTTCAATTTCTTTTTGGGTTGTTTTGAAAATCAAACATTTGTAAAGATCTTAAAACAGTGTCTGGCATATAGTCCTTCATAAATGGTAATGATCATTATTGTTGTTCTTAGCCACTGTCAAGTTGGCCCTAAATCATGGTAACTTCATGTACAACAGGATTGGACCGTTGTGATTCATAGGATTTTCACTGGCTGATTTTTCAGTAGATCACAAGGATCTTTCTTCCTAGGCTGTCTTAGTCTGGAATTTCTGCTAAAACCTGTTCAGCTTCATAGCAATATGCCAACTGCACTTGAGGTGTGTTAGCTGGGAATTATATTTGGGTCTCCCACATGGAAGGCATGACTTCTGCTATGAAACCACCATTAGTAATTATTATTATTATTTTTACTTTTTTCCCCTTGTTGATTGTCTTTATTTTTAATTCAAA
>NW_006921612.1:8791585-8800974 GCF_000298275.1 Orycteropus afer afer
TCCTCTGTCTGGCTTCCTGTCTTTTAATCCCCTTTCTCCTGCTCTTCTGGCCTGCTTCTTTAGGCATCCTTGAGTTTCCCCTCCTCACCTAATCCCTTCGGCTGATTGCTCTTCTCTTTGGCTTCCTGGGTTTTATCCCCTTTCTCCTGCTCTTCCGGCTTACTTCTGCTTAAAACTCTGTATTAGCTCTTTTTAGCTAGCAAAGCTCTTTGTGATTTTTCCACTGATTTCCTTTCCACTCTAAATTTACAGCGTTTTCTCCTTGATTGAAACAGTCCCAACCATAAATGAAACATTTGTAGTTCTGCACACATGCTCTTCTGTTTGAAACTTGGTTACCTTGTATTCACATGGAAGTCTCCTCCCCTCACAGTGAATTTCTACTGGCCTTTCAGAACCTTGTTTATATGTGACCTCTGTGATGAAGGCCTTTTCCCCTGTTCCTGATAAAATTCATCACCTTCACCTTGTATAGGTTTGTACTTAGTAACTCTGCTTTCCCATATCACAGTGTATTATACACATTTGTTCACAGGCAATATACCATATGATTAAGGTCAGACTTAGAGCCAGTCAGTCTGTCTTCTCATCCTCACTCACCTGCTTAGTAGCTTTCTCACATAAGGAAAGTTACTTAACCTCTTTATCCACAGTTTCCACATTTGTAAAATAGGATTGTTCTGGTTACCTGGTGCTGCTCTGACAAGAATATACCACAAATGGGATGGCCTTAACAAATAGGAGTTTATTCTTACAATTTGGAGGCTTTAAGTTCAAATTCAAAGTGCCAGGCTCTAGGGGCTGGGTAAAAGCCTCTCAACCTGGGGGTCCTCCTCTGCCTCCTGCTTCCGGCCCACCACTGGAGCTAGAGGCGTTTCTTCACTCAGATAGCTGCTAGCTGCTGAGGCTGAGAAGCCCCAAGGTTGACAAGTAGAAAGGCATAGTCCCAATGTTACCAAATCACACGGCAGGCCATTAACCTAAGTACATTGTAAGTCCCAAGGTCAGCAGAGCATAACAGGCTACTGAACAACGACACAGCTACATGCAGGGTCCAAGTGTTCCATAGGCTAGAGACCATTCCCAAGGCTTCTCCTTATGTACAGGAAACAGACCACATCCCAAAGGCAGCTACTCAGCTGCTTGTGGTAGATCCCACCATGGAGTTGAATGCCAGTCTCATCAGGGGGAATAACTACCACCAGCTGCCCAGCCACTCAACCAGGCCCAGGCAAGTTGACACACACACTGAACTTACCACAAGGATTATAATGAATATTAAATAAGATATATACTATATCTCATTAAATGTAAGATGCTAGTGATTATAGATACACCGTTTTATGTACCAGTAAAAAGGCTTGTATGCCACCAATTGTGAGAGGATTCTTGACTTCAAAATTGTTAAAATATCAAAATATGTTTATTAGAGCCAGAGAAATTCATTTTAGTATGTTAAACCCATGGAATGCTGCTTGGTAAGCACTATGTACTTGTTAACCATTACATGTTTGCTTCTCATACTAGAGTGTAAACTTTTAAGGACAGGGCCTGAATCTCATTCAGTTTATATCCTGAGAACTTAGCCAGACAATATTAGATTATTGAGATATATATTTGAACACAATTGAAATGGACTCTGTGCTTATGTGCTAGATAAGAACTTTAGGGGTCAATTAATTTATGTTAATGAGAAGGAACAACTCAGAAAAGGAGGGTGAGAATGTTTGCACAACTCAATATAATCAGTGTCACAAAATAGTATATGTAGAAACTTCTGAGTTGGTGTGTTTACTGCATATATTCTCAACAAGAACAACAAAATAAATTTTAGGAAAAAAATTTAATGATGATTCTTGGAAAATTATCCTTAAAGGATAACCAGAGGGAAGCTTGAAGTTCATTACCTCTTCTAAGTCCCAATTCCTAGCAGGCTATTACTTGCTTAATTTTTCCCCAGCCGTGGTAGTATCTTCTTCCTATTCCCACTTCTTGGAGCTTTGGTATTTTGAGTCAGAATTACGGAATGTGAAAGCTACACCTCAGTCTTTCTTGCTGTCCTTACTTTTAAGAGCTTTACAGAATGAACCAAATCAGCATGATTTCTTTTTCTACTTTGCATGTAAATCATTTTTGCCCTGAAGTATAATACAAAAAACTTGAGTAGGCTTGGGGAGAGAGATGAGACAGTAACATTCTTTATAGTGTAACTGCTGAGGAATAAAGAGTGACAGGTTCCTCATTCTTAAGATCTTTTAATTGGGGAATGGTGGAAGTAATAAGAAGCCCTGGTGGTGCTACAGTTAAGAATTTGGCTGCCAACTGAGAGGTCAGTGGTTTGAACCTACCAGTGGCTTCATGGGAAAAAAGACCTGGCAGTCTGCTCTCATAAAGATTATAGGCTAGGAAACCCTAAGAGGCAGTTCTGCTCTGTTCAGTGGGGTTACTATGAGTCAGAATTAACTTGACAGCACACAACAACAATATAGGGGTGATTTGAAGCCTTTTCAAACATTTTTTCAGCATCACAGTTCTAGTCACAACTCGATAAACTGAAATCTAGATGTGTTTGTGTGTATAATTGTCTTTCTTAGTTGCTCCAAGATTCTGTCATCATATTGTTTGCAAAACATAGATTTTTATGTTATTAAAAGCTTTCAAAATTTTTGTTTTTGTTAACAGCTGAATGCTTTAACCTCTGTGCTACCAGAGATCCTTGTGTATTTATTGAGAGGCTGAATTGGAGACATTGAGCAACTGATATTTTGAACTAGAGTTCAGAAATTTAAAATCTTGATGTAAATGATGATGTTCTGTGGGATTTTAAAAGATAAAATGTTGCTTAATATTATCAGCCAAAAACTAATTTTATTTGTGTGTTTGTGTCAATTCTGGAATTTTTTATTTTCCCCATAAAGAGCAGTTGAATGACTTCATCTATGTTAGCCATCTGGGTGTGGGAGCAAAAGTTGGATTTTGTAAAGTAGCTGAATAATAACTGAGTGGTTTGGTTCATTTCTGCCATCTGTGAAAAAAAAAAAAGTGAGGAGAAAGAATTGAGTGACCCTTCATGTATCAGTGTCACTTTTTGTTTAGCATAGTGAATACAGTTAAGATTTTTGTTTTCATGAATAGGGCTTTGTAAAGAACAAACAATATCCTTCATTACTTTATTATATTAGTAACTCATTGAGAGCTTTTTGTTCCAGTTGAGAGAACACCTTGTCAGAAAAGCCAGCCCAGATAACCAAGCAAGGCCTTACTTCTAGGAACAACAATGTTTTATTGAGGAACATAAGGTTATCTGCAGGTTTCTAGGAAAGAATTAGGAGTATGTTCTAGTCATCAGTGGACAGAATCTGTTTTCTGTTTGTAAAAAATGGTGTGGAGGTGTTATCTGACTCCCCTCTAACGTTATGAAGAGAAAGAGAATCGTTATTAGTATCAGCAGCACAAGGCTGATGCCTGTGAGGCAGAGGTCAAACATGCCTCCCCTCCAACCTTTTTACCAGTTCTGACATCAGTTTCCCTCCCACGGCACTCTATACTACTCTGCTGGGTTTGATAGTTCGTTGCAGTGGCCACAGAGCTCAAACAATATTCGTGATTGTGGGGTTTATTAGGGAAATAATAGGTTAAAATTCAGGTTCAGGGATGCTCAAAATAGAGTTCTTTGATGAGGGTAGCCTCTTCTCACCTGTGCCTGCAAGCAGGTCTCTCTCTGGCCTTAAGCCCCTCTTCCCTGCTTGGGAAATGTTACAAAACTCTTTACCTCTCATTAAGTGTCCAGAGGCTTCGCACTCCACCAGCAAGCCTCCTGCCCGAAGGCATACCACTTTCTTGCTCTATGGGTTAGGAAGTCCACTGCGCTGTCTTGTGCCAGTCTCTTGATTCTGCTGCCTCCATTTCTCTGCAGCTGCTTCTCACTGTCTGTTGCTGACTCTAGTGTTTATAGCTCCCTGTCTCCTAGATCTGGGAGGTTCCAAAGGACACATTCTCTTCCCCTCTTTTCTTCTTGGTGGTAGTCAGGTCATCCCTTCTCTGCTAGCTTCTCTCTCCTTTTATCTCTTTTAAGATAAAAGGTGAGACTCAAGCAAAGGCAACACTTCAGTAATAAGGTGAAGGGTGGTGACTTGATCACACCCTCTAGTAGTAAGGTGGCAATTAAAGATATGTCCTATCTTAGTCCTGCTTCATTCACATAACAGACAACTCACTCAGAAATGTGACCATAACCACATAGCCACAGAGGGTAGGATTTACAGTACATCACAAAATGGGGGACTTTGGCTAGCAGGTCCATATTAAGTAATTCACTGCACTGTACTTTGTATTCAAGGAAAAGCCTAGTGAAATGTATTTGTTCATAGGATGAGGATCCTGGAGAGGTAGGTAATCCCCCCTAAAAGAGGGGTGGAATTCTAGAGTGACTAGGAGAAAAAGGAAGGACTGCTGGACCAGACCCTGTATGAAGACAGTATGGCTGTCTTATCTTGATAAAGCAGGTGGTTTTAAAATTCGTCTGTTGGCATAGCAAAAATGTTGATTAAATGTAGAGATGGCTTTATTTTTCAGAGTTTAGTTCACCCCTCCTCGTGACTTCCCTGGTGAGGTGTGGCATTCTCCTTTTTGCTATTAAGACTTCAATTGATATGGATAAGTTTCTGATTTTCTGGGTTTATGTTGTAGGTTTATTTTACTTACCCTGGAAATAGTGTTTCCATAACTTACTGCCATTGAGTTGACTCCAACTCATAGTGACCCCAGTTGGGTTTCCAAGGCTGTAAATCTTTATAGAAGGTAGATTGCCTCATCTTCCTCCCATCGAGCAGCTGGTGGATGTGAACAGCCGACTGTCTGGTTAGCAGTCAAATGCCTTACCCCACTACACCACCAGAGCTCCTTAATATTTCCATACTAGCCTAATAAAACCATTTTGATTGATGGAACTTCTAGCTGTGGTGGAATGAAGAGGCTGACAAATTTTCTTCCCCAAACAGCTATAGAACTGAATGAACTTGTCAAAATTATCTTCCAAAACCAAACCCATTGAGTGGCATTAGGAGCCCCAGAACAACTTCTGAACCTGCAGAAGTCTTGCCAGACTGTAGCCCAGCCTGGCCCTGCCTGACTCCCTGCCTTTGGTCAGTACCCATCCAGTCTGCTATGGGCCCTCCACACTGCAGCCTCTTCATGCTCCTGCTGTTGCTGCAGGTTTCATGACTCTGTGAGGAGCCAGAACCCTGCTGTCCCAGCTTCAGCACAGAGAGCTCCATGTTAACAGCTATGCCGTGGCACTTGGAGAGATGCAGTGTCTTCTGCAGAGTGACTTTTGAAGGATGCACTGGTTGACCAAGGACAGTCTATTTTTCCTGTTATACAGATGGTGTAGTTATGGTGTGATAGCCTCTACAGCTTTCTGATTCAGAGGCCAGCTGTCTTGTCCATGTCTGGCACTCCAATGGCAGAAAGCTCTCCACCAAATTAACTCTGAAGGCCACTGGGCACCACTGTCACCACCACCAACATCAGGACTCTCCCTCTGGACCTGACATGGAATTGCTCATGTTTCCTGACTTCCACCATGGGAGTCTCTAAAGATAGAAGAGAGACTGGATTATCCCTGCATCAGCTGCCCAGAAAATGAAAAGGACCCATCCAAAAACCTAGTTCAGATCAAATCTAGCAGGGACAAAGAAATTGAGGTTTTTTGTAGCATCACTGGAGCTGATAGACCTGCTGTGAGTGTGTTTATTATTGAAAGAAAAATGGATGGTTTATGATGATACAGCCTCTGGATAGAGAACAAATTTCCAATTAGGCTCTCCTACCTCATGCTGTGTCTGAATGGAGAGGCACTAGCAGACCTGATGGAGATTGTGATTACCATGACAGATCAGAATGACAATAAGCCCATATTCACCCAGCAGGTCTTTGAAAGGTCTCTCTTGGAAGGCACTCTCCCAGGAACCTTGGTGATGCAAGTCACAGTCACAGATGTGGATGGTGATATGAACACCTACAACAGTGCCATTGTTTATACTATCAAAAGACAAGAGCCTACATTGCCTTGTGACGACATATTCATCATCACCTGAGACAAAAGAGTCATCAGTGTGGTCACCACTGGGCTAGACCCAGAGATTGTTCGCAAGTATACCCTGGTGCTCAGAGCTACGGACCTTTAAGGTTTTGGCTTAAGCATATCAGCAACAGCTCTGATCACAGTCACTGATACCAACCATAACTCTCTCATCTTCAACCCAACCACAAATGAGGGTGAGGTTTGTGAGAAAAAGGCCGATGCCTCAGTCACAAACCTCAAAGTGACTGATGCTGACATTCCCAACACCCTGGCATGGGAGGCCAGGTACTACATATTAAATGATAACAAGCAGTTTGTTGTCATCAAAGATCCAGTAATGAATGAAGGCATTTTGAAAACAGCTAAGGGCTTAGATTTTGAAACCAACAGCAGTACATTCTGTATGTGGCAATAGAGACTGTGGCCCCTTTTGTAGTCAGTTCTCCACCTCCACAGCCATGGTGACCATGGATGTGCTGGATGTGAATGAAACTCCCATCATTTTGCCTCATGTTAACAAGCAAAAGTGCCTGTATGCTTAGGTGTGGGCCAGAAAATCACATCCTACACTGCACGGGATCCAGACAGGTTTATGGAATCCAGACAGGTTTATGGAATAGAATATAACATTGGATTTGGAGGGATACTGCCAACTAGCTAGAGATTAATTAATCCAGACATTGGGGCCGTTTGCACTTGGGCTGAGTTGGACAAAGACGACTTTGAGCATGTGAAGAACAGCACATACATGGCCCTCATTATAGCTATTGATGATGGTTCTCCATTTGCTATGGGCACGGGAACCCTTCTTCTGACCCTCTTTGACATGAATGACAGTGGCTCCGTACCAGACTCTTGAATATGGACTTCTGCCAGAGGGATCCATAGTCTTATACTATGAATATCATTGATCCAGATCTTTCTTTCCAGAAGTATTTCTAATACTTTTCCCTTCACAGGAGAATTAACACATGAGGCAAGTGTCAACTGGTCCTTCAAGTACAAAGATGCAGCCTGAGAATCTCTTCTTTTTGACACCAAAGGTTCGTTTAGAGGTGGGTAACTACACAATAAATCTCAAGCTAACAGATAACCGGAACAAAGACCAGATGACCCCCTTAGATATCTTTGTGTGTAACTGCATAGGGGCTGTCAACAACTATAAGAGAAGTGTGCCACTTGCTGAAGCAGCATTGCAAGTTCCTAATATTCTGGGGATTCTTGGAGGAATCTTCCTTTTCTAATCTTGATTCTGCTGCTCTTGTTGTTTGTTCAGAGGAAAAGAATGGTGTAGGAGCCATTATTGCCCCCTAGACGATGACATGTGGGACAACCTTTATTACTATGATGAAGAAGGAGGTGAAGAAGATTAGGACTTTGACTTTAGCCAGTTGCATAGGGGTCTGGTGGCATAGTGCCTAAGGCGTTTGACTGCTAATTAGAAGGCTGGTGGTGGTTCAAACCCCCAGCCACTCCTTGAAAAGAAGGTTGGGCAATCTACTTCTGCAGTGATACTGCCTTGGAAACCCAAGGAGAGGTCACTATGAGTAGGGTCCAACTTGACGGCAGTGAGTTTGGTTTGGATAGGGGCCTGGATTCTCGAACTGAAGTGACTTGCAGTGATGTGGCACCAATCCTCATCAGTATTCCACAGTATCACCCCCACCCTGCCAATCCTGATGAAATCAGAAATTTTATTGTTGAAAACCTGAAGGCACTGACATTGACCCCTCTGCTCCCTGTTTGACTCTCGGCTTGTATTTGACTGTGAAGTTCTGAAGCTGCCGATCTGAGCTCCCTGAACTGCTTGGAAGTCAGACCAAGACCAGGACTATGACTACTTGAACAAATGGGGCAATTGCTTCAAGAAACTGACAAATAATGTATGGAGGTGGCAAGGATAACCAGAGGACTAAAGGAAGATGGGGAGAGCCACCTGTCCCTATACCCATGTAATGGAACACATAGAAGTAATGTCTCTATTGGTTTTCCTCTCCCTTCACTTGAGATTTTGGGAAATAGAGACCATTGATCAGTCATGCAGTTAGGATAGTTATGATTTACACTTTATTGTCTAATATGTATGTTAGAAAGGTTATGAATTGTTTCTGAATTCTGTTTTCTTTCTCCATTCTTTACATGGTGATAATGTCTATAAGACCCTGAAGTAGGAGTATTTCAAAAGAACAGCTTTAGCCTCAGAATCCTGCCAACACCTTGCAGTGTTCCTTAAGGGCTCTGTCTTACCTTAAAAAGGAAGGGAGGGGTCAGTTGCCCTATTTCTGTTGTTTTGCATATATTATTATTATTTTTTAATTGTGTGTTTTTTCCTACACTGGTACCCATAGTCTAATATCCACTCTTAACTCCTGAATTCTACTGCACTGCCCCAGATAGTATTTCTGTAATGCAGAAATTGCTGGACCCTTTCATGGTAAAAGGTTGTATCTTACTCTGTTCTGTATCATCTGGGTATTGTGTACTCTGAAGACCTTTAACCGTTTTTCATTTTTTAATCTCTGGAGTACATAACTTGAAACAGGTTCCTATCCATTTAGTTGTTTTGAGTACGAATGTCATTATGGGGCACTTGCTTCTAAACAGAGATAGCCTTGATCAGAAAGTGTGAGAGGTTTGTCGGTGCCACTTAATTTTTAATGTGTATTTATTACTGAAACAAACCAGTGATGTTTTGAGTCTTGAAATAGTACCTAAAGTACTACAGCCAAAAATGGAAGACAGCTAGGTCCAGCAGAGGGGCAATATGAAACTAGAGCTTGGAAATGGGTAGAGTTCTTCATTGAGCCTGGCAGTTTAGTGGACTGATGCTGAGGGTGGTTGAGGGGTGAGTCTACCTGTATTCATGAAAATTCTGGAAGAATGAAGGAACCTTGACATGTATTTCTTACAAAGATCCTTGTAACACGGTTTGTACCTGGAGGACAGAATTCCCAAGTGCCTGCAATATCTATAGAAAATGCTGGCAGATCTGAATACATTTGCCCAAAATAGGAAGTATGTGTAGGAGAAAATGGACAATATTAGAAAACCCACATTTTCCCTTAGGAGTAGAAAGGAAAACAGTGCCCTAAAGAATGTTAAGCCCCAGGGATACAGGTGAGGAGAGACAACTCAGGGACGCCCAAAGCAGCAGGCCAGAAGAGCAGGAGAAAGGGGATTCAAAGCCAGGAAGCCAAACAGAGGAACAGTCAGCCACAGGGACCCAGGTGGGGGTGATACGAGAGGTCTCCAACAGCAAGACAGACTTGTCTGTCGGTTTGTCCTACTGTGGTGACATGTAGAC
>NW_006921612.1:8803772-8808619 GCF_000298275.1 Orycteropus afer afer
GGAGAAGGATGTCATGCTTGGTAGGGTGGAGGGTCGACGAAAGGGGGGGAGGCCTTCAGTGAGGTGGATTGACATGGTGACTGCGATGATGGGCTGAAGTTTAGCAGGGATTGTGGGGCTGGTGCAGGATCGGGCAGTGTTTCGTTTTGCTGTGCATGGGGTCGCTATGAGTTGAAAACGACTCGACGGCACTTAACAACAACAACCCAAGGCAATCTATACAATACAATCCCAATCCAGAACCCATTGGCATTCTTTAAGGATATGGAAAAACCAATCACTAACTTTATATGGAAAGCAAAGCACTAAGAAGTAGAACAAAGAAGTCTCATACTCCTGGATCTAAAAACCTATTATGCAGTCACAGTAGTCAGAACAGCCTGTATTGGAACAACAACAGACAAATAGACCAATGGAATAGAATTGAGAACCCAGAAACATATCCATCAACGTATGGTCATCTGATTTTTGACAAAGGGCTGAAATCCATTAAACAGGGAAGAGATGGTGTCTTTAACAAAAGCCACCACAGTATGATAAACTGACAGGCAAGTTCATTTCCCTTAGCTATTGGAAACCTCTCCACCCTCCGCTTACCTGGATCCTGCCAGTTTGATGTACTGGGTTTTCCCTCCTTCCTGCCTCTGGGTTGTGGCCTGTCTCCCTCCCCTTACTTGGATCCTGCCACTTTTGGATCCATTTTGCTGAGTGAAATAAGTGGGATCACAGAAGGACAAATATTGTATTAGATCATTATTGTAAAAAGTCAAGGAAAGGTTTATATATGGAAGGAAACTTTCTTTGTTGGTTATCAGGTGCGAGGGGAGAGGAGGAAACACAGCAGAAATAAAAATAAAATAAAGAAATAACTTCAACAGTCCTTTTTTGGCAAATTACATTTGAGACTTTACTAGACATTAATGTGGCAACGTGAAGTTGGCAGTTAGACAAATCATGTGTTCAGGGGAGAGGTTTTAAAGTATTGTCATTACACGAAACAACCTAACAAAAAACGTAAGCAAAGAAGAGAACTGGTGCTTGGATTAAGCAACTTACACAGAACTAGTAAGAGGTCAAGGGAGCATTTGAACTCCTACCAGTCTTTAGTGTAAAATCAATGATGTCAACTTCTGTGCCACCTGAGACACTCTAATTTAAACGTTTAGACACATCTTTGACTTTTTCTTGGTTTTTTATAGCCGGTATGTTATGAAATTATTTTTATTCTTCCATGGAAATGCTTAGCACTTGCTTTCTACTTCCACACATTCCAACTCTCTGGATCCTTATTTCTTTAGGCTATATAATTGTTCGCCTAATGCCCAGTCTTTTTCTCTTACAACATATCATATATATGAAATATTCTTTATTATTTTCCTAAAAACTATTTTGTCATATTACTTCTTTGCTCAGCAGTCTTTGAGGACTTTCACGTGCTTTCAGAAGACTTGCCAAAATACTTAAGGAATTCATGACTGTTCACAATATTTTGAACAGTATGGTGCTCTGGTGGTATAGTGCCCAAGGCATGTGGCTGCTAACCAGAAGGCTGGGGGTTCAAACCCACCAGCCACTCCAGAAGGAAAGTTGAGCAATCTACTTCCATGGTGATACTGCCTCGGGAACTAAGGAAGGGGTCACTGTGAGTCAGATCCGACTCCACGGCAGTGAGTTTGGTTTGGTTTTATCTACCAACTAAACTTAGTTTCTGTTGCTTTTCTTAGTTTTCTTTAGTAAGGTATCATAATTGCCACAACATATATGCTAAGTCTTAACTTTAATAATTTCATTTAATTAGAAAGGATTTTCCCTTATGTCACTATTACATACTGTATGTTGAACCTATCTCAAATTTGTCGTACTTTAAGGAGCCTTAATTGGATTCTCTGCCTTTGTAGTGATCTTTTGATACTATTTCCAATGCATCTGTTATTAGTCTTCTCTACACCATTCACTCTGACATGCATATGTCTATTCAGACACATTTCCCATGCAACAGAACTTACAAATGCCTTCTCTTTAGCAAGCTCAGAGCAAGACATTCAAGTACTTTGACGTGCTCAGTCCAGGGACGAATATGAACACCTAAGAGACCAGTTTTAACAAAATGTGATAAAGACATTCTGAACAGAACACTCTGGGCATAATTTGACAAGAGTGACTGGCATTTAGATGTTGTTGTTGTTAATGTGCCTTTGAGTCATCTCCAACTCATAGTGACCTTATGTACAACAGAATGAAACACTGCCCAGTCCTGTGCTAGCCTCACAATCCCTACTATACCTGAGCCCATCATTGCAGCCACCGTGTCATTCCATCTTGTTGAGGTCTTCCCCTCTTTTGTTCACCCTCCACTTTACCAAGCATGACATCCTTCTCCAGGAAATGGTCCCTTCTGACAACATGACCAAAATAGGTGAGATGAAGTCTGGCCATTCTTGCTTCCAAGGAGCATTCCAGCTGCAGTTCTTCAGGACAGACTTGTTAGTTCTTTTAGCAGTCCATGGTTCTTTCAGCATTCTTTGCCAGCACCACAACTCAAAACCATCAACTCTTCTTCAGTCTTCCTTATTCATTGTCCAGCTTTCACATGCATGTGAAGCAATTGAAAATACCATGGCTTAGATTAGGCACATCTTAGTCTTCAAGGAGATATCTTTGCTCTTCAGCATTTGGAAGAGGTCTTTTGCAACAGATTTGCCCAATGCAATATGTCTTTTGATGTCTTGACTGCTGCTTCCGTTGCCATTGATTGTAGAACCAAGAAATAGGAACTTTTTGACAATTTCACTCTTCTCTATCTATCGTGATGCTGTTTATTGGTCCAGTTATGAGGATTTTTGTTTTCTTTATATTGAAGTGTAATCCATACTGTAGACTGTAGTCTTTAATCTTCATCAGTAACTGCTCCAAGTCATCCTCACTTTCAGCAAGCAAAGTTGTGTCATCTGTGTATCTCAGGTTGTTAATGATTCTTCCTCCAATCCTGATGCCATGTTCTTCTTCATATAGTCCAGCTTCTCGGATTATTTGCTCAGCATACAGATTGAAAAGATATAACCCTGAAGCACTCCCTTCCTGATTTTAAACCATGTAGTATTCCCTTGTTCTGTCTGAATGACAGCTTCCTGGTCTATGTATAGGCTCCGCACTATTACAATTAAGTGTTCTGGAATTCCCATTCTTCTCAGTGTTATCCACAATTTATTACGATCCACACTATCGAATGCCTTTGCATAGTCAATAAAGCACAAGTAAACTCTTTCTGGTATTCTTTCCTTTCAGTCAAGATCCATCAGACATCAGCTATAATATCCCTCGTTCCACATTACCTTCTGAATCCTGCTTTCGTTTCTGGGAGTTCTCTATCAATATACTGCTGCAACCATTTTTTAATTATTTCAATAAGATTTTACTTGCATGTGATATCAGTTATGTCAGTGAGTATTCTGTCATCCTGGAGTCTTGGTTTTCACTGCTTCCTTCAATGCAATTTCAACTTCTTCCTTCAGTACCATTGGTTTTTGATCATATGCAACCTCCTGAAATGAGTGATCATCTACCAGTACTCTTTGGTACAGTGACTCCTCTGTGTATTCCATCCATCTAATTTTGATGTTTCCTGTATCATTCAACATATTCCCCATAGAATCTTTCAATATTGCAATTTGAGGCTTTAATTTTTTCCTTAGTTCTTACTGCTTGGTAAATGCTGAACATGTTTTTTCCTCTTGGTTTTCTAACTCCAGGTCTTTGTACATTTCATTGCAACAATTGACTTTGCCCTCTCGAACTGCTCTTTGAAATCTTCTGTTCAGCTCTTTTGTCTTGTCATTTCTTCCATTTGCTTTAGCTACTCTCCATACAAGGTAAGTTTCAGGTTATTTTCTGACATCCATTTTTGTCTTTTCTTCCTTTCTTGTCTTTTTAATGACCTCTTGCTTTCTTCATGAATGATATTCGTGATGTCATCTCACAATTCCTCTGGTTTTCAGTCACTGGTGGTTTTGGTTACCTAGTACCTCTCTGACAAGAATATACCAGAAATGGGATGGCCTTAACAAACAGGAGTTTATTCTCTTACAGTTTGGAGACTTTAAGTCTGAGTTCAAAGTGCCAGGCTCTAGGGGCTGGGTGAAAGCTCTTCAACCATGGGCTTCAGCTCTGCCTCCTGCTCCCAGCCCACTAGACCTAGAAACTGTTCTTCACTCAGCTGCTGGCTGCTGAGACTGACAAACTCAAGGTTGAGAAGTAAAAAGGCACAATCCTAATGTTACCAAACCACACAGCAAGCCATTAATTAAAGTCTATTGAAAGTCCCAAGGTTGGCAGAGCATGGAAGGCTGCTGAGTAATGACACGGCTACATGCAGGGTTCAAGTGTGCTATAAGCCAGCGACCATTCCCCAAGGCTTCTCCTTGTTTACAGGAAGCAGACCACATCCCTAAGGCAGCTACTCAGCTGCTCTCAGTAGATTCCACCATAGAGTTGATTACCAGTCTCATCATGGGGAATACTACATCCAGCTGCCCAGCCAAGTTGACACACAAACTTAACTACCACACTGATGTTTGATACATCAAATCTGTTCTTCAGATGGTCTCTAAGTTCAGGAGGAATATAATCAAGGTCATATTTTGGCTCTCATGGACTTGTTTTAATTGTCTTCAACTTCAACTTGAACTTGCATATGAGCAGTTGATAGTCTGTTCCACAATCAGCTCCTGGCCTTGTTTCAGCTGAATATATTGAACTTCTCCATTGCTTCTTGCCACAGATTTAGTAGTCTGTTTCCTGTGTACTTCAGCTGGAGAATCCGCGTGTATAGCCACCATTTGTGTTGTTGA
>NW_006921612.1:8808834-8810938 GCF_000298275.1 Orycteropus afer afer
AAAAAGAAACTAAACTCACTGCCACTGAATCAGATCTGACTCATAGGGACCCCTCGTTGGATTTCTGAGGCGGTATCACTGTGTAAGTAGATTGCCCAGTCTTCCTTCCAATGAGGGGCTGGTAGGTTTGAACCGTCAGCTACTGGTTACCAGTCAAAATGCCTTAAGCACTACGCCACCAAAGCTCCTGGTCTTCCTCATAGGCTTATGGATATTACCCTATCACTGACAGCATTGTACTTCAGGATAGATCTTGAAATATTCTTTGTGATGATGAATGCGACACCATTCTTAAATTTGTCATTCCTAGTGTAGTAGATTATATGATTGTCTGATTCAAAATGGCCAAAACCAGTCCATTTCAGCTCACTAATGCCTAGAATGGGAGCTCTGGTGGTATAGTGGCTAAGGCATTTGACTGCTAACCAGAAGGCTCATGGTTCAAACCCACCAGCCACTCCTCAGAGGGAAGGTGGGTAATCTACTTCTGTAGTGATACCATCTAGGTATCTTGAGGGCTATGAGTTTGGTTCTTTTTTAAAATGCCTAGGATAATGATCTTTATGCGTTCCATTTCATTTTTGACAACTTCCAATTTTCCTAGATTCATACTTCATACATTCCATGTTCTGATAATTAATGGATATTTGCAGCTATTTCTTCTCACCTTGAGATGTGCCACATCAGCAATGTTGTTGTTGTTGTCATGTGCCGTCAAGTCAGACCCAACACATAGCAATCCCTCTTTGGGTTTCCAAGGCAGTATCACTACAGAAGTAGATTGCCCAACCTTCTTTCCGAGGATTGGCTGGTGGGTTTGAACCACCAGCCTTCTGGTTAGCAGTCAAGTACCTTAGGCACTACGCTACCAGAGCTCCCACATCCACAAATGGGGGTCCCCAAAGCTTTGCTCTATCCACATCAGTAAGGTCAGGTCTACTCTGAGGGGACAGCTCTTCTCCAGTCTTATTTTGAGTGCCTTCCAACCTGTGGGGTTCATCTTCTGGCAGTGTTTCAGGGCTTTTCATAAAGTTTTCCAGTAATATATGAGAGAATGTTTCACTGCTATTCATAAGTTTTTCCCTGACCAATTCTTTGAGAAGTGAATGGCCTCTTCCTTCTTCCATGTGTGTCTTAGTCTAGAATCTCTACTGAAACCTGTCCACCATGGATAACCCTGCTGATATTTGCAACACTGGTGGCAGAACCTCCAGCCTCACAGCAACACTCAAGCCAGCACAGTAGGACAAACTGATGAGTTTGTCTCCCTTAGCTGTTTCAAACTGTTCTGCTCATTTCCTGGTCTCCCCCATCCTGCTTGCTTACCCGCCCTGCCTCCGGGGTGCAAGCTTCCAGTGCTGGCTTATGGCAGCCTTCTTCCATACACACAAAAACCCGCCTTCCGTTGCTCCTGGTTTTGTCTTACCACGGTCTGCCTCCGCGTGCACAAACCCCTGCTTTCTGCTCCCGAGACTTTAAGGCATTATAACTAATCCCTTACTGGATTACTGATTCTTCATATGGATAAATTGTATCTTACTGTTCTTTCTCTTTCCTTCAATGTAAGACAAATATGTGGGATAAAAGTGACATCTTTAACAAACTGACTCTAGGAAAAGGATGAGAAATGTGATATTAAAATGTGAAGAATGGCTGCTGTGTATCCTTAACAGGCTGTGTTTATAAATATGGTAATAGTGAAAGCAGTCTTTATGCTTGATTGTTGGAAAGACCAAATATCTGGAGAGTTGATATCTCCTTTGGTTATTTGGGGATAAACTAAAACATTTAGTTGTAATATTTAACAGAAAAAAATATATCTTAGAGTATGTTACTGCACACAAAGTAAATAGTATGAGAAATTTTAAATATTACACTTATTGAAATCCCTTTACATTTATAAATGGATTAATAAAACAAAATTCAGGAAATTGCCAGATAGGATTTTAGGAATTTGATGTTTTCCTAGTTGGTTTGTTTTTTTTTTTCAGTCTTATCTTTAATTTTCCTATTTTAAAATGCATTTTATTGAAATATAATTTATGTACAGTGAAATACACAAAACTAAAGTGACATGGGTCAATGCATTTTTTTTTTTTTTTTT
>NW_006921612.1:8811615-8840540 GCF_000298275.1 Orycteropus afer afer
TTGTTTTTGGCTGTTGTTTCTTCTCTGTCCAAAGGACTCCCTTTAGCATCTCTTGTAAGGTTGGTCTGGTTTTAACAAATTCCCTTAATTTCTGCTTATGTGGAAATGTCCTAATTTCACCATCATATTTGAGGGACAATTTTGCTGGGTACATAATTCTTGGTCGGAAATTTTTGTCTTTCAGTGTTTTATATGTATATTATCTTTTTGCCTACATGGTTTCTGTTGAGAAATCCGAGCTTGGTCTTATTGGTTGCCCCTTGTAGCTAACTTTTCGTTTTTCCCATGCTGCTCTCATGATTCTTTCTTTGTCTTTGGTTTTGGTAAGTTTGATGATGATATGTCTGAGTGATTTTCTTTTGGTGTCTATCCTTTTGTAGTTCATTGAACTTCCTTGAATGGATATATTCCCGTATTTCATCATACCAGGAAAATTCTCTTCCAACAAATCTTCAACAATTTTCTCTGTGGTTTTATTTGTGTCTTTCTGTTCTGGAATTCCAATTACAAATAGGTTATTCCTTTTGATAGTATCCCACATGAACCTTAGGCTTTCTTCATTTTATTTTGCTCTTTTTTCTGATTTATCCCTTTCCAAAGAAGTGTTCAGGTATTTGCTTTCAGTCTCCCTAATTCTGTCTTCCATTGATTCAGTTCTTCTCCTTTGCCCATTCAATGTCTCATCTATTTCTGAAAATTTAGTATTAATCTTCTGGATTTCTGTGTGTAGACTTTGTATCATGTCTAATTTTTCACTTATTTTATCATCTTATATTGGCTTTTGAAATTGTTCTAGGGTTTTCTCTGTTTTCCTTGATCTGTCTCTCAATTTGTTGAAGATACCTAAAATACAATTCTTTTGAATTCCTTATCAGGGAGTTCCAATGCTGTGCCTTCCTCAGGGATGTGTTTTGGGTCCGTATCCTGGTCCCTTGGTTCTCCTGCTTTATCTTTGGTGTAGTGTGATGCTTTATTGTCTCTGAGGCCTTGTGACATTTTTTGTGTTTATATTTAATTGGTGATTGTCTGTTGGAGTGACTTGCCCACGATTTTCACTTTCTTCGTTTTGTTGTATGTTATTTATGCAAGCAGGGTACTGTGCTGTGCTCCTCTATTTGCTAGGGGGCAGCACTTATGCATTCACCACCTGTCTCCTTTCCTGTTGTCAGCCTCTTGTATGTCCCTGCCTCCCTTGGCAAACAGAGCCTATTCCTCTGTCCCTGGAATCTGAATGAGTCCTAGTGGTTTTAAGACTGAAATTTGGGTCTTCCACCTAATTGTTAAAATGAAACACACATGTTTACTTAAGCTCCCTTTTGAAACTCCACTTAAATGATCACAAAAAGGGAAGAGAGATGAGATATAAATTCACAAAGACAAAGAGGACTAGAATTATCAGAAGAGAACTGAAACCTTAAGCACTTACACAAGATGGTACTGATAAGGAGCAAGGCAATATGTCTTGCTGAATCTTGTGATTAGTAGAAGAAATATCATAATGACCTCTGGAGTACAGAAATCTAGGGTGGGGAGGATGGAGCTGCACATCACTTCTGTCATGATGAGCCTTGTAATTGTTGACATTTTAAACTCTGTACATGTATTGCATTCATAAAAATAAAGGTTAAAATTAAAGAAGAAACTGTCTTATGTGGGAATGTTGCTTGACTCTTGGGACTCTCAAATATTACCAGGTAGAAAAATAATTCTTTGAATTATTGTTACACATAATAATGAGCTCTGGTAGCATAGTGGCTAAGACACTTGCCTGCTAACCAGACGGCTGGCGGTTCAAACCCACCAGCCACTCCTCGGAAGGAAGGTTGGGCAATCCTACTTCCGTAGTGATACTGCCTCGGAAACCCAAGGAGGGGTCACTATGAGTCGGGGCCGACTCGACGGCACATAACAACATAACATAACATAAAATGAAAATAGACAAACTTGATTAATCCTAGGTTTATTATTTTTGTTTTTTATTTTATTGTGGTATATATATAATCAAAAGTTTGCCATTTTAATCACTGGTAAGTTTTTTTATTATTATTTAATGAGAAAGATGAAGGACTTTAAGCAGTTGTTTTTTGTCTCTAATAATTTTACTAGATGTAAGATCTTGTTATGAAATATACCACGAAATGGAAATTTCCAGTTTTTTTTTCATTTCCTTTACTCATAGGTCAGCAAATTATTTGTATGCTAATAATTGTATTTATAGTCACACTGCTGTCTCAGTTTTGATGGAAAAAATTTTACTCATATACATATTTAGTGAAGCACATATCTGTCAGTTTATCATACTGTGGTGATTTGCATGTTGCTCTGGTAGCGTAGTGCCTAAGGCACTTGACTGTTAACTGAAGGCTGGCGGTTCAGACCCACCAGCCACTCTGAAGGAAGATGGGGCAATTTACTTCCATAGTGATACTGCCTCGGAAACCCAAGGAGCGGTCCCTGTGAGTCGGGTCCAACTTGACGGCACATGACAACAACAACAACAACAACATGATGCTGGAAGATGGGCTACCAGTGTTTCAAATACCAGCATTATCAGTCATGGTAGATAGGTTTCAGCAGAGCTTTCGGACTAAGTTGGAATAAAAAGGCTGACAATCTACTTCTGAAAAATTAGCCAATGAAAACATTGTGGATCACTATAAGATGTCCAACTCACTTGCTTTGGACACATCATCAGGAGGGATCAATCACTAGGGAAGGAAATCATGTTTGGTGAAACAGAGGGTCAATGGAGTTGAGGTTACCTTCAGTGAGAAAGAGTTGGAACAATAGCTGCAACAGTGGACTCAAACACGCCAGTGATTGGGAAGATAACACAGGACTCAGCAACATATGTTCTGTTATACATAAGGTCATAATGAGTCAGAGTTGATTTTACAGCACCTCTGGTAGCATAGTGCCTAAGGTACTTGACTGCTAACCAGAAGGCTGGCAGTTCAAACCCACCAACCACTCCTCGGAAGGAAGGTTGGGCAATCTACTTCCATAGTGATACCACCTCGGAAACCCAAGGAGGGGTTGCTGTGAGTTGGATCCAACTCCACAGCAGTGAGTTTGGTTTTTTGGATTGGTCTCTATCTCTAGATATTTAACATTGAAAAAAAATTTTCTCTGTTTCGTTTATCTTGTGTGTGTTCTTACTTGTTACAAAGATCTGTTTTAAAGACCCTGTAAATTATTTATTGAGTACTTTTCAGACTCTGTATTTCCCATTAATGCCATCTTTGAGGTTAAATCTAGCCTCTCAACTACTATTTACTGCTTTATTAATTTGTAGTTCTTGAGTTGTGTTTATAGTTGTTTAAATACAGGCAGTCTCCAGACTACAAATGAGAACTTTTCCTAAGTGTGTCTTTAAGTGTAATTTGTAGTTAAGTCAGAACAGGTTCCTCTGATTTTTATTTCGCTTTACTTTAGTGTAAGAAAAAGCTCAAAATCTTTTTGATGACTTTAAAGGTGCTTCTGCAGCAAGTGAAGGTGATTGTGATGAAGAATTTGTTATGCGTAGGGGTTGGTTCAGTCGTTCCAAGTGAGCAAATTTACTTACCATTAAAGGCAAGTGGAAACACAAGTCAATCTGGGAAGAAACAGCTGCAAACATTCATTAATAATCAGAATGTGGAATGTACAAAGTATGAATCTTGGAAAATTGGAAGTTGTCAGAAATGAAATGGAATGCATAAAGATCGATGTTTCGCCACTAGTGAGCTGAAATGAACTTGTATTGGCTACTTTGAATCAGACAATTATATGGTCTGCTATGCTGGGAATGACAAATTGAAGAGGAAAGGTGTCGCATTCATAGTCAAAAAAGAACAGTTCAAGATCTATCCTGAAGTACAATGCTGTCAGTAATAGGATAATATCCATATGCTTACAAGGAATACCAATTAATGTGGCTATTACTCAACTTTACTCACCAACAACTAAAGCAGAAGATGAATAAATTGAAGATTTTCACCAAATTTTACAGTCTGAAACTGACCAGACTTGCAATCAAGATATATTGATTATGGCTTGTGATTGGAATGTGAAAGTTGGAAACAAAGAAGAATCACCTGTAGTTGGAAAATAGGGCTTTGATGATAGAAGTGATGCTGGAGATCAGTGATATTATTTTGCAAGACCAATGACTTACTTATTGCAGGTACCTTTTTTCCAACAACATAAGTGGTGACTATACTCATGGACCTAACCAGATGACATACACAGAAATCAAATGGATTATATATGTGGAAAGAGGCAATGGAGACGCTCAATATCATCAGCCAGAACAAGGGCAAGAGCTGACTCTGCAACAGACCATTAACTGCTCATATGCAAGTTGAAGCTGAAACGGAAGACAATAAAAACAAGTCTGTGAGAGCCAAAATATGACCTTGATTATATCCCACCTGAATTTAGAAACCATCAGAAGAATTGATTTGATGCATTGAACACCAATGACTGAAAACCACATGAGTTGTGGGTTGACATCAAGAACATCATGAAGAAAGCAAAAAGTCATTTAAAGGACAGGAAAGGAAGAAAAGACCAAAATGGATGTCAGAAGAAACTCTCAAACTTGCTTTTGAATGGGAAGTAGCTGAAATGAAGGAAAGAAATGTTGAAATAGAAGAGCTGAACAGAAGATTTCAAAGGGCAGTTTGAGAAGACAAAGTAAAGTATTAATATGAAATGGTCAAAGACCTGGAGTTACAAAATAAAAAGGAAAAACATGCTCAGCATTTCTCAAACTGAAAAAACTGAGGAAAAATCCATGCTTCAGATTGCACTATTGAAGGATTCTATGGGCAAAATATTGAACAATGCAGGAAGCATCAGAGAAGATGGAAGGAATACACAGAGTCACTGTACCAAAAAGAATTGGTAGATGTTCTGTCATTTCAGGAGTTAGCATATGATCAAAAACCAATGGTATTGAAGGAAGAAGTCCAGGCCACACTGAAGGAATTGGTGAAAAACAAAGCTCCAGGAATTGACGCAATACCCATTGAGATGTTTCAGCAAACAGATGCAGCTGTGGAAGTGCTTACTTGTGTATGCCAGGATATTTGGAAAACAGCTGCCTGGGCAACTTACTGGAAGAGATCAATATTTGTGCATGTTCCAAAGAAAAGTGACCCACCAGTATGTAGAAGTTGCCGAACATCATCATTAATATCATACCCAAGTAAAATATTGTTGAAGATCATTCAAAAACAGTTGTAGCAGTATATAGACAGGAAAATTTCAGAAATGCAAACTGGATTCAGAAGAGGATGTGGAACGAGGCATATCATTGCTGATGTGAGACGGATCTTAGCTGAGTTTAGAAAATACCAGGAAGATGTTTACTTGTGTTTATTGGCTATGCAAAGGTATTTGACTGTGTGGATCATGAACAATATGGATAATGTAAAGAATGGGTATTCCAGAACACTTAATTGTGCTCATTAGGAACCTGTACTAATAGGCTGTTGTTCAAAACAGAACAAGAGGGATACTTTATGGCTTAAAATCAGGAAGGTTGTATGTCAGGGTTATATCCTTTCACCATACTTATTCAGTCTGTATGCTGAGCAAAATCTGAGAACCTGGACTATATGAAGAAAAATTCATCATCAGGATTGGAAGAAGACTCATTAACAGCCTGAGATTTGCAGATGACACAACCTTACTTGCTGAAAGTGAAGATGACTTGAAGCACTTACTAATGAAGATCAAAGACTACAGCCTTCAGTGTGGATTACACCTCAACATAAAGAAAGTAAAAATTCTCAGAGTGGGACCAATAAGCAATATAATGATAAATAAAAAAAGATTGAAGTCATTTTATTTGGATCCACAATCAACGCTAAATGGAAATAGCAGTCAAAAAATCAGACATTGTATCGCACTGGGCCAATCTGCTGCAAAAGACCTCTTTAAAGTGTTGAAGAGTACAGGTGTCACTTTGAAGAAGACTAAGGTGCACCTGATACAGGCCATGGTATTACCAATCACCTCATAGGTGTGTGAAAGCTGGGCAATGAGTAAGGAAGACCAAAGAAGAACTGATTCCCTTGAATTGTGCTATTGACGAAGAATACTAAAAATACCATGGACTGCCAGAAGAATGAACAAATCTATCCCGGAAGAAGTGCACCCAGAATGTTCCTTAGATGTGAGAATGGCCAGACATTGTCTCACCTGCTTTGGTCGTGTTGTCAGAAGGGACTATTCCCTGGAGAAGGATATCATGCTTAGTAGAGTGGAAAGTCAGCAAAGAAGGGGAATGCCCTCAAAGAGATGGATTGACACAGTGGCTCCAGCATAGCAAGCATTATGAGGATGGCACAGGACAGGGCATTGTATCGTCTGTGGTACATAGGGATACTATGAGTCAGAATTAACAGCACCTGACAACAACAACAACAGAAGTTGCCTGCAAGTCGAACCTGGAGACTGCCTGTAGATAAGTTATATGAAGGCTAGCTAGATTTGGTGAATTTTATTTTTGATTATTAATTTGCAGTGATACTCCGAGAAATGGAAATATGTAATTTGTGGGTAGAAATTTGGGAATAGATTTTGAGAGGAATGGACTTGAAATGTAGTTTTGTAGAGAGATTTGCTTACAGGTGTTTGTTTAAATTTGTTGCAATTGTTCAAAATTATACAGTATCCTATGATATGCAAAGGAGGTCTCCTAGCATAGTGTCTAAGGCATTTGACTGCTAACGAGAAGGCTGCTGGTTCAAACCCACCGGGCACTCCTCGGAAGAAAGGTTGGGCAATCTACTTCCATAGTGATACCACCTTGGAAACCCAAGGAAGGGTTGCTATGAGTCAGGTTTGACTTGACGATAGTGAGTTTGTTTCTGTTTTTTATGATATGCAAAATTATATGCCACTGACTATATGCCAGGTTAAGTTTTAGAAATACCAATTTGAATACAACTAGGCCCCTCACTTAAAGGCTTTTGTGAACCCCTATACTATGGTTCTCAAGAAGTTTTGACTTGAACTCACTATCTGTCTATCTGCTTCACTATTTCTGCTTACTAGTGCAAATAAAAACAAAGGGAGATGTCTTAGACTGGGCTCTCTAGAAAAGTAAAATCTGTGAAGCTTAGAAAAAGAGAGAGAGAGAGAGATTTTTCTTAAGGAAATGGCTCACACAATTGTAAAGACTGGCAAATCCCAAGTCAGACATCAGTGTGAAGGCTTCCCATGATTTACATAGTTGCTTCTTGTTGTTGTTGTGTTGTTGTTGTTATGTGCCGTTGAGTCGGCCCCGACTCATAGTGACCCCTCCTTGGGTTGCTGAGGCAGTATCACTACAGAAGTAGATTGCCCAACCTTCCTTCCAAAGAGTGGATTTGAACCACCAGCCTTCTGGTTAGCAGTCAAGTGCCTTAAGCACTATGCTACCAGAGCTCCCCTTGTTGTTGTTAGGGGCCGTCGAGTCATCTCTGACTCATAGTGACCTTATGTGCAACAGAATGAAACACTGCCCGGTCCTGTGCCAACCTCATGATCCCTACTATACCTGAGCCTATCGCTGCAGCCACTGTGTCAATCCATCTTGTTGAGGGCCTTCCCCTATTTCGTTCACCCACTTTACGAAGCATGACATCCCTCTCCAGAGAATGGTCTCTTCTGACAACATGGCCAAAGTAGGTGAGATGAAGTCTGGACATCCTCACTTCCAAGGATCATTCCGGCTGCACTTCTTCCAGGACATATGTGTTAGTTCTTTTAGCAGTCCATGGTACTTTAAGCATTCTTTGCCAACACCACAACTCAAAAGCATTAACTCTTCTTCGGTCTTTCTTATTCATTGTCCAGCTCTCACATAGTTGCAGGGTCTGACAAACTGAAGTTTAGCAGGCAGTACAGCAGGCTGGTGTGTATGGATGCTAATGAATCCAAGATTCCTAGCAAGATGGCAGGCTGCTGGCTCATAGGCTGCAAAGGCAACAATCCCAAAATTAGCAGGCAGTACAGTAGGCTCCTGGTTAAAGTTCAAGAACCAGAGGTCAGATGATGATGAGATGTAGGATCCAGATCAATCAAAAAGCTGGAGAGCTTTGCCAGAATGTTAATATATATTGGAAGCAGGCCACACCCCTGAAGAAACTCCCTTCCAACTGATTTGTTGTTTATAGCAGATCTCATCATGGAGATGGTTACATTATATCAGATGCCATCATGGGACATGACTACATCATAACTGCCAAACCACTGAGAATCATGGCCCAGCCAAGTTGATGCACAACCTTAACCATCACAGGAGGGAAAAGAAAGAGGAGTAAAATAAGAATTAGAATGGTTTAGCAAGAACCAATTACCTAAAACAAAATTATCTCCAAAATGAAATGGAGCCCTATTTCAGCAAAGTATTTAATGTAGAAATAATCACAATTAAAAATCATGAACAACTTGAAACTACATTGATAGTATAGTAACTTATCCTTTCTCCAAATTGTTAAGAGTTTTAGTTACTTACCTGTGTACGTGTGTTATGGGTACTCTGATTACTTTTTCTTTAAGCTCAGTAATGCTCTAATTTTTTTAATCAGTCTTTAATAATGCTGTATTCCTTAGTTATACACAAAATAAAGTTTATGTAAATATGTATCATTTATCCATAAGGACTTGATTTTTTTGTGTGGTTTTTCTAAATTAAACCTTTAGTGAACAAGAAACATGATACTAAGGAAAATAGAGACATAAAGGAAGTTGTGGCACTGATGTGGAAAAAGAAACCAGTGTTTGGTTAAGATCAGTTCAGGCATCTTTGGTCGAATGGGATTTAAGTTGACCTGAAGATGAAGAGAATTTTGAAGGTGAAAATGATAAAGGAGTTGCAGTTAGAGGTAATAAAGCAGAAGCAAACCATTGAGGGTGAAAAGTACAGACATGTTTGAAGTGCAGGGAGTAATTTGATATAATTGAAGCATAGTGTTGGGCTTGGAAATGTGATGAAGGAAAAGATAAGGAGACTGACTGAAGTGGAGCTAGATTGGAGAGCTTTGAGCAGAAGCTATATCCTAAGGGTTTAAGAGTCAAACTTGAGGTGAGGTCAGAAAATAAGAAACAGCTGCTTGTACTGATAAAAGAATTTAAAGCAAAATGGAGGAAATTGGCTGGTGACTAGAAAAAGTTGTAGAGTTAGTTGACGCTTTTTCTCATGATTTTAAGGAATTTAGATGGTGTGGGTGAGCTTGGATTGGAAGCATAGATGAATAGAACATGTTCTGAGCCAATGGCTTGAGGAACCAGCAAGAGGGCCAGTGTGGCTGGGGGATGGTACACAAACTGGAGGGAGATGAATAAGGCAAGCAGAGGCCCAATGAAGTAGTTAGAGGCCAGGTTAAACACTTTTGAGTTTGGTGCTAAGTGTGGTGGATGGCCATTGTTAAGTTTTGCCCACTTTGGATGCTGTGTGAGTAACCTATAGAGAGGTGAGAGTGTAAGGAAGGAGATGAGTCAGGATACTGTTGCACTAGTTCAGGCTCTGGTAGGGTAGTGCCTAAGGCACTTGACTGCTAACCAGAAGGCTGGCGGTTCAAACCCACCAGCCATTCCTTGGAAGGAAGGTTGGGCAATCTACTTTCATAGTGATACTGCCTCAGAAACCCAAGGAGGAGTCGCTATGAGTCAGGTCTGACTTGACAGCACATAACAACAACAACAACAAGTTCAGGCTTGGTGGACATAGTAGTGGTGGAAGTAGTGGAAATTGCTTGATTCAAATATATTTTGAAGATAAAATTGACAGAACTTGTTGGAGCTGGATGTGAAGTGTTAGTCATAAGATATAGCAAAAATGACTTTTCATTTTTTGGGGGCAAACAACTGGGTGAAAGATGATATTCTTTTACCAAGAGAGAAATAATAAGGGAAAGGATTGTTTGATGTGATCAGGATTTCTATTCTGAACATAGTATATTCAAGATGCTTATTAGGCAACCAGGTAGAGATGTTGCATAGCTTATTGGTAACATGAATTTGGAAATCAGGAGACATGTCTTGGCTAGAGATTTAGAATCTCGGATCTATCAGTATATGATAGGATTAAAACCTTGGAACTGGATGAGAATCTTCTTGGAAATGAGTCTAATGGAGAGGAGAAGAGCACTGAACCATAGGATGAGAAAGAGATTGCATAACATTTACTTATTTGTTTGCTTCCAGTTATATTCTACAAATAATTTTTGATCAATTTTATTTAGGTATAATGTATGTAAGACAAAATAAAGCTACCAGATCAAATGTACTGACTTTTGTATCTGCCACCCACATCAAGATATAGGACATTTCCAATACTGTCCAAAGCAATCTGTAGGTTCAGTGCAATCCTGATCCAGATTCTTTCAACATTCTTTAAAGATATGGAAAAACCAATGACTACTTTTGTGGAAAGAGACCGCGGATAAGCAAAGCACTACTGAAGAAGAAGAACAAAGTAGGAAGTCTCACACTCCCTATTCTCGAAACCTACTATATAGCCACAGTAGTTAAAACAGCCTGGTGCACAACAGACACATAGACTAGTGGAACAGGATTGAGAACCCAGAAACAGATCCATCCATCTATGGATGGCTTATCTTTGACAAAGGGCTAAAATCCATTAATTGAGGAAGGAATAGTCTCTTTAACAAATGGTGCTGGCAAAACGATATCATCCATTTGCAGAAAATTAAATGAAGTCCATACCTCACACCATATACAAAAACTAACTCAAGTTGTATCAAAGATCTAATTGTAAAACCTAAAACTATAAAATTCACAAAGAAAAAATAGGGACAAACTTAGAGACCCTAATTTATGGCATAAATAGACTATCAGATATAACCAAAAATGTATAAACAGCAGAAGATAAACTTGTTCACTGGAACCTTCTAAAAATTAAATTCTTATGTGCATCAAAAGACTTTTCCAGAAAATGAAAAGAGAACATACAGATTGGGAAAGAATATTTGGCAATGACATATCTGAAAAGGGGCTTATCTCTACAGTTTATAGAAAACATCAACATCTCAACATCACAAAGACTAGCAGTCCAGTTAAAAACTGGGGAGAGGACATGAACAGGCACTTCACCAAAGAAGATATTCAGGCGGCCAACAAATAGATGAAGAAATGCTTGTGATCATTAGCCATTAGAGAGATGCAAATCAAAACAACAATGAGATATCATTTCACCCCAGCAATAATAGCAAAGTTCAACAAGAGAGAAACAACAAGTGCTGATGAGTATGTAGAGAGATTGGAACTCTCATACACTGCTGGTGGGACAGTAAAATGGTTCAACCAGTGTGGAAACAGTATGGTGCTTCCTTAAAAAGCTGGAAGTAGAAATAACATGAGGCAAGGCAGCTAAATGTTAGTTAATTCAGCAGTTTAGTCTTGATGAGGGCATTAAAAACCCCAGTTCTATTTAACTTTCCTTCCTCAGCATGTTGACTTTATTTTCAGGTTAGTTTTAGTTTCTCTTATAAACCTAAGATGGCTGTTGCATTTACTGATAAGATAATAGCATTTGTGACACTGTAACAATGAGAGAAGCCTTTTCCAGAAGCTCTGTCTCATGTTTCATTGACCATGCCTCTATTTTATGCCTTCCCCTAAACCAGTGAATTGCAAAGAGGATGAGATCACCATGATTGACTTAAAATAATCAGTATTTACCCCTCACCTGAGGGTAACCTTCCCCAAAAGCTGGACAAGAAAACAAAATTAGACTTCTTTACCAAAGAAGAAATGGGCATTGGATATAGAGAGGACAGTTACCTGTGTCTGCCACTGTTTCATCATAATAGCTATGAATGCTTTCAGGCATCAGACAGAGCATTTGACAAACATTATCTCATTTAATCCTCATACATACTATGAGGAAAGATAATGTTTACATTTTATAAATGAGAGATCGGTGCTCAGAAGTTAAATAACTTTTTAAAGATCATACAGATAGGAATAATAAAAAACAATGAACAATCATTTAAATCTAGGTTAGATCTGTCTGGATTTTATTTGCATGTATATTACTTCTGTTTTAACAATGTTCAATAAAACTCATTGACTCTAAAAAGAAAACTCATTCCCAAAGAAGTGATTCAACTCCTAGTGACCCCTCCTTGGGTTTCTGAGGTGGTATCTCTACGGAAGTAGATTGCCCAGTCTTCCTTTTGAGGAGTGGCTAGTGGTTTTTAACTGGTGGTTTGACAGCCTTCTGGTTAGTGGTCAAAAATGCTTTAGGCACTACGCCACCAGAGCTCCCTTACAATACTATAGTGTGCATATTGGCTTATGTGTCTGTTTTCCTCTGTTGATGCATGAACTCAAAAAATTAAGGTTTCAGTTTAAAAATGGGAGTATCACCCTTTCTTGAGTCTAACTCAAAAGTTTGATGAGCATTTGTATCAGGAATGCTTTCAGTTTCAGATTACAGAAGAAGGAAAAATAAAACACTACCTGAGATTCTTTCTGGAGTTAGGAAGTCCAGAGCCAATGTCGCAGCTCACCAGTGTCATTGAAGAAGCATGTTTCTTCTCTTGTGCAGTTGTGCTGTCATTAGCTTGTTGGCTACCTCTTGGTTCTGAAGTTTTTGCTGAAACAGCCATCAGATCCATGTTCTAGGCAGAAAGAATAGCAAAAGACTGAAAAAAGCCACATCAGCTGTTTTGCTTCCCCTTTACAGGAACTATTTAGTGATGTGCAGTAGAAATATAATAAATAAAGGCAGTAATTCCATGCATTTCCGTAACATTGAGGGTGATACAAAATTCAATTAAACTGAAGCAGATGGTAGTAAAGAGTTTTTATAATTTATTAAAGAAAGCTATTCGTGGAATAGATTTAGTAATACTTAATTTTTGAACCATATTAATCAACAAAATAAATGAATTTTCACTAATCTAGCTTATTTTTGTTTTCCAGATACTGTTTTGTGTTTGCTTTGGGATACCTCACAGTGTGCCAAATTACTAGAGTCTACATCTTTGATTATGGACAATATTCTGCAGATTTTTCAGGGTAAGTTAAAACTTTGATTCAGTAACCTGTTTTTATTTATTCTAACATGGTGGTTAAAAGGCAAAATATGGTTGCATTTAATTGTTAAAATGAAAACAATTACTAAACATTTTAGTTGAAAATTCATTTATGAATGTAGAGTTTTTCTTCTTGTAAAGTGGTCTTTTGTAGTGCTATACAAGTCACAAAAGTGCTATACAAGTCACAAAAAAATATGGTCCAACCTTTTAAATGTAAGATTTCTAAAAATACAGCAATGTAAATTTGTTACCATTTAAAATAAACACACTCCCACCCATCCTCAGCCTGCATCCTTGCTGCCATTTATTTGTTCTCATGAACCCCCTTTAGGTACACCAATTTCTATATAAGATCTGATCACTTATTCTTGCTTCTTAGCAACCCGTAGGGCTTTCTTTGCATCACAGGTGCCTTGGGCTAGCTTTGAGCCTACAGTTTACTTCTGTGCATTTCACTTCTGTGCAATGTTTCACATTGTTGTATCAGTATTGATGTGCATAGTATAAATGACTGCTGGTTTTAGTTCCTTCAGAAAAGATTGATTTCCTCCCTGGTACTTTTAATGAATCTCTTTGCCCTGAAACCAAATTAATTAAATGTCTTTTATGAGATAAATGCAATGCAAGCCCTTATGAACTAATTTGCTCACCTTCTTTCTAAAGAGACATCTGCTAGCCCCAGTACCAGATAGGGAAGTTGAAGGCAAACCTCTGTATTCTTTGCTCAGGCCTGGATAGCTTTCTCTGTTTAGAAAGATACTAGATGATCTGCTTTTAAGCTAGCCTTGAGTCATCTGGACAGAATAAATTATGGCTAGTAAATCCAATTTGAGGAAAAGTAGATTGGGGAAAAAATCATGGCGTTTCTGGGAGGGTGATGGTAGGAGTCATCTATCGAAATGGACCAAAGTTTTGAGCTCTGAGAAGAATCACTAACTACTATGTGACTTTAGAAGAGACGTTAGAAGATGAAATCTCTTTTTTCTCCCTAATGAGATTAACTCTTGCCACATGATAAATAGAAAAAATACTGAACTTGTCAGGATTTTATTTTACTTGGATCCACAATCAATGCCCATGGAAGCAATAGTCCAGAAATCAAGTGCTGTGTTGCATTGAGCAAATCTGCTGCAAAAGATTTCTTTTTTCTTTTAAATTTTTTATTGTGATTTAGGTAAAAGTTTACAGAGCAAATTCATTTTCCATTCAGCAATTCATAAACGTTTTGTTTCTGCAAAAGACTTCTTTAAAGTGTTAGAAAGCAAAGATGTTACTTTGAGGACTAAGGTGCATCTGACCCAAGCCATATGGTATTTTAATTGCCTCATATTCATGCAAAAACTAGAAAGTGAATAAGGAGACCAAGAATTGATGGATTTGAATTACATTGTTGGTGAAGAATATTAAATATACCATGGATTGCGAGAAGAACAAATCTGAGAAGTACAGCCAGAAGGCTTTGTAGAAGCAAGGGTGGTAAGACTTCATTACATATACTTTGAACATATTATAAGGAGGTACAAATACCTGGAGAAGAGTATCATGCATGGTAAAGTAGAGTTACCGATAAAAAAGAAGATCCTCAATGAGATAGATTGGCACAGTGGCTTCTACAGTGGGCTCAAACCAGGAACAATTGTGAAGATGGTGCGAGAGTGAGCAGTGTTTCGTGCTGTTGTACATAGGGCCACTGTGAATTGAAGTTTACTCAGTGGCATATAACAATAACGAGATTATGGTAGATTTTACTTGTACTTACTAGATTAAAAAAAAAAGAGAGAGACAGGAGGAAGGCTTGCTTGAAAGGAAATTACATTGCAAAGCAAAAGTGAAAAGCACCACAGATTAAATCACAAAAGCTAGTTAATCAATTTAGCAACTTATAGGGTAGAATTGAGAAATACACCTAAAATACAGTAAAGGAAAATGAATGCTAATGATCAAGTTTGTGAATAATAGGTATTCTTTAAGAAAATGAGCTAATGAGCAGAATCAATAAACCTCTGTTCACTGTGAAAATATTAATAAATTTGAAGAAGTACTGCAGGCTACTTATTGGGATCAGATTGTATGAAATTAGAGATCAGTTGTATGATTTTAGAAGAATCACAATCACATAAAAAATTTAATCTTCCCAAGAATAACAACCATATTAGCCTTATTCATCACTGTATCTTTAATGCTTAGCATATATTAGCATTAAATAAATACATATTAAATCAAATAATAATTCAGTAGAAACTAAAAATACAGTCAGAAAAGTAGGGAAAATTAACAGCAACACAATATAGAAAAACCTGAAGAATGTGGGTAAAGCTATACTATCTAAGAAAATTTATGCTTGAATAATTGCTTTGTAATAATTTAAGCATTTAATATAAAATATAGAAACAAAAAGTTTACTTTTGACTAATTTAATTTATGAATGTTGGTAAGATATATGTTAACATTAGCAGCTAAATGCTAATAATGTTGCAACATTGTGAATTTTCGAATTGACTTGAGTCCTAAGATTTTGCAGGCAGGCACCAGAGGAGCTAAACAGATGAGATTCAGGGTCTTCCAGTCTTGCTTCACCTGTATCTGCTCTGTGTTTCCCTAGTTTATATTTTGAGATTCCATATAATATTTCATCAAAAAAAAAAAAAAAATTAGGATGTTGCCTTTTAAAAAACCACCAGATTTTAAAAAGTGATTTAATATAACCAAGTAGGATTTATTATACAGCCTTATGGATTGGTGCTAGTAGAAGTTTGTTTAACCCAGTGTTTGCTGGACCCTCAAAGGCCCTCCTTCTGTTCCATCTTAGTCATTTCCTTTATTTTCTTCAACTGCTATTCCAAATTCTTGTCACTCTTAAGCCCCTTACCTGACATTTATTAATTAGACATAGTCTAAACGCTCTTAAACTAACAACTACAACAAACACAACATAATTTCAGTGGCTTAACATTAATGAAAATTTATTTCTCATAGTCCACTTGAGGAGGGTGCCTCTGCTACACACATCATTTAGGGGACCAGCCATCTTTTTTTGTGGCTCCACCTCCAGCAGTCTTTGGACTTTTCATCATTAAATTGATGGGGCAAAGAAGTGGGCATGTACTAAGTAAAGAGACCTTACCTACTCATCATTATGCTCACATTCTATTAGAAACGACACAGCCCCACAAACTAGCAGTCAGTTTACATTAAAAGCAAAATACATGTTGAGAAACAGCTTTATATGACATTGTTTTAAGTATTTTTCTTGAAATTTTAAATTTTGTATAAATATTTCAATTTAATTTTACATGTGTATGTATGTAGAAGAAAAATAATATATAGGACTTTCAAAAAGAAGCAGACAACCTAGTTATAAAACTCCTGGGTTTAAAGTATAATTTTTGTCTATTAGGAGAAAATATTTGACCATTATGGTAAGGATCATCATGAATCCAGTCCCTCAAAATATGGATGGGATTGATCCAGTCCTCACATTCCCACTTCGCCATCCTCGTAGCCATCTGCACCTATGGCACTGTCTGACTCTGACCATAGTTACCTGAAGCTGGATCAAAGCTGACTAGTTAGAAGGACACTGTTCTTCAGACTGCCAAATAAACAGATTCTAGGAGCTCTGGTAGCATAGTGCCTAAGGCACTTGACTGCTAACCAGAGGGCTGGCGTTCAAACCCACTAGCCACTCCTGAGAAGGAAGGTTGGGCAATCTACTTCCGTAGTGACACTGCCTCAGAAACCCACAGAGGGGTTGTTATGAGTCAGGGTTGACTCGATGGCACATAACAACAACAACAGCTACAAGCTTGGAAAGTCCACATGATACCCTAACATTCTGACCTGCTGGTCACAAGTTCAGGGCTGCTTTCCCCCTACCCCTTCAGGATCCCAGCCACAAACTCAGGAGTTCATGAGACCCTTAATTTCAGACCTCCTGGCTCCTACTACCCTTTTGGGTTTAATGAGTCACATAAATGACTCACAGGATTCAGAGAGAGTACACCATACTTACGACTTCAGATTTATTATAGCCAAAAAGTCTACAAACACAGAGAAACATGGGGTGAGGTTTAGGAAGGTTCCCAACACAAAGCTTCCATCCCAAGGGACACACTACCCTCCCAAGAGCAGATATTCTCATCAAGCTTCTCAGGAAGCTCTCTGAGCCTTAGTGTTCAGGGATTTGAGTGGCCAGTCTTGGATGATAAGCTAAATCGTGCCTACTGAGGCTAGATAAAAGAGCTCTGGTAGCACAATGCCTAAGGCATCTGACTGCTAACTAAAAGGTTGGTTTCAAACCCACCCAGCTACTCCGCAAAAGCAAGACTGGGCAATATACTTCCTTAAAGATTTACCACCTCAGAAATGCAGTGGGGGTTGCTGTGAGTCAGAATTGACTCGATGACAGTGGATTTGGTTTTTGGTTTTTGGGACTAGATAATATTGGCCTCTCAGGTGAGTCTGTTCTGGTCTGGCCAGCCCCGCTCAATTCATCAGCATAGATTCTCGGGTATGGCCTGCAAGTCCCAGACCAAGGCACTTTAATTACTCCAAAGGTTATTTCTTCCAAGTTAAGGAAAAAGGCCATTTTACTTAGGGTAAAACTGAGTACTTTATCCTGCAACCATAATCAACAGATGATAAAGATTGGACACAGAGTTGAATTAGCTGAAGGAAACCATCATGGCAGAGTTAAGTTGAAGGGCTCCTTTTGTTAAAAAAAAAAAAAAAAAAGGACACAGGAGACAAAAGAGCCATGTAAAAGCAAACTTTTCGCTTAATGGAGTGTTCAGGCATTTAAAACCCTTGAGTAGGATTATAAGTAGAAAATATCCTAACTTGACTAATTAGGGTAAATAGCTAATGAAAATGTTGAATGTCTGAAGAAGGTAGAGTTGAATAAAGTGACTGTTCTTTGTGCTAAATTGTCTCATTGCTCTGAAGCTAAAGGTTTAAAAAATGAAGCCCAGAGTCTGGTTAAGGAATTGGTGTGACATCTTTTTTGATATGAGATCATTTCATATTCAGAAAGTATGGGAAAACTGTTATTGCATATATATATATATATATATATATATATATATATATATATATATATATATATATAGTTCAGTTAGGTTCAGATACATTTAAAATGTTCGTTAGATAAGAAGGACTTACTTCCTAACAGTAGGTTCTATTGCAGCAAAGTTGAACTGAAGTTGTTGGCTTTCATGGCACCCCAGAAAATACAAGAGAGGTTTTTAAAAATTAAATAGCTTTGCTGTGTACCAGAATAATGAATTAAGAAGTATAATAGAAAAGGATCCTAGTCTCAAAAAGCAATAAAAACTATGAACTTTGTTTGGAAATGTGTGTTAAAAAAATGTACAGAGTGTATAGAAAACTATAAAAATGTTAGGCCATAATGGAAGACTAACTGGAAAAACATATTGTTTACTCAGATATTAAAATTCAATTCAAAATTCAAGTACAACTAGAATGAACCTTAGATGGGAGGATGGTGAGACTTTGCCTCATACACTTTGGACATGTTATCAGGAGGGACTAGTCCCTGCAGAAGGGCATCATGCTTGGTGTAAAGTAGAGTAAGCGAAAAAGAGGAAGACCCTCAACTGGATTGATTGACACAGTGGCTGCAATGATGGGCTCAAGCATGGCAACAGTTGTGAGAATGATGCAGGATGGGGCATTGTTTCATTCTGTTGTACATGGAGTCACTCAATCAGAACTGGCTCAATGGCACCTAACAAAAATTTTAGGATTATAATGAAGTTCATTTTCCTCAAGTTTATCTGTTAGTATAATGCAATTCAAGTTGGTGTTTCGAGGGGAAGTAAAGTGATGGAGAAGTTTGTTTAGAAGAATAAATGCTGGAGAGTAGTGAATTCAATATGGAAACAAACTCTAAAGCAACATTCAAGAAATATTATGGGTTGCAAAAATAAAAAATAATAATTTAAAAAAATATATTATATGGGACTGATATAGGAATAAATAAATTAAGGAAGTAAGAATAGAAGACCTAGAAACTAATCTATAGATAAATACAAAGAATAATTAAATTGTTGATACTTGTCATAGAGTCAGCTCCAACTCATGACAACCTCATGTACAAGAGGATGAAACGCTACCCAGTTCTGCACCATCTTCAAAATCATTAAAAGCAAACACACAAGTCAGCACAGTACAGCAAGCTGACAGACAAATGGTGGCAGAATAATCATTCTTCTGTTGGTATGTGCTGTCAAGTTGGCTCCAACTCATAGTGACATCATATACAACAGAATGAAACACTCCTCAGTCCTGCACTAGCCTCATAGTGCTTGCTACACCTGAGCTCATCATTGCAGCCACTGTGTAAATCCATCTTGTTGAGGGCCCTCCCCTTTTTCACTGACCCCCCCCCCCATTTTACCAAGCATGAGATCCTTCTCCAAAGAATGGTCCCTTCTGACAACATGACCAAAGTAGAGGAGATGAAGTCTGACCATGAACGCTTTCAAGGAGCATTGAGACTGCACTTCTTCCAGGACAGATTTTTTAGTTCTTCTGACAGCCCATGGTACTTTCAGTATTCTTTGCTAACACCACAACTGAAAGGCATCAACTCTTCAGTTTTCCTTATTCATTGTCCAGCTTTCACATGCATATGAGGTGATTGAAAATACCATGGCATGGGTTAGGTGCACCCTAGTCTTCAAAGAAGCATCTTAGCTCTTCAGCTCTTTAAAGATGTCTTTTGCAGCAGATTTGCCCAGTACAATATGTTGTCTGATTTCTTCACTGCTGCTTGCATTGGTGTTTATTGTGGAACCAAATAATATGAAATCTTTGATAACTTCAGTCTTTCCTCCATTTACTGTGATGCTGCTTATTGGTCCAGTAGTGAGGATTTTTTTGTTTTCTTTATATTGAGGTGTAATCCATACTGCAGTCTGTAGTCTTTAATCTTCATCAGTAAGTGCTTCAAGTCATCCTCACTTTCAGCTTGCTTGCTTGTTGTGCTGTGTACATATCACAGTTTGTTTATTAGTCTTCCTGCAGTCCTGATGCTGCATTCCTCTTCATATAGTCCAGCTTCTTGGGTTATTTGCTCAGCATACAGATTGAAACAGTATAGTGAAAGGATACAAACCTGACAGACATACTTCCTGATATTAATACATGAGGTATCCTCTTGTTCTGTTTGAACAACAGCCTCCTGGTCTGTGTACACATTCTTCATGAGCACAGTTAAGTGTTCTGGAATTCCCATTCTTCTCAATGTTATCCATAATTTGTTATGATCCACACAATCAAATGCTTTTGCATAGTCAATAAAACACAAGTAAACATCTTTCTGGTATTCTCTGGTTTCAGCCAAGAGCCATCTGACATCAACAGTGATATCCCTTATTCCATGGCCTTTTCTGAATCCACCTTACATTTCTGGAACTTCCCTGTCAGTATACTGTTGCAACAGTTTTTTAATTATCTTCAACAAGATTTTGCATGAGCATGATATTAATGATATTGTTCGATAGTTTCCACAGTCTGTTGGATCACCTGTCTTTCAGATTAGTTCAAATATGGATTTCTTCCAATCAGTTGGCCAGTTGCTGTCTTCCAAATTTCTTGGCATGGGTTGTGCCTTCAGCATGGCATCCATTTGTTGAAGCATCTCAATGGGTATTCCGTCAGTTCCAAGAGCATTTTTCTTCGTCAGTTCCTTCAGTGCAGCTTCAACTTCTTCTTTTAGTACCATTATTTCTTGATCATATGCCACCTTCTGAAATAGATGAACACCGACCAATTATTTTTGGTACAGTGACTGTGTATTCTTTCCATCTTCTTTTGATGTTTCCTGCATCATTCAATATTTTGCCCATAGAATCTTTCAGTATTGCAGCTTAAGGCTTGAGTGTTTTCTTCAGTTCTTTCAACTTGGGAAGTGTTGAACGTGTTCTTTCCTTTTTGGTTTTCTAACTCCAAGTCTTTGCACATTTCATTGTAATAATTAACTTTGTCTTCTCAAGCCTCCCTTTGAAATCTTCTGTTCAGCTTTTATATCTTGTCATTTCTTCCATTTGCTTTATCTACTTTCTGTTCAAGAGCAAGTTTCAGAGTCTCTTTTGACATCCATTTTGGTCATTTCTTCCTTTCCTATCCTTTAATGACCGTTTGCTTTCTTCATGGATGATGTTCTTGACATCATTCCACAGTTCGTCTGGTTTTTGGTCATTGGCGTTCAATGCATCAAATCTGTTCTTCAGATGGTCTCTAAATTCAGGTGGGATATAATCAAGGCCATATCTTAGCTCTCATAGACTTGTTTCAGTTGTCTTCAGCTTCAACTTGAACTTGCATATAAGCAGGTGATGGTCTGTTCCACAGTCAGCTCCTGGCCTTGTTTTGGCTGAAGATATTGATCTTCTCTATCGCCTCTTTGCACAGATGTAGTCAATCTGATTCCTGTGAATTCCATCTGGCATAGTCCACGTGTATAGCCATCACTTATGTTTGTTGAAAAAAGGTATTTGCAATGAATAAGTTGTTGGTCTTGCAAAATTCTATCATGCCATCTCCAGCATCATTTCTATCACCAAAGCTTTATTTTCCAACTACTGGTGATTCTACTTTGTTTCCAACTTTTGCATTCCAATTACTAGTAATACTCATTACATCTTGATTGCATATTTGGTCAATTTCAGACTGCAGAAGTGGTAAAAATCTTCAGTTTCCTCTTCTTTGGCTTTGGTGGTTGGTGTGTAAATTTGAATTATAGTAGTATTAACTGGTCTTCCTTGTAGGCATATGGATATTATTCTATCACCGACAGCACTATACTTCAGGGCAGATCTTGAAATATTCTTTGTGACGACAAATGCCACACCATTCCTCTTCAATTTGTCATTCTTGGTTGATCATATGGTTATCTGATTCAAAATAGCCAAAAACCAGTCTATTTCACCTCACTTATCCCTAGGATATTGATCTTTATGTGTTCCATTTCATCTTGAACTATGTGGTAGTTAAGTTTGTGTGTCACCTTGGCTGGGCCTAGTTGAGTGGCTGTGCAGCTGGATGTAGTATTCCCCATGATGAGACTGGTTTCAACTCCATGGTGGAATCTACTGAGAGAAGTTAAGTATCTACTGTTGGGTATGTGGTCTGCTTCCCATATATTAGAAATGGCTTTGGGAATGGTCTCTAGCTTATGGCATGCTTGGACCCTGCAAGTAGCTGTGTCATTGTTCAGCAGCCTGCCATACTCTGCCAACCTTGGAACTTTCAGTGGGTTTGAATTAATGGCATGTTGTGTGGTATGGTAACGGGACTATACTTTTTTACTTGTCAACCTTGGGCTTGTCAGTCTCAGCAGCCAGCAGCTGTCTGAGTGAAGAAAAGCCTCTAGCTCCAGTGGGCCGGGAGCAGGAGGCAGAGTTGAAGCCCAAGTTGAGGGACTTTCACCCATCCCCTAGAGCCTCACACTTTGAACTTGGAAGCCTCCAAATTGTAAGAATTAACTCCTATTTGTTCAAGCCATCACATTTATGGTATATTCCTGTGAGAGTGGTACTAGGTAACCAAAACAGACTGCTTCTAATTTTCCTGGATTCATACTTCATACATTTCATGTTCCAGTTATTAATGGATGTTTGTAGCTGTTTCTTCTATTTTGAGTCATACCATATCAGCAAATGAAGGTCCTGAAAGTTTTTCTCCATTTGTGTCATTAAGGTTAACTCTACTTTGAGGAGGCAGCTCTTCCCCAGTCATATTTTGAGTACCTTCCAACTTAAGGGGCTCATCTTCTAGCAGAGTATTAGATGATGTTTCAGGGCTATTCATCATGTTTCTCAGTAATATATCAGACAGTGTTTCACTACTATTCATAAGGTTTTCATTGGCCAATGCTTTGAGAAGTGGACAACCCCTTCTTCCAAGTCTGTCATAGTCTGGAAGCTCTGCTGAAGCCTGTTCACTGTGGGTCACTCTGCTGGTATTTGAAATACTGGTGGCATAGCCTCCAGCCTCACTGCAAGATGCAAGCCACCACAGTACTACAAACTGATAGGTGAGTGGTAGAGAATAATCATAGTGGGGTTATAAATCAGTGGGGAAAACTTGACTCAGTTATTCAGTAAATGGTATCAGAGCATTTGGAAATAAAAAATAAAGATAAGTCTTGACCTAATAATGAAATAAATACATTTTAGAACAAGTTTTTGTGGGCAGTCAGGTAGTGAACTCTGATGGGAATATATTGATTTTTGTAGTGCATAAGGGACAGCTTCATTTATGCACCAGAAAAAGAAACATGGGAAATAATTTTCCATTAGAATCATGGACAAATGCAGGAACTGGCATAGTATCAAATGCTTAGTAAATGTTTTATTACTGGTTACTCATGTGTGTTCATTCAGCTAATGCACAGCCTATGTGTATGTGCTGTACATTTTGTCAGGTACATAGAGGCTGAGGTAGTTTCTTTTGCAAGTAACTATCCTTTCAATTGTACGAAATTATAGACTGGTTGGTCTAAATGCTACAGGTGTGTTTCTCATTTTCATCAATCCTTTTTATAAAACCCTATTCAAGTTGAGTCTAATTGTAGTCATCTTTTTGTGCTCTATAAAAATGAGTCATAGAAGGCCCCTTACTTTTCTTTACAATTCTTCTCTCACATTGTACCCACTAACTATGTTGTAAGTAGGATTGATATCAATTATTCAACTGCTCTCTAAACATTAGTGTTCCATTTATCCTGTTTCATTCTGTGGGAATATCTCCAATTCCTTGACCTACTTTTGGTTAGGTGAACCATTCTGTCTTGGTAACTACCAATGTAGTAGTTCAAATTAAAGAAACATGTTTCTATTATAGTTTGGTCTGTCTGTTGCTTACCGTATCCAAGCCTCTTGCCCTGGTTTTATGCATGTACACAAATCATTGTGTTATAAAAATAATCCAGTATCTTCTTAGTATTCTGAAAAATTAATCCTTTCAGTTGGCCTTCAAAGCACTCCTTTGTGTGTCTGCTCTCTAGTTTTTCAGGTTTATCTCACCCATTTTTCTTCAGTGATCTACTGCTGCAGCAATATGTAACTGCTTTCGTATGTTCATACTTTTGCTCATATCATTCTCTCCGCTTGCCCTTTCCAACCATATCTACATGTTCAAACCTCCCTAGTCTTCAGTGACTGTTTTATTTGAAGTGGTTTTCCTCACTCTCTTAGCTAAGTAATCTCTCACCTCTCTACACATTGCTTTGGCTATCCATTTGGCCTTTAATACTTTTTTTTCTTAATAATTATTCACATACTTCATTATCTCCTATTCTTGAGAGAAAGCTACTTTAGACATAACCACCCATTGCCATCGAGTCGGATCCAACTCATAGCAAGACCCCTTCTTGATTATGTCTCAATATAAAGAAAACAAAAAGCCTCACAACTGGACCAATGAGAAGCACCACAATAAATGGAGAGAAGATTAAGGTTGTCAAAGAATTCACATTGCTTGGTTCTACAATCGATGCCAATGGAAGCAGCAGTCAGGACATTAGACGACATGTAGCATTGGGAAGGTCAACCGTGAAGGAACTGTTTCAAGTGCTGAGGAGCAAGGATGTCTCCTTGAGGACTAAGGTGAACCTGACACAAGCCATGATATTTCCAATCACCTCGTATGCATGTGAGAGCTGGACAACAAATAAGGAAGACCGAAGAAAAGTTGATGCTTTTGAGTTGTGGTGCTGGCGAAGAATGCTGAAAGTACCGTGGACTGCTAAAAGAACTAACAGATCTATCCTGGAGGAAGTGCACCCTAAATGCTCCTTGGAAGTGAGAATGGCCAGACTTCGTCTCACCTATTTTGGTCATGTTGTCAGAAGGGACCATTCCCTGGAGAAGGATGTCATGATTGGTAGGGTGGAGGGTCGACGAAAGAGGAGGAGGCCTTCAACAAGATGGATTGACATAGTGGCTGTGATGATGGGCTCAAGTATAGCAGGGATCATGTAGCTGGCGCGGGATCAGGTGGTGTTTATTTCTGCTGTGCGTGGGGTCACTATGAGTTGGAGATGTCTCGACGGCACCTAACAACAACAACAACATCACTATAGAAGTAGATTGCCCAACCTTCCTTCCAAGGAGTGGCTGGTGGGTTTGAACCACCAGCCTTCTGGTTAGCAGTCAGATGCCTTAGGCACTACACCAAAAGAGCTCCTACTTTAGACATGGTGCTTCTCAGTTAAATACAGTTACTGTATTTCTTCAGTGTCTTATGTTTAGTAGCAATTCCAGTATTTATTAAATGAAGTTGTGAATGTGAGGAGAAAGGAACCAGCTTTTATCACATGTCTGCTGTGTCTCAGATACTGGTTAAGGTATATGTCAGATTGACATTTTATTTAATCCACGTAGTACTGTTATTATCCCCACTTTTTAGGTAAGTTAACTGGGGTTGAGAAAGATTAAATGACTTCCCTGTTCTTACACAATTGATAAGTAGTAGACTCAGGATTTGAGTTTTCTGAATCCTGTATTCAACTGCCTAAGAAGCTCTGGTGGTGCAGTGGCTAAAGCATTTGATTGCTAACCAGAAGAAGTCAGCAGTTTGAACCTACCAGCTGCTCTGTGGGAGAAAGATGAAGCAGTTTACTTCTGTAATGATTTACAGCCTTAGAAACCCTATGGGTTAGTTCTTCTCTGTCCTACAGGGTCACTATGAGTCAGAACTGACTCAATGGCAGTGGGTTTGGTTTGCGTATATTCAACTGCCTACTCAGTATATGCGAGCTCTGGTGGCGTAGTGCCTAAGGCGTTTGACCGCTGACCAAAAGGCTGGCAGTTCAAACCCACCAGCCACTCCTCAGAAGGAAGATTGGGCAATCTACTTATGTAGTGATACCATCTTGGAAACCCAAGGAGGGGTTGCTGTGAGTCAGATCTGACTCGACAGCAGTGAAGAGACTCAGTGCATCTTGACTTGTATGTCCAATAGGCATTTCACACCAAACACTGCCTAAAACTGAACTTCTGATTACCGTTACCTGCCCCCAGACCTTGTCCTCTTGGATTTTCCTATTTCATCATCCCCATCCTTCTAGTTAGCTAGCTACTCTGGTCAAAATTTTTGGTGATATGAAGTCCCAAACCTGCATCTAATCCATCATCAAATCCTGTTGTCTTTTCCTTCAGAATATACCTAGAATCTGCTTCTAACCATCTGTATCCCTGTTGCCCTGGTCAGGTAACCATGCCCTCCTGTTTACAGTTAGCTTTCTTACAGCCACCCTCATTACCCCAAAGTCTTTCTTCAACCTAAAAGCTGGAATATATCCATTTAAAACCAAATCACTTCCCTGCCTAAAACCTTCCAGTAGTTTCCTGTCTTACTAAGATTAAAGTCATTGTCTTCCCAGCCCCCTACAAAGCCTAATGGGTCTGACCTCCTGCTATCTGTCTATCATCAGTTCTGTTCCTGTCCTCTTTGTTCACTCACTTGAGTCACATTAACCTCCTTGCTTGTCTCCAAACTTGCCAGTCACACTTCTATCTTAAATTTACTTTTCTCTCTGCCTGGAGCATTCTTTCCCCAAGCATCCACATGGCTCACTCCCTGACATAAGTTGTGTTTAAATGTCACCTTTTGAATGAGGCCACTTCTCACCAGTATCCTGGCAGTCCTTGTCCCCCTTACCCTGCTTCACTTTGCACAGCACTTAGCAACATCTGCAATACAATATATTTACCTGTTTGTTTATATGTTGTCATCTCTCTCCAATACAATGTAAGTTTCTTTATAGTACTGACTTTGTCCTTTGTTCTTGGCTATTTTCAAGCGCCAATAACAATACCTGGGAGTTCTAGTAGCATAAGGCACTTGACTGCTAACCAAAAAAGGCTGGCGGTTCAAACTCACCAGCCACTCCTCGGAAGGAAGGTTGGGCAGTCTACTTCCGTAGTGATACCACTTTGGAAACCCAAAGAGGGGTCCTATGAGTCGGGTCTGACTTGACAGCACATAAAAACAACAACAACATAACAATACCTGGAGTTCTGGTGGTGCAGTACCTAAGGCATTTGACTGCTAACCAGAAGGTTGGTGGTTCAAACCTACCAGCCACTCCACGAAAGAAAGGTGGGCAGTCTACTTCCATAAATATTTATGACCTCAGAAATCCAATGGGAGTCACTATGAGTTGGAATTGACTTGAGTTGGAATTGACTTGGAATTGGTTTGATTCTTTTGGTTTTATAACAATACCTGGTTAATTGTAGGTACTCATTTTGAATGAAGGATTAAGTGAATTTATGAATGTGAATGAATGACTGAGAAACCAATGTACTTCTCCATTCTCTCTCCTGTGTATTACTCATTTAGCTTTAGGTATTAATATCGGTTTGTCATTGAGGTGATTTCTACTCATGGCAACTCCTTGTGTGTCAAGAGTAGAATTGTATTTCACAGAGTTTTCAGTGACCGATTTTTCTGAAGTAGATTGTCAAGCCTTCCAAGGTTCCTGCAAGTGGACTTGAACCTCCAACCTTTTGCTTAATAGCCAAGCATGTTAAATTGCCCACGTAGGGACTCCTTGGTATTAGGTAAGTTGGTTTTATTTGCTTTCAGTGGGTCTTCCTGTTTGTGGATGGAAGAGTACCGATGACACTCTGCTAAAAATGTGAATGATAGAGTACTAGGTACTAAGAGATGACAGAGTGGAGAATTACAATTTCTCTCTGCTGTCTGGTTACTTGTATCTAGGTGGCAAACAGACCTTTTACCTAGTAGGTGTTTATAGTTGCTTGTAGCATTTATAGACAGACATCATTTCAGGTTAGCAGTTTCCTAGAGACTAGTGTCTCCTAGAAATAATGGAACAATCAAGGAAGTGATTGTTCTCTTGAGTGTGCTTTCTTTAATAATGTTTAACCACAATAGAGTTTTATGATGGAACCAAACCTTACTAGAGAAAAACAAATGCATAGAAGCCTGTTTTTCATCCCTTATTTTTATTTGTTTTTAAAAAATCTAGAGTGTTTCTGTTCCTTACTTCAGATAATTAGCTGAAACTGCTCCATCCATTGAAGTATTTATTTTAAATAGTTATATTCTGTATCTTTATACATCCTTAGGGTGTCATAGGTAATAGGTAATCTGATTTTCCACTTTAGATAATAGCCATGTATTCATATATAAGGAAATATCTTATGGCTAAAACTGAACAAAACCTAATTGTCCAGTAGGAAGAGTTGGTAGCCTAATTGTTGCTTGGTTTGTACTTCAACCCACAGGATTCAGTGTATCAAAATATTTTTATCTATAACTCAGGAGCTCTGGTGGCATAGTGCTTAAGGCATCTGACTGCTAACCAGGAAGGTGGGGGTTCAAACCCACCAGCCACTCCTTGAAAGGAAGGCTGGGCAATCTACTTCCGTAGTGATACTCCCTTGAAAACCCAAGAAGGGTCACTCTGAGGGGTCTCTGACTTGATGGCAGTGAGTGTGGTGGTGTGTATATCTTATTCATTACTGAAATTCTTTGTATTTTAAAATAGAAAAACGTCATGCTGGAAGGGATTATGTATAGTGGAACCTGAACGAGTCTTATTCCTTGAGCAGCCTTACCAGCCCTAGACTGACTACCTCCAAACTACTGCCAGGCCATAGCATGAGAACTGGGTAGAGAGAATTACATGAGCATATGCAGCTCTGGTGGCGTAGTGCTTAAGGCATTTGACAGCTAACCAGAAGGCTGGTGGTTCAAACTCCCCAGCCAATCCTCAGAAGGAAAGTTGGGCAATCTACTTCCGTAGAGATACCACCTCAGAAACCTAAGGAGGGGTTTCTATGAGTTGAAATTGATTCAGTGGTAGTGAGTTTGGTTTTTTTT
>NW_006921612.1:8842280-8843009 GCF_000298275.1 Orycteropus afer afer
GAGCTCCTCAGTTGCTCATAGCAAATCCCACCTTGGAGTTTACAAAGACTTATGGATAGAAAAGCCACACAAAGTAATTTACTATACCACACATACCTAGTCGTTCAGCCTACCCACCCATCTATCCACCCATATACCCATGTTAGCCTTCACTGACAACATAGTACTGTATGTACAGAAGGGTTCATATTTGTTGTCTGTACCTCCCATGTACCTCTCTATGTCTTTCTCATCCTCAATGCTGCCATATTAGTCACACACATTTGGTACATTGTCCTTCTGTTCACCCAAATCAGTACTTATCTCTATCAATCTAACAGCATTCCCTCCCCTCCCCTCACACCCCTGGTAACCAACAAAGAAAATTTCCTTCAATAGATAAACCTTTCCTTAAATTTTACCATAACGGACTAATACAATATCTGTCCTTTTGTGATTGACTTATTTCACTCAGCATAATGACCTCCAAGTTCATCCATGTTAGGCGGTGTTTTGCAGATTCTACATTATTCTTTAATGTTGCATACTATTCCATTGTGTGTATGTACCATAGTTTGATTATCCATTCTTCAGTTGATGGACAACTAGGTTGTTTCCATCTTTTGGCTATTGTAAATAGTTCTGCAAAGAACAAGGGTGTGCATATATCTGTTCTGGTCATGGCTTTCACTTCTGTAGGGCATATACCTAGTAATGGAATGGCTGGGTCAAAAGGTATTTCTAATTCCA
>NW_006921612.1:8844972-8855970 GCF_000298275.1 Orycteropus afer afer
ATTCATGTTATTTGTGTTCTTTCCCTCTTTTCCTTTGTTAAATTTGCCAGTGGTTTGTTAATTTTATTGATCTTTTCAAAAAACCAACTTCTGGTCTTTTTGATTTTTTCTATTGCCCTTCTATTTTCTGTTTCATTGATTTCTGCTCGAATCTTGATTATTTCCCTTCTTCTGATGACTGTAGGTTTTTCTTGCTGTTCTTTCTCTAATAGTTGGAGATGCTGGTTTTAAATGCTGATTTTGGCTCTTTCTTCTTTTTTGATGTGTTCATTTATTGCTATAAATTGGCCTCTTTATCACTGCTTTTGCTGTGTCCCAAAGGTTTTGGTATGTTGTGTTTTCATTCTCGTTTGATTCTAGGAATTTTTGGATTTCAATTTTGATTTCTTTTACCCAGTCTTTCTCAAGGAGAGTGTTGTTCAGTATCCATCTGTTTACTCTTTTCCTGATGATCTTCCTATCATTTATTTCTACTTTGAGAGCATTGTGATCTGAGAAGCTGCTTTGCAGTATTTCAATGTTTTTAAATTTATTAAGTCTTGCTTTATGGCCTAACATATGGTCTATCATAGAAAATGTTCTATGTGCACTGGAGAAGAATGTATAATGTGCTGCTGTTGGGTGAAATACTGTGTAGATGTCTATAAGGCCAAGTTGGTGGAGTGTATTATTTAGCTCTTTTGCATCTTTGTTGACTTTCTTTCCAGTTGTTCTATCTTTCAAAGAAAGTGGTGTTTAAAGTCTCCCACTATGACTGTGGAGTTATTTATTTGGCTTTTCGACTCTTTTAAAGTCTGATTTATGTATTTTGGGGCTCTTTCATTGGGTCCGTAGATATTTATTATGGTTATATCTCCATGTTCAATTGATCCTTTAATCATTGTATAATGTTCTTCCTTGTCTCACTTGGTGGTTTTTGTGCTAAAGTCAATGTACAATTTACCAAGAAAACCTGCAATATCTGGGGATAGGGCACTAAGAGAAAAAAGTAGAGAAGGAGAATAATGATGGAAAAAAAAATGGGAAAAATGCAAGAAGAGAAACAAGGAATGGGGTTAACCATGAGAAAAAAGGGGGAGGGAAAAAAAAATTTAAAAAAGAGAAAAAAATCCAACCAGGAACAGGGAAAAGAAAAAATGCTGAAAAGACCTGGGAGGGGAAGACTAAGAATAATAATAAAAAGGACAAAAGTATCAATAATAATAGTTGTTTAAAAACAGACAAATTCAAGCAAACTAATCAGCAGAATAAAGAAAGAGGAAAAAAAATAAAAAAAGAGAAAAAAAAAAGTTCAGTGGAGGACAGGTCAGGGCACCCAGGCTACATCTGAGCACACAGACTATGATGGAGTTCCTATGGGCCCAGAAAGTAGGTGGGAGTGTGGGATGGCTGCACCTCCATTCACCAAGCGGGTGTGGAGTATAAGAGTAAGAAGAGGAATGTGGTACCTTTTCAGTCTTGCAGGTCTGGAGTCTCCTTGCAGTTGCTGGAAAGCAGAACATGTTCTTAAGCCCCAGGAATCTATGAGAGCCCTGTCTCTTTAAATATCCAAAATAGTCAAGCTGCTTTTAAACCTTCAAAATGGCGGCGTCCTCCGGACCGGCAAAAGTCCACAGCTCAGCCTACCTTTCTCTTCACCTTCTCTGTTTATTCCGCAACCACCAGAGCAGTCCTCTGTGCAGTGCCTGGCTAGCAGTGCTGATTTTTAGGTTAATTCTTAGGTCCTACCACCTCTCTGGAATCTCCAAGCTGTCTGTACCGTCAGGATCGCTCAAGATTGCTGTCAGACTGCAGCTCCATATGTCTCCTTTTTTGGTATTTTCACACAAATTTTCTGCTAGTTAGCATTTAGTCCACTTCTATATCCTTCCCTTCAAGGCTCAGGGGTCTAAGATTATCTTCTGTGTCTGTGTTAATTGGTTTTCCATTTCTTTGTTGAAGAGGGTCTGTGCAGTCTTTTTGCCTAATCCACCATCTTGCTGGAATATCTAGATTAAGCTTTTTTATCCTACTTTCTTCCTGTCTCCTTTCCAGCTTAGGCTTGCAGAAGATAATTTAAAAACGTCAGTCTTTTAAATCTGATCTTTTAGTTCAAACATGTGTTACTGTATATGAAAATCGTTTTCCATGGCTTATTAACTGCCACCAAGATTTTAGGCAGAACCGTAGAGTAGATCAATTTTGACTTATCACTTCTCTATATTCTGTTCTAAACCTTCCATCAGCTATCCCTGCTCCCTGAGAATTAACTGCCATTTCTTCCTCAAAAGAAATCCTGGTTTCTGTTTTTAGCTAGTTATTGATCTGATTTCATGATTAAGTCTATGTTAAATGAGGTCTAACCCTTTCAGGAACCATTTGCATTTTAAGAGATGAGTAGGGTAATTCAGTAAATCTCAGAATACTGGAATGAGCTAAGAGGTTTTTTTAAATGAGGGCTATTACTTTTTTTTCCTTCTAGAGCATTCATATCTGTCCTATGCTTTTTTTTTTTTTTTTTTAACCATTCCTGTTGGGGAGCTTAATTCTTGGAATCATACCACCCATTCTCCTACCCCAGCTCACTTTTACAAGAGATCCTATGTTCTTGGCATCTCATAGAGTAGAAATTGCATGGGAGTGGAGGGGCACCAATGGACAAAATGAGGGCATACATTCACAAGCACATATATGACTTGAAAGCAGCAATGCAGACACATGTACACCAGTTTTCATTGCACTATTCACAATAGCCAAAGGGTAGCAACAACCTAAATGTCCATCAACAGATGAATGAATAAGCAAAATATGGTAATACATGCAATAGAATACTACTTAGCCTTAAGGAAAAAATGTCCTGATACATGCTACAACATAGATAGAGCTTTAAAACATTATGCTGAGTATAAGTCAATCACAAAAGGATAAATATTCTGTGATCTCTCTTATATGAAATGACAAGTATAGGCATGTATACAGAGACCAAAGTTTATTAGTGGTTACCAGGGGCAGGAGGGAAGGGAGAGCCATTGTTTGGGAAGTAGTGGGTTTCTGTTCATGATAATGAGAAATTTTACATCAGTTAAGGATAATAGTTACACAGTGTGATTAATGTAATGGTATTACTAAGTTATACACCTAAAGAATTTTGGAATGGAAAATGTATTGCATTTGTTTTTACAGTTGGTTAATTACAATTAAAAAAAATGAAAAAAAAGAAAAAGCACATATTTGTATTTTTTGAACATCTTATATAAATGTACCTAACAGGTTACTCTGTCATTGAGTTCATAAAATAAATTTAATAATTATGTTAGTAGGATTTTCGATTCTGTTTTAAGGTGAAATGGGAATTAGAATTTAGAACTGAAGGGGATTTTATATTCATTGGAGAGCTAAACTAGGACAAGAATTAGAACTTAGAATTTGTGAGACAAGGTCAGATAAATTATGATTTTTTTTCCCCAGGGAAATGGAAATTATAGGGCATTTTATCATCCTCAAAGGCATGAAGGATATCTTGCCAAACAGAAAGGGCAACTGGGTGTTCTTCAGAGCAACCTGGTGGATTAGACTTACTGAGAAATAGTTTCCTCAGGGTGAGTGGTATAACATAAGAATTGATTTTTAAGGGAATCAGAGAATTTTGAGTTTCAGAACAATCATTCTCTGACAGTTTTTAGGAGATCTTGTCTATTAGGTGAGGAGAATGAGCTGTAAATTCTCAAAGGCCCAGGTCTGTGAATCTAATTCCCACTGGTAGGAATGTTTAAAACAACTCCCTGATCCCATATTCTGACAGCAGGAAGAATCATTTTCTCTCTTTACATCTTTAAAGATACTGATACTTTGCCAAAGGTGCCAGTTGACACTAATAATCTCATCTTTGGAGCCAATGTGTATTCGTGGGAAAGCACAAGATTAGAAGGTTGGAATTTAAACCCATGACCCTCCAGTCTCTGGCTGGGCAACTTGACTTTCTGAAACTGTTTCCTTATCTGTACAATGGGGATGATTCAGCATGTTCTACACTGTAGTGAGGTTAAATGGGATGTCTGATGCTGCTAGCATATAGAACTCCCATTCTAACTTTAGGTAAAACACAATTTCCTTGGTTTTAAATTGTCTGTGGGCTAATATAATAGTTTAAGGATAAAAATGTATCCTGATTGCTTTGTTATATAGATGCATTTCTCCTTCCTAAATTACCCATTCAATTTGTTGTTGTTGTTGTTATGTGCCGTCGTCGAGTCAGCCCTGACTCATTCAATTAGAGGTTTAAAAATGTGGGAAAATACTGCCATTTTCTTACTTGTAATAGGACTTTGAAGTCCTCTTTTCTTTAAAGTGTGCCGTTATTTATATGTTTTACATAGTCTCATCAACTGGTCTTTCCTCTTTTTGCTTCCCTCTTTCCCTAATTCTTATTTGTTCTCCACTTTTCACATTTCTCACCTAAACACTCTCTATTGTCTGCATTCTCCCCTCTTGGCAGGCAACTTACATTTCACCTTTAAGCCCAGCCTTGAGACAAAAGGCAGCAGAATACATTGAAGTCACACTCAAGAGACCAGGTCCATTTCTGATACCGTGTGTGGTCTTCTAACCTCAGGGCCTCCCTTGTACACATGCATAAAATGATGAGCTTGCACCAGATCACTGGCTAACATGATTTCTTTTATGAGTAGACTCTTTTTCTTTCTTTTCTTCTTAAAGCAAAGAGAAGCCTTAATTCCTTATGTGCTATACTTTCCCCAAACATAGTATCTAATGAGTTATTTCTTTGAAATCCCCTGGAAGTCCTTTTTTACTAAAAAATTTCAGGATTTTGTAGTCATATAAGCAAAATAAACTTTTTTTTATATTTCATATCTATTGTTTTAAATTTCTCCTTTTAAAATCTGTATTTTTTGTTTTGTCACAGCCCAATGATGATAATTACGCAGAAGATCACTAGTTTGGCTTACGAAATTCATGATGGTAAGAATTTTAGAATTAATTTTTCATCACTGGAAAAACTTTGATTCAAATAACCTTTTGGTTGAGATATTGCCATAACTTTCTGCTCTCCTAGAGAAAAGAAAGGAATGGAAACATACTTAACTCTGCTTATGGTTATTAAAGTCTCCTTGTTTTCCTTCAGTGTTTTATCTTAACTTTACAATCAGTTCATTGACCCAAATAAAGTAAAATAGTGTAAATTGTTCATGTGATCCACATTAGTGACAATTAAAAATTAAAGGAAATTAAACAGTTGTTGTAAATTAAATTTTAGTATTCCTGCTTCATCTCTCTGTTAAAATTTTACTAAAATCTTAATGTATTCCTCCCATACACATATGCATACATACATACTTACATATACTTTTTAGTGCAAGAGTTATATAGTCATATTTATATTATCCAGTGAATGAACTTTTAGCCATAGGAAACACTAGAAGTCAGGATGCAGAGTCAAAGATTTAGGCTCTGTTTTTTTCCACAGATTCAGGGAGCTACCCTCTTAGAACAAAGGCCTGTAGTCTGGGGAGCTTTTCGAATGGGGGTTAGCCCCACTGTATATATGTATCATCCATCCTGTGTCGTCTTTTAGGGAAGACTTGTGCCCATTCTCTAGCGAGATTTTTCCTCTTACTGTCAGTAGACTAACCTTGAAAATACTGTCAACAAAGAGAATATATTTCTTCTTTCTTCCCTTTTGCTACTTAACAAGCAAAATTAGTAGAAGAAGGGAGGTGGGATTAACTACTTTTTTAAAATCTCTGATACTTGTTTAATCAAAGTTGCATGTTCAATACCAACCCTGTTTCTGCCCTTCAGAAAGTAGAGGAACACTTCTGAGGTAAAATTCTTCAAATGCGAGGCAATATGATGAATTAGAAGGAGTATGGGGTTAGAGGATAAGCAAACTTAGATTTCAGTTCTCCTCACTTGGTAGGTCAGTTAATAACTCTTGAGTTTTCTCATTTGTAAACTAATTATATGATCCGCTTTAGAGAATTTGTGTGTGGATTAGAATTTATGTAAAATATCTTGTAGATCTTGAATGTGTACAATAAAATGAGTGGAACTCAACAGGTTATATTAGAGGTGTAGTGTTAAAATTCCTACTGTTAAATGCTCCAGGTCAAAGGGTGCATTTCTCTTCAGGTACTAACACTTCTGTATTGTACTGATGAGAGATTAGTCCTGTGACCCTAAAAAGAGAATATAGGAAGGTCATGGATCAGAGGGATATAATTTTGTCCATAGGTCTGGAAGAGTTTTTCTTACTTTCCTTTTTCTGAATTAGGAAACTTTTCCTTATTTGGAGCCATGGCCTCTCACTTTCTTGGCCCTCATATCTTCTTTCCTTTACCACATCCTTTTCAGAGGCAACCGCAGAGAGAAGATGATGATGACAATATATATTCAACTCAGAATGAGAAGTTGAACAAAATTCTATTTTGTTACCTTGATAGTTGCCTCTTTAGAACTATTCAGGTTTTTACTAGCCTTGGCAACTTTTTTTTTTCCCCCATCAAAACTGTGGTTTCTTCTTTTTTTTTTTTTGTGATTTGGGTGAAAGTTTAAAAAGTAAATTCATTTTCCATACAGCAGTTCACATACAATTTGTCTTATGACATTGAGTGCAATCTCCCACAATACAACAGTTCTCTTCCCACTTCTTCCTCATAGCCATCTTTTCCCTGTGCCCTTCCCTCTCATGCACTCCTGCCTGCCCCCCCCCAACTGTCTCCCTGTACATATACAGCCCTTCTATTCTCCCATAATTGTTCTCTCCAAGGAGTTTATCTACCTAATGTAAATGTTCAGTTCATATGCCTGTCTTTTGTTTTGCTGGAAGCCACAGGAGTGGGTTCAATTCCAGACCTGAAAGGCAGCTAGAGGCCATAGTCTCAGGGGTTCCATCAGGCTCTAATAGACTAGCAAACCTGGTCCCTTTTTTTTTTTTTTTTAATGATTTTGAGTTTTGTTCTACATTGTTCTCCCACTCTATCCAGGATGTCCTACAAAGACCCCCTCTGAGTGGTTGACAGTGGTAGCCGGGCACCATCTAATTCTTCTGGTCTCATGGTCATATTGGCTGAGGATCACATGGTGTATCAGTCCCTTGGACTAATTGTTTCCATGTGTCTTTGGTTTTCTTTATTCTTTGTTCTGGATGAGGAGAGACCCATTGTTGAATCTAGATGGCTGCTTGTAAGCTTTTAAGATCCCAGTCACTACTCGAGCCTTGGCAACTTTTGAAAAAAGTTCTTATACCTTATCTTTTCAACATGCTTTCTCTTCTTTATTTCAACTCAGTACCTCTGGCTAGACAGACTATTATGGACTTGCCACACCCCCACATCACTTGTCTATTTATGACTAAGGGATAGACTGAGCCTAGTCTAATTGGATACCTATGTTTCCTCAGCTAATCTTAAAGAGGAGTGCCTCTGTGTGTCAGGGTCCCCAAAACCACCTCCAAATTAGATGATTTGCTAGAAGGATGCTCAAAGGACTCAACATATAGTTGTGTTCACAGCTAAGATGTATTTTGGCAAAAGGATAGAAAACAGCAAGGGAAAAGTCTAGAGGAACCCAAGCACACATGTCTAAGAGTACTCCCCCAGGGAAGTCACATGGGACTCATTTAATTCCCACAGCAATGAGTTGTGAACAATACATGTAAAATGTTGTCTGCCAGTGTATTGGTTCTCTGATGTGCTCTAATAGAAAGTACCACAAGTGGATGGTTTGAACAAACCAGGGAATTATTCTCTTACAGTTCAGAAGGCTAGAAGTCCATGTTGAGAGTGCCAGCTCTAGGGGCGGGGTGAAGGCCCCTTGACCTTAGGCTTCAGCTCTGCCTCTTGTTCCCGGCACACTGGAGCTAGAGGCATCTCTTAACTCAAGCAGCTGCTAGCTACAGAGGCTGACAAACCCAAGGTCTACAAGTAAAATGGCACAGTCCTAGGATTATCAAGCAACATATCCAGAAACAGTCTCAAGATCAGTAGACAGCATGGCAGTCCACTGAGATAAAGACTCCACCAAATACAGGATCTAAATATGCCAAAAAACTCAGAACCTTTTTCAAAGCATCTTCTTACATACTAGAAGCAGACCCCATCCATAAGGCAGCTACTCACAGTACATTCTACCTTGGAGTTGATTACCAGTCTCCTCATGGGAAACACTTCATTCAGCTGCCCAGCCACTCAAAACTAGGCCCAGCCAAGCTGACACATAACCTTAACTACCACAACCAGGAAAGCTCATTAGAGAGTCAACGCCTAAAGGTTTTATTGAGGGCTGGGCACACAGGCATTATCTGCTTGGTATATACCAAAATTTTGGACTCCAAGAAGGAAAGCAGGTGTTCAGAATGAACTATATGGTTTGCACAAACATTCTAGGCATACTGAGGCACCCTTACCATTTAGGGAAGGTTTTGTATCATGATCCCTTTTTTATGGGTGAGGCAACTGAGGCACAGAAAGTTTTAAGTTACTTGCTCACGTTCAGGAACAGTCAGATTCTACAACCAGTGTTCTTAACCATTGTGCTATATATTTCCTTTAGAAGTTCAATTAACCAAAAACTGGTTCTAAGAAAGTGTAAAATATAATATCTAGCAAGGAGGGGAAGTAAAGAAGGAAGAAAAACAAAGCGTGAAGAGGGAGATAGAGCATGCAGAGATTAGAGAATTCATAAGAGAATACAACAAACCATTTTAGGCTGCTAAATTTGAAAATTTAGATGAAATGGAAAGTTTTTTTTTGGAAAATTATGAATTTCCAATACAGACTTAGGAAGTACAGGGAAAAGAGTTATAAAGCAGATGTAGGCAGCAAATATTCCAGATCAGACTGAGGGAAGAAATGACTGTAAGAAAAAAGGGAAAGCAGTCACCTGTCTGATGCTATTGATCATCCCAAAGTAACACTGAGGAGAGTTTTATTGTTCTCTTGGCAAGTTTGAATAAATGATACAATTATCTGAAAGAAAAATTAAAGATGTACAAGATAGGAGATAATCATAGTACACTACTACTATACTATAATCATAGTAATGTTAATACTGAATATTAAATAAATATGATATAAACCATCTATCTACTATTGAGGTGATTCCAACTTATGTGACTCCATGAATGTCAGAGTAGAACTGTGCATCACAGGATTTGCAGTGGCTAATTTTTCAGACAGATCACCAGACCTTTCTTCTGAAGTTCCTTTGGATGGACTTGAACCTCAAATTTTTGTTTAGCAGCTGAATTTGTTAACTGTTTGCACCACCCAGGAACTCCAAACAAATATGTTAGTATGATTATGTTAGAAGGTGGTCTGGTAGCATAGTGCCTAAGGCACTTGACTGCTAACTAGAAGGCTGGTGGTTCAAACCCACCAGCCACTCCTTGTAAGGAAGATTAAGCAATCTACTTCCATAGTGATACTGCCTCGGAAACCCAAGGAGGGGTTGCTTTGAGTCAGGTGTGACTCGACGACACATAATAACAACAACAATTATGTTAGAAGATGATGGGAGAGGAAATGACATGTGGTGTAAGAGATTTAAAGCCTCCTTCTCCGTAATACTCACTGCCGTTGAGTCAATTGCGATCCATAGCTACCCCTCCTTGGGTTTTCAAGGTGGTATCTCTACAGAAGTAGATTGCCCAGTCTTCCTTCCAAGGAATGGCTGGTGGATTTAAACCACCAGCCTTCTGGTTAGCAGTCAAATGCCAAAGGCATTATTCTAACAGAGCTCCTATTCTCCGTAATACAAAGGAAATATCTAAAGTTTTATAATCAAGTCATAGGTAACTAAACATAATGTTTAGAAATTTGAAGGTAAATACAGAAATATACAACTGAAAAAAAATGAAAGTGGTTGTCTTTGAAGAGAAGAACTGGCAGTTTGGAAGTTTGGGAGGATCTGCTATTTTTCATTAGATGCTTTAAATAATACCGTATTTGACTTTTAGAATGTTGACCATGTTTACCTTGATAAAATAATTAGAAAGAAAGAAAGACTTACTAAATATGCTCCAGATACTTTGCTTCCCAGGATGAATACTTGCATGGAATTTGTATTATAAGATATGAGTGTCTCCACCCATAAAGGGTCAGGTTCTTTTGCATGGGGCTAATAGAATGCTTTGCCTTCTTCCAACTCGTATAGCTTTCTATGCTGTTTTAAGTCATTTCACACTTCTTCATTGCTTTCCATCTTCCAAAAACTTCCTTTAACCACTTGTCCATGGTTCCTTCTCCCACTCCGTTTGTCCTTTTTAATTTATACCTTCTTTATTTCTTTACCATAATTTTAATGGGAAGTCAGGAGGATTTCAATGTCCCTGTATAACCTTACCTTTCATTTTTTAAAGAATTTTGAATACTTCTGATATTTATTAGTCCTTTTGGTATTAAGTTATGTCAGTTAGCCAAGAGGGCCTTTTGCTGAGATGTAAATGTCAATAGTTACGTTAAGTTTCTGACCTAAAAAAAATGTGACAAGCATTTCATTTTTCACTTTATTGAATTTTTGGACTCACTTTTGTATTATGGTGGGTTTCTTAAATTCATATTTCATTTGGTATTCAAAAACAATTCTGTGAGATATATTTCCTAAGATAGAAAAATTGAAGTACAGAAAGTTTAAATGTTTTTAAATTTATGAAGGCTTGCTTTGTGGCCTAACATATGGTCTATCCTGGAAAATGTTCCATGTGCACTGGAAAAGAATGTATATTGTGCTGCTGTTGGGTGAAGAGCTCTGTAGATGTCTGTAAGACCAAGTTGGTGGATTGTAATGGTTAGCTCTTCTACATCTTTGTTGAGTTTCTTTCCAGTTCTATCAATGAAAGTGGTGTATTAAAGTCTCCCACTATGAGTCATCTCATTGGCTTTTCAACTCTTTTAAAGTCTGATTTATGTATTTTAGGGCTCTTTCATTGGGTCCATAAATATTTATTATGGTTATATCTTCATATTCAATTGATCCTTTAATCATTATATAATGTCCTTC
>NW_006921612.1:8858096-8862443 GCF_000298275.1 Orycteropus afer afer
AACATAGGGAAGGAGAATAATGAAGAAAAAAAAATGGAAAAAATGCAAAAAGAAAAACAAGGAACAGGGTTAACCATGAGGAAAAAAAAATTTGCAACCATGAACAGGGAAGAAAAAGAGCTGAAAACTAGGACTTGGGACAGGAAGACTAATAGTAAAAAGGACAAATGTATTAATAATAATAGTACTTTTAAAACAGACAAAAACAAGCAAACTAAAAAGCAGAAAAAAGAAAGAGGGAAAAAAAGAAAAAATCGGGGGAGGGTAGGGCAGGGCACGCAGGCTCTGCCTGAGCACACAGACTAGGATGGAGTTCCTTCAGGCCCAGAAGGTAGGAAGGAGTGGGGGATGGCTGCAACTCCGTGCAAGGAGTGTGGGGTATAAGAGTAACAAGGGGAATGTCGCACCTTTTCAATTGTCAAGGTACGGAGTGTCCTTGGGGTTGCTGGAAAGCAGAACCTGTTTGTAAGCCCCTGCAGTCTCAGAGAGCACTGTCTCTTTAAATATCCAAAATGGTCAAGCCACTTGTAAACATTCAAAATGGCAGTGCCCTCTGGACAGGCAAAAGTCCATAGCTCAGCCCACCTTTCTCTTCGCTGGTGCTTTGCCTTTTATTCCCCAGCCACCAGAGCAGTCCTCTGTGCAGTACCTGGCTAGCAGAGCTCATTTTTAGGTTAATTCTTAGGTCCTACCACCACCGGCACTCTCCAAGCTGTCTGTGCTGTGCCGTGAGGCTTGCTCAGGATCACTGCCAGAGCGCAGCTCAGTCTCTCTCCTTTTTTGGTATTTTCATGAAAATTTTTTTACTATTCGCGGTTTAGTCCACTTCTGTATCCTTCCCTTCAGGGATCAGGGGTCCAGGATTATTTTCTGTGTCTGTGTTAAATGGTTGCCCTTTTTTTTTTGTTGAAGAGCATCTGTGCAGTCTTTCTCCCTATTCCGCCATCTTGCCGGAAAACCCAGAAAGTTTAAACGTGTTTTGCTTAAGGTCATTGAGTGACTTTGAATTACTCTTAATCTAATACTATTTTCAGTATCCTGTGCTGCCATGTTTTGTTATTGTGTGCCATTGAGTTGATTACACTCAAAGTGACCCTATCGGACAGAGTAGAACTGCCCAATAGTGTTTCCTAGGCTGTAATTTTTAAAGGAGCTGACCACCAGGTCTTTTCTCCTGCATAGCTTCTGGTGAGTCCAGCCACCAAGTTTTCAGCTAGCAGCCATGCACTTAACCATTGTGCTCTCAGGGCTCTATTTTACTTAGATTTAAACTTTTGTAGTCTTACAGTTTGGTTTAAAGAAACAGCACATAAAAAAAGAGCAAAAAGTAAAACAATATAAAAGACTATGTTTTTATTTGTAACATTGCTTTAATATCTGCCAACCCCATTATTTTTCATTCTTTTTGTTGATTGTGTGTTGTTACAGTGTAGCTTTCATAGTGTACAACATGAACATTAAAGTTTTCCCTCAACATTTTATTCTGCAAAATATTTCAAACTTGCAGAAGATTTAAAACATTATGCATTGAATACCTACCAAGAAACATCAAAACTCTATAGTCATAACCGTTTTTGTTTTGTTTGCTTAATTATGTATTTTCCTGCCATGCTTCTATCTACTCTATTTTTAGTGCATTTTACACTGAGTTCAAAATATCTGTATATTTTATCTCCAACTCTTTATTATAAGGAGCCCTGGTGGCACAGTGGTTAAGTGATTAGCTACTAACTGAAAGGTTGGTGGTTCTAACCCACCGCTGCTCTGTGGGAGAAAGATGAGTCAGTCTGCTTCTGTAAAGACAGCCTTGGAAACCCTACTCTGTTCTATTGGGTTGTAATTAGTTGAATGGATTCAGCAATGGGCTTTAAAAAAAAAAACATGCATATTATTAACTGAGTTCACCATTTGTTTACAGTTCTTGGCTTTTGGTTTTTGTTTTTTTTTTTTGTTTTTTTTTTCCCTAGGTAAACATACAGGGAAATACATGATCAGTGTACTTAAATCTTTTTTTAAGGTCACCTTTTTTATAAAGACAGTTGATAAAAATCACTGAATATATGAGTGCAGTGCTGTAGTTCTATAATTATGATTGACAGTTTAGGGAGCTGCTGCTTAAGGAATAAATATCCTCTGCACAGTCAGCTGTTCACAGAGGAATTCTTCAGAGGAAGAAACAGGGCACAGATAGGATCAGTTAAAGGTACGAGTCTGGCAACAGAAGTTTCCCATGCTAAGTTACTATAAGGACAAAGAAGGAGATAATGCAGGTAGAATAAATAGAAGGAGAAATAAAAGCAAGGAAAGCAACACTAGAAATGAAGGAATAGGACTTATCTTAACAACCACAAATTATTTCGATTTTGCTCATTAAATAAAAAATCAGCAGTGCTTTGATTTACAACACACAAACTTACTTCAGTGTAGTAAATTACAGTGTGGCTTTTCTAGCCATAAGTCTTAGTTAACTCTGTGGTGGAATTTTCTGTGAACAGCTGAGTAGCTCCTGATTGTTAAAGTTATCCACCTGGACTATTTCTCTTGGAAGCAGCACAAAGTAATTTTCTGGGAAGTTCACTCTCTCTCAGGTGTGTGGAACTCTGCTGATGGGACCGGTTGGTTTGGGCAACTCTGCCAGGCTAAAAAGGAGCCCTCCTAGTAGGCAGAAGGGGTCTCTCTGACTGCTGGCTGAGAAAAATGTGCTGCTGAGAGAAACATGCTCATGAGAGTCACGCTGCTGAGAGAGACATGTGAGAGAGACACCCTACTGAGAGAGTGATGTACTATGGATGAGAGCATTGGGCTACTGATGGTGATTCTGTCTTCCTCTTGTTGGGTTAGAGGAGGTCAGAAGATTCAGCCTGCCTGCCCCTTTGGCACTTAACCTTAAAGTTCTTTTAAAATTGTTCCTACTTCACAGTGTGACAGAACAAGTCACAGAGTTCTCACTCTCTTGTCATCCCCATTGTTGCATTTTTAAAACTCTTAAATTCAGTAATGTTCAAATAAATGACTCCCTATTGTTCTGTGAACATGTTTAATAGATTGTACTTTGAATGAGTTGATATATGTGTTCAGATTTTTGCTTCTTAATTTGTGCTTAAAATTGACAAAATATTTATAGCTCTTTAATTTCATTTATTTTTAAAACACTATTAAAGGGGATTCAAAATGGAGTCTTGTCAATAAGCACCATGCTTTTTCCCTCTAGTTTCTAAGTGCTTGAAAAACTAGGCACAGCAGTTTGAATTAGGGATTTTGGTGCTCTGAACAGCTAACTGAATCAGAGTGCACCAAACATAGAAGAGCAGAATTAGAGGAAAGGCTCGGGGAGATTATTTAAGAAAGAGCTACCTGGCAGAGAACAAACAGGGAGCCGAGAGAGGCCATTGGAAATGTCCCTGGGGCAGTCACTGGCTGACGGGCAAGGGCGGCCCCCTGAGATCCCCATGAGCCAAGGAAGAAGACACCCTGTGTCAGCATACCAGTGACCATTCCAATATCCCACCGGGCAGCCCCAGGAATCTGCCTCCAGCACCTGATTTCGTCAGTAATTTGGGTCATCTGGGTGCAGGCGGGTGTGCACACCGCTGCTGAGACTCAATCGGAGAGTTCACTGTTAACGCCAGGAAGGTGAGCTCCCTTCCCTCTCAGCAGGTCACTGAATGGATTTGAATCAGCCTGGGAGACCATCATGCTTATTTGTGTCATGGATATCGGGACCACAGTTTACTAGCAGGTATTCCCCCGACTCCAACACAGCTGAAATTGCATGCATCTTTGGCGCCGCACGTGGGCGGTATCACAGACAAACTCCAGATCCATTAGCGGTCTGATGGGATTGCACCAGCACCGTGGGCAGACGGGGAAGGGAGAGAGAGGAAGCCGTGGCTGAGTGCAGTCCCAGGAATTTGCCTTGGATCAGCTCTTTGGTGCTGAGGGTCCTTGGAAGCAGGGTCTTTGAGTGTTCCTGAGCCTGGCGGAAAGTTGCAACTTCCTAACGACAGGAATCTTTCCTGAGATTGAGCCGCAGTCTTGTAAATAACTATGTCATCAATAATAGCCTGCTCAAAGCCCAAGAAACCAACCCTAGCAACATCAAGCTTTCCTTCTTCTGCTCCCACCTTCTCAGCAAATAATTTCATTCATTCAGTAGAAGAAACCATATTCAGCCAATTACCCTAAAACCTCCTGCTTCGAACTCTAAACCCTCTTTACAACAAACAGAAACACATATCCACATTCCACACAGTGATTCCACCATCACAAAGAAAACAGCAGAGCAACCCAACATACCTGAATCAATAATAAAATAAAATACACCAACATCACCTTTTCAAAATATTA
>NW_006921612.1:8862892-8863921 GCF_000298275.1 Orycteropus afer afer
TTGCAGGTTTTCCTATTTTCATCTTCTTTTCTCCCCTTTTTTTTTGGGGGGGGGGGTGTTCCTGTTCCTGTGTGATTTCATGGTGTATTTTTTGTCCATGTGCTTTTAGTTTTTTGATGGTTATTCAGTTGTAATTTTAGACTAACAGAGTGGGAGACACCAACAGTACCCATAAGATACAAGTACACTCATACCTCCTGCAACTTCAGTTACTGAGCAAGAGCCAGCACCTCCTTCTCCACCAATGGGCCAATGATAACAAACCACCAAGAAGAGCCTGAATCACCCTTCGCTGCTCTTCACAGTTAACAGAGATCTTAATACAGTAACACCATGATGTCTCGGAGACAACACATCACAGTCCACACAAAGAAGCAAGATAAAGTCATAGAAACAAGGGAACAGGATACAGATCCAGTACACATTCCTGAGGAAGCAGCAGCATTGGAACTCTCTGATAAGGAATTCAAAAGAATTATCTTTAGGTATGTCCAAAAGAATTATATTTAGGTATCTTCAAAGGATTGAGAGACAGACCAAAGAAAACACAATAAAAAAAAAACTTAGAAGAAGTTTGGAAGAAAATACAACAACAGAATGACAAAATGAATGAAAAAGTAGAAATCATTCTAAATCTACAGATAGAAATCCAGAAGACTGATACCAAATTGTTAGAAATAGAAAACACATTCCAAGGCCAAAGAGATAGAATTGATGCAATGGAAGACAGAATTAATGAGATTGAAGACATATACCTGAATACGTCTTTGGAAAGGGATCAAACAGAAAAAAAAAAAAATCAAAACAAAATGAAGACAGCCTAAGGTTCATGTGGGATACCATCAAAAGAAATAATCTACGTTTCATTGGAATTCCAGAACAGGAAGAGAAAAATAAAACCACTGAGAAAATTGTCCAATATTTGCTGGAGGAAAACTTCCCTGATATGATGAAAGAGGAGAACATACCCATTCAGGAAGTCCAACGAACCCCAAACAGGATAGACCCCAAAAGAAAATCACCAAGACA
>NW_006921612.1:8864893-8865871 GCF_000298275.1 Orycteropus afer afer
AGAAAACAAAACCCATCAATATGCTGCCTACAAGAGACACACCTTAGAGACAAAGACAAAAGTAGACTAAAAATCAAAGGTTGGAAAAAGATATACCAAGCAAATGACAACTGTAAGAGAGCAGGAGTGGCAATATTAATTTCTGATCAAATTGACTGTAAGACAAAAACCACCATGTGAGACAAGGAAGGACATTATACAATGATTGAAGGATCAATTGAACATGAAGATATAACCATAATAACTATCTATGGACCCAATGAAAGAGCCCCAGAATACATAAATCAGACTTTAAAAGAGCTGAAAAGCCAAATAAATGACTCCACAGTCACAGTGGCAGACTTTAAACACCACTTTCTTTGAAAGATAGAACAACTGGAAAGAAAGTCAATAAAGATGCAAAAGAGCTAAATAATACACTCCACCAACTTGGCCTTATAGACATCTACAGAGCACTTCACCCAACAGCAGAACAATATACATTCTTCTCCAGTGCATATTGAACATTTTCCAGGATAGACCATATGTTAGGCCATAAAGCAAGCCTTAATAAATTTAAAAACACTGAAATACTGCAAAGCATCTTCTCAGATCAAAATGCTCTCAAATTAAAAATCAACAATAGGAAGATCAACAGAAAAAGAGTAAATACATGAAAAGTGAACAGTACCCTCCTTGAGAAAGACTGGATAAGAGAAGAAATCAAAATTGAAATTCAAAAATTCCTTGAATCAAATGAGAATGAAAACACCACATACCAAAATCTTTGGGACACAGCAAAAGCAATGATCAGAGGCCAATTTACAGCAATCAATGCACACTTCAGAAAAGAAGAAAGAGCCAAAATCAGCACTTTAAACCAACATCTCCAACAATTAGAAAAAAACAGCAAGAAAAGCCCACAGTCACCAGAAGAAAGGAAATAATCAAGATTCGAGCAGAAATCAATGAAACAGAAAATAGAAGGGCAATAGAAAA
>NW_006921612.1:8869160-8878585 GCF_000298275.1 Orycteropus afer afer
TTAAAAAACACTATTAAATACTTAAATTAGGACTTCAGAAGTCCTAATTATCTTTTAAAATTTAATTATATCTCCTACAGAGAAACACCGTAGAGTAACGTTAAGATGCTCTGGACCTACACATATTTCTAAATTTAATATAGTGTAAAAAGAGGTCCACAAACCAAGGAGAAGAAGATTTTTTACTTAGTAAACAGGAAAAATGAGCAACGTGGAACAAAATTTAAGAGTTGTGCCATTCACCATTATTCAGAAGAATGAAAACAAGATTTTTCAATTTTTTTTTTTTTAATCTGAAGATTCTGTTAACAGCTAATCTTTTCTCAAAGCCTGATATTCAAAAAAGATAAAAGGGAAGCTTCCCTGGCTTGAGCAGGGGCAGTAGGGCTAAAGTTCTTGTTGATTTTTACTGCTGTTATGTCCTCTCCTTTCCCTGGCACCATCTTTTCCCAGCTCTCACTAAGATACCTCTAAAAACATTATTTGAATACTGCAATATAATGTTTCTCTTTATCAGGATGGGACAGTAATTCTCAAAGGATTAACTTTGTAAAATGTAATGAAAAATATCTATAGCGTTGGGGAGGGGGAACACTATTAAAGATACAGTTTTCTTCTTTCCAGTTTGAATTTGTTTTTCAGTACAGTTTTCCAAAATATAATGTCCTACAAATAGGTGTGAAAAAGGCATGGGGGTGTCATCTGACCTCTTATGACTTCACAAGGCAGAAGGAAGATCCAGAACAATACCAACATCCCAAGGTGATTCCTGTGAGGTGGAGGTCAGGCATACCCCCATCCTCTAACCTTTTTACTGATTCTGTCCTCAACTGTCTCTCCCATGGCACTCTCTACTTCTCTGCTGGGTTCAATAATTCATTGCAGTGACCACACACAACTCAGACAATACTCACAGTTATGGGGTTTATTAGGAAGTGGTGTTGTTTTGTTATGTGCCGTCGAGTCGGCCCCAACTCATAGCGACCCCTCCTTGGGTTTCCGAGGCAGTATCACTACGGAAGTAGGATTGCCCAACCTTCCTTCCGAAGAGTGGCTGGTGGGTTTGAACTGCCAGCCTTCTGGTTAGCAGTCAAGTGCTTTAGCCACAATGCTACCAGAGCTCCTATTAGGGAGTGTAGCACATTACAATTTACAATTCAGGTTCAGGAACACTTGGAATACAATTCTATGAGGACAGCCTCCCTCAGCCTTGATGTCTATAGACACACTTCTCTTTGGCCCTCAGCCTGGCTTCTGCTGTGCTTGGGCAAGTTCTTTTAGCTCTGCCAATAGGTGTCCAGAGAAGCATCCCACTTTGCCGCCAAGGTTCCTGCCCAAAGGAACTTAGCCTTCCACTTGGTGAGCCAGGCAGCCTACCACTCTGTCTTGTGCTGGTGTTTTGGTTCTGCTGCTACTCTCTGCCTTTGCTTCGTTCTTCCATTTCAGGGATCTCGGGTCCAAAGACATGCATCATTCCTGGCTCCTCTTTCTTGATAGTAGTGATATCCTCCCTCTTTGCCTCTGAGATATGGTTCATTTTAAGCCTAGTGCATGGCAGAACTCACCAGTCCTTACATTAGGGTTCCATGTACCATAATTCGATGGTCCCAGGCCCACAGGGGGCCATCTGCATTGTTATTTACATTATTAGCAAGCTATCCAGTCCCCTTGGTAGACTACGAGTATATTCATTTGGGAGCTCTGGTGGCGTAGTGCCTAAGGCATGTGACTGCTAACCAGAAGCCTGGTGGTTCAAACCCACCAGCCACTCCTTGGAAGGAAGTTTGGGCAGTCTACTTCCGTAGTGTTACCACCTTGGAAACCGAAGGAGGGGTTGCTATGAGTCGAATCCAACTGCACGGCAGTGGGTTTGGTTTTGGTTTTTGGTACCCAGTCATCTGGTGGAAGTCACAAACACCATGGCTAGAACAGCCATATTAAGTAATTCACTGTGCCAGATAAGGTGACTATACATCCCATGTTATGCCTGTTATAATAAAACCAAAAACTAAACCCACTATATAATGTTAATATTTCCCTTTTTCATGCCAAGTGGTGTCTTAGTTTGTATAGTAAATTATACCATCCTGACTAGATTCCTTTTGTATAAAATATATTGCTTCCAGAATACTTTGATTAATACTGTAAAGCATTTATGCAAGCTGTTGACTGTAATGACTAAATGACCACTTGTACATACCTCTGCTTTGAAAAGAATTAAGTTGATAAGGAATTTTCTAGGTCAAACCTTGTTTTCAGAAAGTGCTTTAAACCCTGTCTCTGTCTTTGTATAATTTGAAAAATTATGAATGATAAGACACTTCATAAAAGGAAAATGTTCACACATATTGTAGGAAATATCTAGCAAGAATAATTTTTTATCATTTTCATCATAATTATGAAAAAATGTTAGGGCTATTATAATTATATAAAGTTACATACAGCTTGTTTGTGTACTCTGAAGATTTATAGTTCAAGCACCCTAAAAATGAATACCTGCACAGAATGTGCAGATCACATAATTAACACATTATGCCAATACACATTCCTCTGCTATCTGAAAGTAAATTGTTCCTGTGTAACCTTCCATAAGCTGAGATGGCTTAAAGCGAAGGGGGCTTAAAGCAAAGAAGCAGTTACCATTAACTTATATAAGAAAATATTATGAGTGTTCCCAGACTAAAAAAATAACCTACCAAATAACACATAATACCTAAAATAACACTAACATAAAGTATTCATAGATACAGTTCAAAGCTGTGGCAGCTTGATGCTGAGACTCTTGACTGTAATTCTGGGGAAGGAGCTTGGCATTGCTGCTCTTGCTGCTCTCAGTGTACACGCCACCTCTTTAATGGTTCACTGCAAGACAAACCGTGAAGATTATTTGTGCTTTTTGCCTTATTTTTTTTTTTTAAATAAAAGTGGCAGTCCTCTTCCGATTTCTTTTGGTCAGCAAAACAGATACTAACGTAGGGTCTTTCATAAATGGAAGTGGCTAAAAGCAAACTTTAAAAAAGTGGGTGATACCTGTATATGACTAGACAATAATATATTTTCATTATACATGTGTTTCCTTTAAGCACATTTTTGTTTAGGTTAAAACTCATTGCCATCGAGTCATTTCCAACTCAGCAATAGCGACCACCATTGGGAAATATATAGCATTTATTTGAGATTATCCCTATTTGTGATTTGCATCCTAGGTAATTTGGAAACTGCACTAAGGGTATAACAAGAAATAAGACAGACCTAGCCCACGCTGACCCAGTGTTTACAGTCCAGCAGGGTCATCCCTACATCCTGGCTGAGCAGATAAAAGGAAGGCAAATATGAAGCCTAGAAGATATATTGAAAAATAAGATCTCAGGTGCTGTACTATTGGTTAGGAAAGATAGTTTATTAGGCTACATGTTGTTGTTGTTGTTATGTGCTGTCAAGTCAGCCCTGACTCATAGCGACCCCTCCTTGGGTTTCCGAGGCAGTATCACTACGGAAGTAGGATTGCCCAACCTTCCTTCCGAGGAGTGGCTAGTGGGTTTGAACCGCCAGCCTTCTGGTGAGCAGGCAAGTGTCTTAGCCACTATGCTACCAGAGCTCCCATTAGGCTACATAGGGGGCAGTTATCGAAGACTAATATAATGAATGAAAACACACCACGTAAACTATTAAAAGTATTTATGCAAACAAAAAGATACTTTAATTCTTTTTGTTATTTTATACAAGAGATGAATGGTAGATGATCCACACATTTATCCTTTCAAGCCTGGCTCAGACTCCAATTCCCAACTGTCTTTTAGACATTCCATCTGAATGTCCTGCCAGCACCATAAGCCAGTTTATCAAAGAAAAAAAGAAAGAAAGAAAAGAATTATTGCTTGGTCTGTACATCTTCTTTCCTTTTTCCTTGGTTCAATCAGCCTACGCTTTTCCTGATTATCTAGACTATGAATTCTAATTTGACTCCTTTTGATTTCTGTATCCAGTCCATTGTCAAATATATTAAATTCAACCTCTTTAGTGGTTCTAAATGTGCCTTTTTTTTCCCTAATACTATCGCTCTCGTTGAAGTCCTTTCTCTTCTCATATCAGCAGCTGTATTATATTGTTTTGGAAACTCACCTCCATTATGTTGTTGTTGCATTCAGTTCCCAGAAAGGAAACTATTATATCTGTGCAAATGTCTTTTGTAACCCCCTGTGGCCTAAGTTTTAAAGATAGACTTCCTCATTATGGCATTTAAGGTTACCATAATATGAACCCAACAAATTTTTTCAAAACTTTGTTCCTCAAACTTGCCAACACATAGGTGCTAGTCAATCTGGAATTTTCACTCTTCTCTTAACATAGGCTTTCATGATTGTATGGTTTTGCTTACACTTTTCCTTGTCACCAAACTTTTTCCTTTCCTGTTTTCTCTTGTCCATTTGTGAAGGTGTTACCCATCCTTTAAGGCTAATCTCAAATATTCTTTTCCCTGAAAATGCCCATCCTGACGTTATTTTCTCCCTTTGAATTTATCCAAAGAAATTAAAAAAAAACCCTTATAATTTTCTTGATACTTGACCTAGATTTTTATTCTAGTTATTGAGCACTTCTGCTCTCCTCACATTATATGTAAATTCCTTGAGGACAGGGATATAGTTTTATCTATAACTCCTGGTTTTACATCTGACACAATATCTGGAGCATGGAGAAGTTCAATAAACATTCCTCAGTTTCAGTAGAATTGACAAAAATATATAAGCAAGCTGAAAATTGGCAGGTGAGAAAGCCTACTAGAGAAAGCAAAAAAATGTAAATGTTTTTGTGGTGGTTATGTTTGTGTGTCAACTTGGCTGGGCCTGGTTGAGTGGCTGGGCAGCTGGTGGTAGTTATTCCCCATGATGAGACTGGCAATCAACTCCATGGTGGGATCTACCACAAGCAGCTTAGTAGCTGCCTTTGGGATGTGGTCTGCTTCCTGTATATAAGGAGAAGACTTGGGAATGGTCTCTAGCCTATGGCACGCTTAGCCCCTGAATGTAGTCATGTGGTTGCTCAGCAGCCTGCTGTGCTCTGCCAACCTTGGGACTTACAGTGGACTTAAGGGCCCCATGTGGTGTGGTAACATCGGGACTGTGCCTTTTTACTTGTCAACCTTGGGACTTCTCAGCCTCAGCAGCTAGCAGCTGTCAGAGTGAAGAAAAGCCTCTAGCTCCAGTGGGCCGGAAGCAGAAGGCAGAGCTGGTTGAGGGGCTTTTACCCAGCCCCTAGAGCCTGACACTTTGAACTTGGACTTAAAGCTTCCAAATTGTAAGAATAACATTCTGTTTGTTTAAGCCATCCCATTTGTGGTATATTCTTGTCAGAGTAGCACTAGGTAACCACAATAGTTTTTCCATAGTAAATATGCTTAGCTATTAAGCCAATAAAAGTTAGATGATAAAGCATATTATGGCTGGCTGGGTGGCAGGGGTTTACGCTCATATTACTGAATTTACCATAACTGTAGATCAGAAGGCAGTATGTAATAAAGAGATACAATATTAGCTTCTGCCGTTTAACCCAGCAGTTGTAGAGACAAGCATATGCTCCCAACAAATTAGATTTACATCCCACCACCTACAGTTTATCCAGACATTTATAGCAACATATGGTTTATTGTAGTGAAGTTGGAAATAACCTCAGTAAAGAAATAGGGAAACAGAAACAGGCACACAATGTAATGGAAACGATTATATGGGAAAATGTATACACTCTGTGGAATAACAGCTAATGTAAAGAATACCAAATTAATATGTATAATACTGATGATAACTAGCTCATATTATCACTAAACTCACTGCCATCAAGTTGATTGCAACTCATAGTGACATGCACTTGGGTTTCCAAGGCGGTATCTCTATGGAAGTAGACTGCCCAGTCTTCCTCCAAGGAGTGGCTGGTGGGTTTGAACCACCAGCCTTCTGGTTAGCCTTAGGCACTGCGCCACCAGAGCTCCTGCTCATATTATTAGGTATGTATATTGACAAGGTAAATTTGGAACCTTACAAATACTTTTTTTTTTAATGTTTACTTATTTATTTATTGTGCTTTAGGTGCAAGTTTACAGAGCAGAGTTTGTTTTACATTCAAAATTTCGTGTACATTTGGTTTCACTCCCCATTTACCATCTCCAACCCTAACCCACTCTCCTCCCCTCCCAGCCCATTAACATCCCCACTCCATACCCCCCATAGTTATACACTTCTATATGCCAGTCGTCGTCGATTGCTCCAAGGGATGCATATCCATAGAGTATGTGGGTGTGTCACCATGGGTTGAGTGGTCTGCCTGTACATCTTATTTACTTTTGGGCTAAGAGCCAGCCCCTGGGAGTCAGTTTTATTCCAGGCCTGAAGTGTATCCCAGGACCATAGTATTGGGGATCCCACCACAGTCAATCTGACCAGTAATTCTGGTCATTATTGTGTTTTTAGATTTTGTTCCACATTTTTCCACCCACTCTATCTGGGATCTCCAGTTTTGATCCTTTCCTGAGTGGCTTGTATTGGTAGCCAGGCACCATTTAGTTCTTCTAGTCTCAAGGCCCATTGTGTCCTAGGGTTGATTGCTTCCGAATGTCCTTGGTTTCCCCCCATCACCACTCTTTTTCACCTCCAACGATAGGAGACCATTAGCTGCATCTTAGAAGGCCGCTTGAAAGCTTTTAAGACCCCAGTTGCTACTCACCAATGTAGGATGTGAACAAGATTGTTATGTATTTTGTTGTGCCACTTGAGTCTGGTGTGCTCCAGAACTATGGTCCTGAGTCAAAAAGACAAACAATTAAAAAATGGGCAAGAGACTTCAACAGACACTTCACTAAAGACAATATGCTGGTGGCCAACAAACACATGAAGAATTGCTCATGATCTTTAGTCATTTGTTGTTGTTGTTATGTGCTGTCAAGTCAGACCCGACTCATAGCAACTCCTTGAGTTGCCAAGCCAGTATCACTACGAAAATAGATTGCCCCATCTTCCTTCCGAGGAGTGGTTGGTGATTAGAGAGATGGAAATCAAAGCAACGATATAGCAATGCATAGATCTGCTGGATCTCTCTCCCACAGTGTCTGGCTGGCTGTGAGGGATTGCTCTATGTCTGTCTTCTTTTGTTTTTGTAAGGATTGCGGGTATTTTGTATCACTGGTAACCATGCAAGATTAGCCTCAGCTGAATCTATCCTTGGGCTAGAGTATAATCCTGTTCACTGACCCCCATCTAATCTTCTCAGCTGTTTATATGTTTATCTGTAGCCTGATGTTTGGTGTTAATGGCAATACAGTGTTATGGATATACTGGTATTAGCATCTGTCATCCATTATCTTAAGTGCACAATTTCCCTTTCCCCAATGTTATCATAGTGGTCACAGACTCTTTCTATACCATCTCTCCCCTTCCCACCTCAGCATGTGGCCCCCAACTAGCCTGAAATTAATCCTACGCCACCCCGGTAACCTACAAAATGAGTTCCCTTTCTTAAGGAAACCTTTCTTGTCTTTTTACAATAATGGGCTCATACAGTATTTGCCCTTCTGCATTTGACTTATTTCACTCAGCATAATGTCCTCCAGACTCATCCACACTGTGAAATGATTCACGTATCCTTCATTGTTCTTTAATGTAGCATAGTATTTAATTGTGTGAATGTACCATACTTTGGTTATCCATTCATCTATTGATGAGCATTTAGGTTGTTTCCATCTTTTTGCCATAGTGAATTGTCCTTCAATGAACATAGGTGTGCATGTCTGTTTGTGCCCTGCCTCTCACCTCTTTAGGATATATTCCTAATAATAGAATTGCTGGGTCAAATTCTGTTTCTGTTTTTCAGTTTTTTTAAGGAAACACCATAGCATTTGCCACAATGGTTACAATCCCACCAGCAGTGTATAAAAGTCCCAATCTCTCTGCAACCTCACCAGCATTTTTTATTTTCTGTCTTGTCGAAATTATTATTGGGGTAAGATGATATCTCATCATTGTTTTGATTTGCATCTCTAATGACTCAAGATCACGAGCAATTCTTGATGTGTTTGTTGGCCACCAGCATTTTCTTTAGTGAAGTGTATGTTCAAGTCTCTTGCCCATTTTTGAATTGGATTGTTTGTCTTTTTGGTGTTGAGGTGTTGAAGTTTTCTGTAGATTTTGGAGATAAGTGCTTTGTCAGATATGTCACAGGCAGATATTTTCTCCCAATCTGTAGGTTCCCTTTTTACACTTTTGACGAAGTCTTTGGATGTGCATAAGAATTTAACTTTTAAAAGGTCCCAGTCATCTAGCTTCTCTTCTACCTCCTGTGCATTTTGGGTTATGTTTGATAGTCTCTTTATGCTGTAAATTAGGGCTCCTAGATTTGTCCCTTGTTCGGGTTACCTATGCCACATATGGGATGGTTTGAACAAACTGGAATATATTCTCTTACAGTTTGGAGGCTTTAAATCCTAGTTCAAAGTGCCAGGCTTAGGGGCTCGGTGAAAGCCCCTCAACGTTGGGATTCAGCTCTGCCTCCTGCTCCCGGCCCACTGGAGGTGGAGGCTTTTCTTCACTCAGACAGCTGCTGGCTGCTGAGGCTGACAAGCCCAAGGTTGACAAATAAAACGGCACAGTCCCGATGTTACCAAACCACATGGCAGGCCGTTAATTCAAGTCCATTGAAAGTCCCAAGGTTGGCAGAGCATGGCAGACTGCTGAACAATGACGTGGCTACATATAGGGTTCAAGCGTGCCATAAGCTAGAGACCATTCCCAAAGCTGTTTCTTATATACGGGAAGCAGACCCCATCCCTAAAGCAACTACTCAGCTGCTTGTGGTAGGTCCCACTATGGAGTTGATTGCCAGTCTCATCATGGGAAATAACTACCACCAGCTGCCCAGCCACTCAACTAGGCCCAGCCAAGTTGACACACAAACGTAACCACCACACCCCTATTTTATCTTATGAATTTTATAGTTTTGGGTTTTACATTTAAGTCTTTGATCCAGCTTGAGTTTGTTTTTGTGTATGGGGTGAGGTATGGGTCTTGTTTCATTTTTCTGCAAGTGGATATCCAGTTTTCCCAGCACCATTGGTTAAAGATAAAAATTAAATACTGTAATTTTAAATTATTTAGTAAAAAGTTAATAACTTTGAGATAAAAGTATTAAAGAACATATTTAAAAGAAGTTATGTTAACTGGAAGTGTTAAACAAAAGACACGTTGGAAAAAAAAAACAAAACAAAACACCAAACTCACTGCCATCGAGTCGGATCTGACTCATAGCATCCCCTCCTTGGGTTTATGAGGTGGTACTACTATAGGATACTAAGAAGGGAGTGCGTCAGGGTTGTATTCTTTCTCCACACTTATTCAATCTATATGCTGAGCAAATAATCCGAGAAGCTGGACTATATGAAGAAA
>NW_006921612.1:8879280-8880647 GCF_000298275.1 Orycteropus afer afer
CAAGTATAGCAGGGATTGTGGGGCTGGCGTGGGATCGGGCAGTGTTTCGTTCTGCTGTGCATGGGGTCGCTATGAGTCGGAAACGACTCGACTGCACTTAACAACAACAACAACATTACTATAGAAGTAGATTGCCCAGTCGTCATTCTGAGGAGTAGCTGGTGGGTTTGAACCACCAGCCTTCTGGCTAGCAGTCAAGTGCCTTAGGAAATCATGCTTATAGTTTTCTGAGTTCTTAATAAGTAAGGTACTCTTGAAATATTTTGAAGATTATCTTCACCAATAAACTAGTCTATGAAAAAAAAACTACCATGACTCTGTTCAGCATTAATGTGACAATGAATTCAGCAAACTCTTGCCATGAAAGACGAGCTCCTAGGGGCTCTCAGTCTAACTGGAGACCAGTATTGGTTTAATATGTGTCATTTTATATCAGCTGCAGTGGTTTAATAACGTCACTTAATCTGTAGATGTGCAGCTCATCTCTAATTAAAATATTGATTGTTCAAGAACTTTCATTCAAAGGCTTACAAATAGATGTCGCAGATGTAATATGAGTTTTATTATACAGACTTGATTAAAAATAAGAGGCTTCAAAGAACCAGAATAGATGAAGTAGATGATTGAACGAAAGTGTTGTAATGTATCTCTTTATCACACAATAAGTTCATTTACTATTACTTTATGAAGTAGTCCTAAGAAAGCAAGCATGAAAAATAAAAAAGACTTTTTTTTTTTAATTTCTAAAGTAAGGCCTCATACTTGATTAGAGTTATCAGAATTTGTGAGGATTAAATGAGATAGTATATGCCTGGCATGTTAAGCAACAAATGTTACTTGCTTCTGAGATATTAACTAAGCTTATGCTCTGGTCCATATTTCAAGAACTGAAGAAATTCGTTCAGGCATAGTAATGCAAAAACATTTTCACATAACACTGGCCCTAATCAAACACAGCCTCTTTTTTTTTTTTTTTTTTCTTTTTTAATAGAACCTTGTCTTATATGTATTTCTGTTTAAAGATACCTTTTGTGTGTGTGTGTGTGTGTGTGTGATTTGGGTGAAGATTTACAGAGCAAATTCACTTTCCATACATCAGTTCATGTAAACTTTGTCTCATGTCATTGACCACAGTTTACCACAATGCAACAGCTCCCCTTCCACTTCTTCCCCATAGTTATCTCTTCTCAGTATCCATCCTCCATACACTCCTGCCCCCTGAGCTGTCTCCCTATGCATAAGCAGCCCTTCTTTCTCCCATGATTGTTCTCTCCAAAGAGTGTATCTACTTGAGGTAAATGTTCTACCCATATGCCTGTACTTTGTTTGGCTGGAAACCACAGGTGTGGGTTCAATTCCAGACCTGA
>NW_006921612.1:8883467-8886193 GCF_000298275.1 Orycteropus afer afer
AATATGAATTTGTTGCTGTCATTTTTGTTATGTGCTTTTTCGTGGTGTCAATTTCTTTGTTCCATATAATTTTCTATGCTGAGCTCGTTTTGTTTATGATCGTGTTATCACTTCCTTTGTTGCTGTTGCTTTAGTATTTTCTAAATATTTGTGCTGGCCCTCTTTTTTGTTTTGATGTGAAGGTTTATCATTTTTCTTTGAGGTTACCTTGTGATTTATAGTTTTCTTCCCAAGTTTAGAATAGTCCATTCTATCTTGTAATTGTCTTGACATCCCTACCATCTAGAAGTCCTATAACGACACAGTTTTTTCCCTCTTTCTGGTTTGTAGTTATCCTCATTTATCAATCGATGTCTCTGTTTACAATTTTGTAGCCTTATTTACTTTGGATACTTCCATAGCTGGGTTGGTTTCTGGATTATGTCATCATGTGTGTTAATGGTCTGTTGTTAGCTGTTATTGCTTCTCTGTCCAAAGGGCTCCCTTTAGCATCTCTTGTAGGGTTGGCCTCGTTTTAACAAATTCCCTTAATTTCTGCTTATCTGGCAATGTCCTAATTTCACCATTATATTTGAGGGACAATTTTGCTGGGTACATAATTTTTGGTTGGAAGTTTGTCTCTTTCAGGGTTTTATATATATCATCCCACTGTCTTCTCACCTTCATGGTTTCTGTTGAGAAATCCGAGCTTAGTCATATTGGTTGCCCCTTGTAGGTAACTTTTCATTTTTCCCGTGCTGCTCATGATTCTTTCTTTCTTTGGTTTTGGTGAGTTTGATGGTGATATGTCTTGGTGTTTTTCTTTTAGGGTCTGTCCTGTTTGGGGTTCGTTGGACTTTCTGAATAGATATATTCTCATCTTTCATCATTTCAGGGAAGTTCTCCTCCAACTAATCTTGGACAGTTTTCTCAGTGGTTTTATTTTTCTCTTCCTGTTCTGGAATTCCAATAACATGTAGATTATTCCTTTTGATGTTATCCCACATGAACCTTAGGCTTTCTTCACTTTGTCTTGACCTTTTTTCTGATTGATCCCTTTCCAAAGAAGTATTCAGGTATTTGTCTTCAGCCTCCTTAATTCTTTCTTCTATTGCATCAATTCTACTCCTATGCCCTTTCAATCTGTTGTCTATTTCTAACAATTTAATGTTAATCTTCTGGATTTCTATCTGTAGATTTAGAATCATTTCTAATTTTTCATTGATTTTTGTCATTTTGTTCTTGTATTTTCTTCCAGAATTCTTCTAGGGTTTTTTCTGTGTTTTCTTTGGTCCATCTCTAAATCCTTTGAAGATAGCTAAATATAATTCTTTTGAATTCCTTATCAGGGAGTTCCAATGCTGCTTCTTCCTCAGGGATGTGTTTTGGGTCTGTATCCTGGTCCCTTGTTTCTCCTGGTTTATCTTGCTTCTTTGTGTGGACTGTGATGCTCTGTTGTCTCCAAAGCATTGTGACGTTTTTGTGTTTATATTTAATTGGTGATTATATGTTGGAGTGACTTGCCCACTATTTTTGTTTTGTTTGTATGTTATCTGTACAGGCAGGGTACTGTGCTGTGCTCCTCTATTCACTAGTTGACAACACTTATACACTCACCACCTGTCTCCTTTCCTTTGTCAGCATCTCATATGTCCTTGCTGACCCTGGCAAACAGAGCCTGTTCTTAGGTCCCTGGAATCCAAATGAGAATGCTATCACTTTAAAATCCAAAATGCTTGCCACTTGTAAACATTCAAAATGACTGCGCCCTCAGTCACTTTAAGTATCAAAATGGCTGCCACATGTGAACAATCAAAACTGCTGCGCCCATTGTACAGCAGAAAGTCCTCAGCTCAGGTTGTCTCCCTCCTTGCTATTTCCCTTCCTAGTCAAAGGCCACCAGAGCAGTTGTCCCTGCAACCCTTGGTGACCAAGACTGATCTGTAAGTCAGTTCTCAGGTCCCAACACCACTTGGAAATATTCAGGCTGTTGGTCTTGTGAGAGTAGCTGACAGTCCACAGCTCTGATCATCTCTATACTCCCTGTCTTCATTCAGGTTTTTCCACTAGTTGGTGTCTAATTCACTTTTGTATAGTTCCTTTCAAAGCTTAGGGTTCCAGGATTATCTTCTGTATCTCTGTCAATTGTTTTTTCTTTTCTTTGTTGAAGAGGATCTGTGTCCCTTGTCTGCCTGTTCCTCCATCTTACCGGAAGTTCCTGCAATACATTCTTGACTGCTGCTTCCATAGATGTTGTGTTAGACTGGGTTTTCTAGAGAAACATAAAAACCAGCAAGTATATATATGTGTGTGTGTGTGTGTGTGTGTGTGTTTGTTTATTTATTTACTTATTTATTTATTTAGAGAGAAATTTATCTTAGGAAAATAGCTCACAAGCATATAGAAGCCAACAAGTCCAAGTCTCTGGAGGAAAAAGGCTGGCGACAGCCTTAGCTTCCGTAAGTGCGGGGGGCCGAGAGATTCAAAGCTGGCAGGCAGTGCACTAGTTGTTGGCTCCAACAAAAGGCGAATCCAAGATTTCCAGGCCGAGCGATGGGCTGCTCCCTCACAGAAGTTTGTAGTCCGCACTCCAGGATTCCAATCCCTCCAGGAATGTGGCTCTTCCTAGGATGTCCTTGGATATCTTTGGAAGCAGGCCACACCCCTAGGGAAACTCCCCTTGGGCAGACTGGCCACTCGGAACACAGTCATCTGATCCCATCATGGGAACAACCACACAGAACTGG
>NW_006921612.1:8897565-8907712 GCF_000298275.1 Orycteropus afer afer
GGTTGGCAATTGAGCACGCGTTGTAAATCGGCCACTCTTACACTAAGACTCTGGATTTGGGTTTCAGCTATGTCAGACCTTTTAGTAGAAGCTATAAGGCTTTCTTTCAGAGCACAGCTGGAAGCACTGAGGTCATTCATGCGGCGCTGAAGCCGAGACTCAGCAGCTTTGAGCCCATCTCGCTCTTTCACCAATATATCCAGTGTAGCTAAGACCAACCAACCAGCTTCCCTATACTCCTCATTCTGACAAAATTGCAGAAAAATATCAAATATCCGATCACCCAGAGCATCACTTCTCACAAGTACGTGATCTATTGGTGGTGCTATTTTGCATATTAGTTTTGTCACCTCACGCCAGGGATTAGTAGGGCTCTGTTTACTAGCAGATGCAGAGTTGCTAGTGTCATTAAAATTAATCAAACTGGAGAACCAATCTAGGAAGCCCATCCTTATGACTTTGTCTCTCTAGAACCACTCTCAGTACCAAATGTGTTAGACTGGCTTCTCTAGAGAAACACAAAAACCAGCAAGAATATATATATAATTTAGAGAGAGAGAGAGAGAGAAATTTATCTTAGGAAAATAGCTCACAAGCGTATAGAAGCCGACAAGTCCAAGTCTCTGGAGAAAAATGGGCTGGTGACAGCCTTAGCTTCCATAAGCGCAGGGGGGCGAGAGATTCAAAGCTGGCAGGCAATGCGCTAGTTGTTGGCTCCAACAAAAGGCGAATCCAAGATCTCCAGGCCGAGCGATGGGCTGCTCCCTCACGGAAGTTTGTAGTCCGCACACCAGGATTCCAGTCCCTCCAGGAATGTGGCTCTTCCCAGGATGTCCCTGGATATCTTTGGAAGCAGGCCACACCCCTAGGGAAACTCCTCTTGGGTAGACTGGCCACTCAGAACACAGTCATCTGATCCCATCGTGGGAACAACCACACAGAACTGGGGTCCAGCCAAGTTGACACACAGCTCCAACTATCACAGATGTTGATAGGGGATCCAAGTAAAACAGAATCGTTGACAACTCCTATCTTTTCCCCATTTATCATGATATTGGTTGTTGGTCAAGTTGTGATGATTTTTATTTTCATTATGTTGAGATGTAATCCATACTGAAACTAGCATCTTTGATCCTTATCAGTAAGTACTTCAGCCTTCTTCACTTCCAGCAAACAAGCTATATATATATATATACCTTATATATCTTTGTGTCTTTATAACTATGCTTTATGACCAAAATAATGAAAGACTTCCAAGAGAAAATGACCTCTAATAGTAAATAAGAATTAGGCCAGACAAAAGGAACAGAAGTTCCACATAATGTTACTTCTTTTTGCAAAAGTCTTGGGCTGAAAGGGAAATATGACATAACAAACTTTTAGAAAAAAAAACTCAATGTGAATAGAACCTAGATTTCAAAGATGGCAAGAAATGAGGCTACAGAATGTCATCAGAAGGCAGCAAACTTTAAGTTCTGCTGAGGAGTTTATAGTTTATTCTTAGGGTAATAGGGAAAAATTGATGGCTTTTAGGAAGAGTGAGATGGGTTTTTAAGCACAGTAGTGAGAGGAAGACTTAGTTCTTAGGAGAACAATAATATTCCTTTGTTTGAAACTCATAAATTCCATGTCCCTATGAGACTTTTATCTGGTAGCATAGTGGCTAAGGCACTTGACTGCTAACCAGAAGGCTGGCGGTTCAAACCCACCAGCCACTCCTCGGAAGGAAAGTTGGGCAATCCTACTTCTGACTCGACGGCACATAACAACAACAATGAGACTTTTAAGAATGAGTATAATTCAGAATTTAGGGCCATTTGATTATTTATGATGAGAAATTTCCCAAGCCATATCTTAAATAGGGACCTCTGGTTGTGTAGTGCCTAAGATACTTGACTGCTAATCAGAAGGTTGGTGGTTCAAACCAACCATCCTCTCCTCGGAAGGAGGACTGGGCAATCTACTTCCATAGAGATGCTGCCTCAGAAACCCAAGAAGGGCTCGCTGTGAGTCAGAATCAACTCAAAGCAGTGAGTTTGGTTTTTTAATATCTTAAATATGTCTCATTATATTATGGTAATTTCATTTAAAACTCTGATCCTTTACACTTTTTGTGAATTCTGCTAGACCAACTCTTCCAGGTTGGTGTAATATATTTCTTGACTTACCTTATTTGGGCCATGGTGATTTGATGATCACATTCTCACTTTCCATGTGGGAGACCTAGATTTGATTCCTGACCACTGTACCTCAAGTGCAGCCACCCTGCATTTGTCAGTGGAGGCTTGCATATTGCTTTGGTGCTGAACAGGCCTGGTGATCTACTGCTGAAAAAACCAGCCAATGAACACCCTATGAATCACAGCAGTCAAATCCCATGTATATGGGCCTCCATACTTGGGGTAGCAGACTAAATGACAGCTAACAATAATAGTTTACAGCCCTAGGCTATTAATTATTCACTTTGATGCCTCTCTTCATTCTACTCTTCTGTCTCATTTGTTTTTAAATGTTGAAACACTGAGCAGTTACAGGTAAATGGATTTCCAATTGCTTTAGTCTTGGTCAATCTCTTTAAAATAATTTTTGCTTGTTTTCTAGTTGTAAAAGATCCACTTTTATAATGTAAGACTGAGATAGATTTATATCTGTCCTTCATAACTGTGGTAGTTACAGTTGTATATTAACTTGGCTGGGCCCTGGTTTTGAGTGGTTGGGCAGCTAGATGTATTTATTCCCCATGATGCAATTGTAATCACCTCCATGGTGGAATCTGCTGTGAGCAGCTAAGTAGGTGCCTTCAGGATATGGCCTGCTTCCAGCATATAAGCAGAATCTTTGCAAACAGTTTCTAGGAGCTCTGGTGGCATAGTGCCTAAGGCATTTGACTGCTAATCAGAAGGCTGGTAGTTCAAATCCCCCAGCTATTCCTCAGAAGGAAGCTTGGGCAGTCTACTTCCATAGTGATACCATCTTGAAAATCCAAGGAGAGGTTGCTATGAGTTGGATACAATTCAATGGCTGTGGGTTGGGTTTTTTTTTTTTTTTTTTGATTTGTTTTTTTTTTTTTTTTTTTTTTTTTTTTTGGAGAATGGTCTCTAGGTTTTGGCACATCTGGATCTTGCATTTCGCCAAATCTTGGCCTGCTATTTTACCTGTCAATCTTTGGTTTGTCACCCTCAGCAGCCAGCAGCTGCGGGAGTCAGAAAAAGCCTCCAGCTTTGTGTGTGTGTGTAAAGTAACAAGTTTAAATAACTGTCACCACAATGTGCAAAGCATCTCAGTTAATCCACACAACAATGTAAAACTTAAACTGACTTACACATTACCACAGTGTTTAAACTTGAATTCTGAGTAACAGGACCTGTGTTTTAAGAATAAGAAAGAATATGAGTTCTTTGAAAGGTTTTTCTGCTACAAGCGGAACTTTGGTGGCTCTTTCATGACAGGAAAAGTTATAATAGGAATGATAAGCACATCCAACAATCTCATTCCAACGGTAGGACATTTTAGATTCAGCACCCTCACAGAAACAGGCATAGTATGCCATCTTGTTGTCCGTGTGTTATCGGAAGTGGAGTTTATCTGGAGATAATCCAACCTTCATGAGGTAGAAGTAGATGTGGCCAATGAAATACCCTAATACTAAATTGTTAATCACACCCTGTGTTCAACACCATCTCCTAGGTGCATTTTACTAGCAGACTGTCTGCTGACCAGATGCTGGCATATCTGGATCTTGCATTTCAGCTTTTGCTGAATACAAATAAAGGTAGAGGTCCACCACATTTTGGAACTTGGAATGGTCTTTCTCACTGGCATCTACAAAGTGCTCAGTTTCTATCGTTGTGAATTCTCTGACTCTGATCAGTCCAGATTGAGGGGAGATTTCTTTTCTAAATGAATTTCCAATCTGAGCAGCAGCCAAAGGCAATTTTCCTTGGTTGAATTCTAAAAGTTGTTTAAAATTTAGGAAAATTCCCTGTGTAGTTTCTGGTCTTATATACCCTGGCATGTTCCCTCTAGATCCAATGACAGTTTTGAACGTTAAGTTAAAAGATACTTGAGGAAGTAGACCATTTCCATTAATAGGGAACTTTACATTGTAGTTCACAAAAAAATCTCAACTTCTTGCTGTCTGTAGTTACCAAGTTGGGCCAAGACACTTTCCATCTCTGATTTCTTCTCAGCAGAAACTTCTTATTAGATATCATTTTCTATAGATAAGCTTTTAGTAGATGGTCAGCATGAAAACACTCTCTATTTTTTACTTCTTTCGCCATGAGGTAAGCAAATTTGTCTTTGTAGCCTGAGGTCTTTAAAACTACCTCAGAGATGAGCATGGTACAATCACTCTCCAGGATCAGTTCTTCTTGGATGAAGTGCTGCCTGCAGGTCTGAATAGTACTGATCTTCGAAACACATCCAACTGGCCCAAAATCACATGGAACACTAACACCTTCATAAATAGCAAAAGCTTGCTTAATCTCCCCTTCTGGGTATCTTCCATTTTGGCTCTTCCTACAGTGTCATCTTTGGGCTATAGTGCCAGCTCCTTTCCTTCCAGGACCCTCTTCTGAACTTTAAGTTCAGCTACTGCCTTTTTTTTTTTTTTCCAAATTTTTTTAAAATACATTTTATTGAAATATAATTTATGTACAGTGACATAGACTAAAGTGACATGGGTCAATGCTTGATTGATTGATTGACGTGTTCACTCCCCTCCCCTCTCATCCTTGGTAACCAACAAAGAAAGTGTCCTTCCATATATAAACTTTTCCTTGACTTTTTACGATAATGAACTAATACAGTATTTGTCCTGTGATAGACTTATTTCACTCAGCATACTGTCCTCCAAGTTCATCCATGTTATGCAGTGTTTTGCAGATTCTACATTATTTTTTTAATGTTGTGTAGTATTCCATCATGTGTATGTACCATAGTTTGGTTATTCATTCTTCTGTTGATGGGCACATAGGTTGTTTCTATCTTTTTGTTGTTGTAAATAGTGCTGCAATAAACATGGGTGTGTGCATGTATCTGTTCTTGTCCTGGCTCTCACTTCTTTAGGATATATATCTCGTAATAGGATTGGTGGGTCAAGTATTTCTAATTCCAGCTTTATAAGGAATCATCATACTGTTTTCCACAATGGTTGTATCATTTTACAGTCCCACCAGTAGTGTATGAGACTCCCAATCTCTCCACGTCTTCACCAGCATTTGTTATTTTCTGTCTTGTTGAACTTTGCCATTAGTGCTGGGGTGAGATGGTATCTCGTTGTTTTGATTTGCATCTCTCTGAAGGCTAATGATCATGAGCATTTCTTCATGTATTTGCTGGCTGCCTGAATATCCTCTTTGGTGAAGTGCCTATGTATGTCTTCTGCCCATTTTTTAATTGAATTGTTAGTCTTTTTGTTGTTGAGGTGTTGGAGTTTTCTATAAATTTTAGAGGTAAGTCCCTTGTCAGATATGTCATTGCCGATTATTTTTTCCCAATCTGTAGGTTCTCTTTTTAGTCCTTTGGAGAAGTCTTTGGAAGCACATAAAAATTTAATTTTTAGAAGGTCCCATTTATCTAGTTTATCTTCTGCTGTGTGTGCATTTAGGCTTATGCTTGACAGTCTGTATACCATATATTAGGGCCCCTAAATTTGCCCCTTTTTTTTCCCCAGAGGAACTTTATAATTATAGGTTGCACATTTAAGTCTTTGATCCATCTGAGTTAGTTTTTGTGTGTGCAGTGTAGTAGATTACTTAGTATGGCTTTTCTACCCATAAGTCATTGTAAACTCAGTGGTGGAATGAGCAACTGAAGAGCTCCTGATTGTAAATGTTATCCACGTGGAGTATTTCTGTTGGGTGTGGCACAACACAATGTTCTGGGAGGGTCCCACTCTCTCTCAGGTGCTTAGAGTTCTGATGCTGTGATTGGCTAGTTTGACCACCCTGCCAGGCTCAAAAGGAGGCCTCCTAGAGGCAGAACTCTCTCTCTGACTGCTGGTTGAGGAAGACGTGCTGCTGAAAGAGACATGGGCTCCCGAGACATGCATTGCTGTGAAAGAGACGCGAGAGACACACATTGCTGAGTGAGACACTGAGGGACCAGCACTGCTGGGAAAGAGACTGTGAGAGACTGTTGGCTGAGGGATGGTGGGCTGGGAGAGAGACTTAGCATTTTTTCCTGAACTTGAATTGTAGCCTGTGGTGCTTCCCTAATAAACCCCATAATCTGTGAGCTCTGTGTAGCCACTGCAGCAAATTATCGAACCCAGGAGAGAGGTAGTGGGTGCTTTGGGAGGAATGGTTTGTGAAAGGGCTGGAGGGAGGCAGCATGTCTGGCCTTGCAGTAATAGGCCTTGGATTACTGCTGGTAATCCTGTCTTCCTCTTGTGGGATTAGAGGAGGTCAGAACATGTGGCCTCCTTGCCGTTTTTGCAGTGTGTGATGTGAGGTCCAGGTCTTTTTCATTTTTCTGCAGGGGAATATCCACTTTTACCAGCACCATTTGTTAAAGAGACCACCTCTTGCCTATTTAATGGATTTCAGCCCTTTGTCAAAATTCAGCTGACCATATGTTGAAGGATCTATTTCTGGGTTCTCAATTCTGTTCCAATGATCTACGTGTCTGTTGTTGTACTAGTACCAGGCTATTTTGACTACTGTGGCTTTATAGTAGGTTTTGAGATCCAGGAGTGTAAGCCCTCCTATTTGTTCTTCTTCAGTAGTGCTTTGCTTAATCAAGGTCTCTTTCCTTTCCATATAAAATTAGTGATTGGTTTTTCCATGTCCTTAAAGAATGCTGATGGGATCTGGATTGCGATTGCATTGAATGTATAGATTGCTTTGAGTAGTATTGACATTTTCACAACATTCAGTCTTCCTATCATGAGCATGGTATGTTCTTCCATTTAAGTAGATCTCTTACAGTTTCTTGGAGTAGTGATTTGTAGTTTTCTTTGTACAGATCTTTTGTGCCCCTAGTAAGATATATTCTCAAGTATTTTTATTTTTTGGTAGCATAGTGCCTAAGGCACTTGACTGCTAACCAGAAGGCTGACGGTTCAAACTCACTAGCCACTTCTCGGGAGCAAGGTTGGGCACTCTGCTTCCATATTGATACTGCCTTGGAAACCCATGGAGGGATTGCTATGAGTCAGGTCCAACTCAATGGCACATAACAACAACAACAACATTGTAAATGGTATTGATTTCCTTATTTGCTTTTCAGCAATTTCTTTGCTGGTGTACAGGAATCCAACTGATTTTTGTATGTTGATCTTGTATCCTGCCACGATGCTAAATCTCTCAATTAGTTCCAGTAGTTTTTTTGCTGAGTTGATTGTTTTTCTTGTGTTGAACCATCCTTGGGTACCGGTATGAACCCCACTTGATGATAATGTATTATTGTTTTGATATGTTGTTAGAGCCTGTTGGCCAGTATTTTGTTGAAGATTTTTGCATCTGTATTCATGAAGGCTATTGGTCTGTAGTTTTCTTTCTTTGCCTGGTTTTGTTATCACGGTTATGCTTGCTTTATAAAATGAATTTGGGGAGATTCCATCCTTTTCTGTGTTCTGGAGTAGTGTTCTGGAATAGTTTGAGTAGAACTGATGTCAGTTCTTTTCTGAATGTTTGGTATAATTCACCAGTGAAACTGTCTGGGCCAGCGCTTTTTTTTGTTGTTGTTGGTAATTTTGTTATGACCTGTTCAGTTATTTCTTTCTTTATGGGTCTGTTTAAATTTTCCATCTCAGACTCTGTTAGTGTAGGTAAGAAATACTTAATGGATTTAAATAGAAATCTGTCTATTTCTTGTAGATGTTCAAATTTGTTGGAGTATAGTTCTGCATAGTATCTTGATATTATCCTTTAAAATTCTGTTGGTTCTGTTATGGTGTCACTCAATTAATTTATTCATGTTATTTGTATTCTCTCTCTCATTTCCTTTGTTCACTTTGCCAGTAGTTTGTCAATTTTATTAATCTTTTCAAAGAACCAACTTCTAGTCTTGTTGATTTTTTTCTTTTGTCTATTTTCTGTTTCATTTATTTCTACTCAAATCTTTATTATTTCTTTTCTTCTGGTGGCTGTAGACTGTTTTTGCTGCTCTTTTTATAATTGTTGGAGATGTTGGTTTAAAGTGTTGATTTTGACTCTTTCTTCTTTTTTGATGTGTTCATTTATTGCTATAAATTGGCCTCTGATCACTGCTTTTGCTGTGTCCAAAGATGTTGATACGTTGTGTATTCATTCTCATTTGATTGAAGGAATTTTTTTAACTTCATTTTTTATTTCTTCTATTATCCAGTCATTTTGAAGGAGAGTGTTATTCAGTTTCCATGTGTTTGCTCTTTTTCCAGTCATATTCCTATTGTTAATTTCTAATTTTACTGCATTGTGATAGAGAAAATGCTTTGCAGTATTTCAGTGTTTTTAAATTTACTGAGGCTTGTTTTGCGGCCTAACATATGGTCTGTCATGCACAATGTTCCATGTGTACTGGAAAAGAATGTATATTTTCCTGTTGTTGGGTGAAGTGCTTTGTAGATATCTATAAGGTCAAGTTGGTGGATTGTATTGTTTAGTTCTTCTGTGTCTTTGTTGAGTTTCTTTCTAGTTGTTCTGTCTTTGATTGAAAGTGGTGTATTAAAGTCTCCTACTATAGTAGCAACTGGGGTCTTAAAAGCTTTCAGGTGGCCATTTAAGAGGCAGCTAAATCGGAAGCAAAGAAGAGTATGAAAAAACAAGGGCATTTGGAAGCAATCAGCCTTAGTACATGATGGCCCTCAAGACCAGAAGAACTAGATGGTGCCTGGCTACCAATGCCAACCACTCAGGAAAGGATCAAATCTGGAGATCCTTGATAGAGTGGGAGGAAAAAACATGAAACAAAATCCAAAAACTCAGTAATGACCAGAATCACTGGTCAGATGGAGTCTGATGAGACTTCCAATACTATGGTCCTGGGATGTATTCTGAGCCTGGAATAAAACTCACTCCCAGGGGCTGACTCTTAGCCCAATAGTAAACAAGGTGTACATGCAGACCACTCAACCAAGGGTGACATACCCGCATACTCTGTGGAGAAGCATTCCTTGGAGCAATAGACCATGGGGCACTTGAGGGGCAACATTCGCATGGAGGAAATGCAAGACACACCAGAGTGCATAACTATGAGGGGCATGGGGGTGTGGGTTACTGGGCAGGAAGGGGAGGAGACTAGGTTAGGGTTGGGGATGGTAAATGGGGAGTGAAAGTAAATGTACATGTAATGTTGAATGTAAAACAAACTCTGCTCTGTAAACTTGCCCCTAAAGCACAATTGGGGGGAAAAAAAAAAGTATGAAAAAAATAAACAAATAAAATCAAGGGAAAAAAATAAAAAATAAATTAAGGTTCCTACTATGACTGTGGAGGAGCTCTGGTAGCATAGTGCCTAAAGCACTTAACTGCTAACCAGAAGATTGGCAGTTCAGACCCACCAGCCACTCCTTGGAAGGAAAGTTAGGCAATCTACTTCCACAGTGATACCGCCTCGGAAACCCAAGGAGGGGTTGCTGTGAGTTGGGTCCAACTCAACAGCATATAACAACAACAACTATGACTACTGTGTTGTTGTTGTTGTTTGCCGTCGAGTCGGCCCCGACTCATAGTGACCCCTCCTTGGCTCTGTTTGTCTTTTCAGTTCTGTTAGAGTCTGGTTCATGTATTTTGGGGCTTTTTCATTAGGTGCATAGATATTCTTTATTATTATTATGTCCTCTTGCTCAATTGGTTCTTTAATCATTATATAATGTCCTTCCTTGTCTCTTAAGGTGATTTTGTCTTAAAATCAGTTTTATCAGAAATTAATACTGCCATGCCTGCTCTTTTATGGTTGCCATTTGCTTGATATGTCTTTTTCCAACCTTTGATTTTTAGTCTATTTTTGTCTTTGTCCCTAAGGTATGTCTCTTGTAGACAGTATAACAATGGGTTAGGTTTTCTTATCCAGTCTGCAACTCTCCATCTCTTGAGTGGTGCATTTAATCCATTGACATTCAACGTAATTATCGACAAGTATGAATTTGTTGCTGTCATTTTGTTATGTGCTTTTTCATGGTGTTTCTGATTTCTTTGTTCCACATAATTTTCTGTGCTGA
>NW_006921612.1:8908562-8909080 GCF_000298275.1 Orycteropus afer afer
CTTTCATGGAGATACTGCCTCAGAAACCCAGGAAGGGGTTGCTGTGAGTCAAAATGAATTGACAGCAGTGAGTTTGGGTTTTTTTTTTTTTTTTAAATATAATTCTTTGTTGGAAATTTTTTTCTTTCAGGGTTTTATACGTTCCATCCTATTATCTATTCACCTGCATGGTTTCTGTCGAGAAATCTGAGCTTAGTCTTGTTGGTTGTCCTTTGTAGGTAACTTTTTTTTTTAATCCCCGTGCTCTTTCAGAATTATTTCTTTGTGTTTGGTTTGGTGAGTTTGATGATGATATATCTTGGTGATTTTATTTTGGGGTCTGCCCTGTTTGGGGTTCGTTGGACTTCTTGAATAGATATATTCTCATCTTTCATCATACCAGGGAAATTCTCTTCCAACAAATATTCAACAATTTTTTCTGTGGTTTTATTTGTCTCTTCCCGTTCTGGAATTCCAATTACACATAGGTTATTCCTTTTGATGGTATCCCACATGAAGCTTAGGCTTTCTTCTTTTTT
>NW_006921612.1:8911904-8916011 GCF_000298275.1 Orycteropus afer afer
CTTATCAGAGAGTTCCAATGCTGCTTCTTCCTCAGGGATGTGTTCTGGGTCTGTATCCTGTTTCCTTGTTTCTACCACTTTATCCTGCTTCTTTGCGTGGACTGTGATGGTCTGTTGTCTCCAAGGCATTGTGGCGTTGTTGTATTTAGATCTCTGTTAACTGTTTGTAAAATGCAGTCAGGGGTGATTCCGGCTCTTCTTGATAGTTTTTTTATCATTGGCCCATTGGGTGGAGAAGGAGGTAGTATCTCTGACTCAGTAAATTAAGTTGGAGGAGGTGTGGGTGTGGTTGTGTCTTATGGGGACTATTATTGTCTCCCACTCAGTTAGGTACAAATTATAATTGAATAACCTTAAAAAAACTAAAAGCACATGGACAAAAAACACGCCATGTAATCACACAGGAACAGTAACCAAAAAAAGAAAAAAGGAAAAAGCAGCAGAAAAAAACAAGAAAACCTGCAATATCTGGGGATAGGGCATTAAGAGAAAAAAAATAGAGAAAGAGAATAATGAAGGAAAAAATGCAAAAAGAAAAATAAGGAATGGGGTTAACCACAAGAAAAAAGGGGGGAAAAAAACCTTTGAAAAAATTTTCAAGCAGAAACAGGGAAAATTAAAAATGCTTAAAACTAGGACCTGAGAGGGGAAGATTAAGAATAATAGTAAAAAGGACAAAAAGATTAATAATAATAGTTGTTTTAAAATAGACAAATATAAGCAAACTAATCACCAGAAAAAGAAAGCAAAAAAGAAAAAAATTAAAAAAGAGGAAAAAAAAAATCAGTGGAGGACTGGGCAGGGCACTCAGGCTCCATCTGAACACACAGACTGTGATGGAGTTCCTGTGGGCCCAGAAGGTAGGTGGGAGTGGGGGATGGTCACACCTCCATTCACCAAGCAGGTATGGGGTAAAAGATTAACAAGAGGAATCTTGCACCTTTGCAGTCTTGCAGGTCCAGAGGGTTCTTGGGGTTGCTGGAAAGCAGAACGTGTTCTTAAGCCTCAGGAATCTGTGAGAGTGCTTTCTCTTTAAATATCCAAAATAGTCAAGCCGCTTTTAGGCCTTCAAATTGGTGGCGCCCTCCGGACCAGCAAAAGTCCACAGCTCAGCCCGCCTTTCTCTTCACCTTCTCCATTTATTCCCCAGCCACCAGAGCAGTCCTCTGTGCAATCCCTGGCTAGCAGGGCTGATTTTTAGGTTAATTCTTAAGTCCTACCAGCACTCGGGAATCTCCAAGCTGTCTGTGCCATCAGGATCGCTCAGGATCGCTGCCAGACCACAGCTCCGTATGTCTCCTTTTTTGGTATTTTCACACAAATTCTTCTTCTAGTTTGGGTTTAGTCCACTTCTATATCCTTCCATTCAAGGCTCAGGGGTCCACAATTATCTTCTGTGTCTGTTAATTGGTTTCCCTTTTCTTTGTTGAAGAGGCTCTGTGCAGGATTACTGCCTAGTCTGCCATTCTTGCCAGAACCCTCATTTTGTTCTTGCATTGTCTTTCGAAACTGTTTGAGTGTTTTGTCTGTTTTTTTCATCAGTTTTGTCACTGTTTTCCTTGATCTGTCTCTCAATCCATTGACGGTACCTAAATATAATTCTTTTGAATTCTTTACCAGGGAGTTCCAGTGCTACTTCTTCCTTGGGGATATTTTTTGGGTCTGTATCCTGGTCCTTTGTTTGTCCTGTTTTATCTTGCTTCTTTGTGTGGACTGTGATGCCCTGTTGTCTCTGAGACTTTGTGACATTTTTGTGTTTATATTTAATTGGTGATTGTATGTAGGAGTGACTTGCCCACAATTTTCATTTTCTTTGTTTTGATGTTATCTAAGTAATCAGGGTACTGTGGTCCTTTATTTGCTAGTTGGCAGCACTTATACACTCGCCACTTATCTCCTTTCCCATTGTCAGCCTCCCGTATGTCCTTACCGTCCTTGGTAAGTGGAGCCTATTCTTAGATCCCTGGAATCCGAATGAGATTGCTGTTACTTTAATTATCCAAAATGGCCACTGCTTGTTAATAATTAAAATGACTGTGTCCTCTGGACAGCCAAAAGTCCACCACTCACATTGTCTCCCTCTTTGCTGCATCCCTTCTTAGTCATCTCTTAGTCATCCCTTCCTTTCTTAGTCATCCCTCCAGCCCTTGGTCCCTAGGGCTAATCTTTAGGTCAGTTTTCAGCTCCCAGTGCCACTTGGAAATATTCAGGCTGTTGGTACCATCAGAGTAGATGGCAGTCCATAGCTCTGTCCATCTCCTTACTCACTGTTTTCATTCAAGTTCTTCCACTAGTTTGTCCCTAATCCACTTCCGTATACTTCCTTTCAAAGCTCAGGGCTCCAGGACTATCTTCTATATCTCTGTCAACTGGTTTCTCTTTCTTTGTTGAAGAGGGTCTGTGTAGTTTGTCTGCCTATACTGCCATCTTACTGGAAGTCAAGTTCACCTACTGCTTTGTCTACATCTACTTCAGCAGAGCTGAAACCCAAGGTCAGGAGGCCTTCACTCAGCCGCTGGAATTGGCATTTTTAATTTGGATTTCTAGCCTCCTAGTGCCTAAGGCATTTGACTGCTAACCAGAATGCGTGTGGTTCATACCCACCAGCTACTTCTCAGAAGGAAGGTTGGGCAATCTACTTCTGTAGTGGTACCACCTCAGAAACCCAAGGAGGTGTTGCTATGAGTCAGGACTGACTCTTCGGCAGTGAGTTTCTTTTTGTTTTAAACTGTAAGAGAATTAATTCATGTTTCTTTAAACCGTTCACTTGTAATTTCTCTGTTACAGTAGCACTAGAGAACCAAGACAGTAACTATATAGTTTATAATTCAGTATATGGATATTGTGTGTAGATATATTCCTATATTAGAGTCACATTTCCCCAGGGCAGGAACCACACCCTCTACTGAGCTCCATGAGGGAATAAACCACTTTTCTTCTCGTTCCATTTTATCCCTATTAACCACTTATAAAATTGAATCTCACTGATTTGTTTGGAAGGTGGTTTGAGAATTCACATAATTCAGTATTGCCTGGCATAATGTTTTTAGTCATCTTTCTGATTCCTGATGCCTTGCAGATGATAGATACCTAATAATCTAGTATTACTGGTTTAATTAAATTCAGGGCTCTGTGTGTCAGGGCTCTATGTGTTTATATGGGAGCTCTGGTAGCATAGTGGCTAAGACACTTGCCTGCTAACCAGACGGCTGGCGGTTCAAACCCACCAGCCACTCCTCGGAAGGAAGGTTGGGCAATCCTACTTCCGTAGTGATAACTGCCTCGGAAACCCAAGGAGGGGTCGCTATGAGTCGGGGCCGACTCGACGGCACATAACAACAACAACAACAACATGTGTTTATATGTGTGGATTTATGTGTGAATGCACACATATGCTTTCTTTTCACTAATTGATTCATTCACATCTGTCTTGACTACCAAACTAGATTCACAACTCTATATAGCCAAGTGCAGTGTCTTAAACTGATGTTTATAAACTGTAACATCTAACATAGTAATATAGCGTACTCCTTGTGACATCAAGGAATTAAATAAAACCATAGGCCTTAGAGGTTAGAAGAACATTTTGTGGTTAATCCTTGTGTGTTTTTGGTCAATGTTAAATACCTTCATTTCCTTTTAAACACAGTTAGGGACTTGGTAGCAAAATTCAATAGAGAAGAATAGTTCTTGTTTCAAGTTTCTGGAGCCCACACTTGGCTAACAAAATTTGTATGAGGCCAGGGAGGAGGGGTAGTAAAATGAGGCCATTAACATACCACTTCCCTGGTAAAAGGATGAGAAACAAACAAACAAAAAGGATAAGGAGTGTTGAGAAATGAATACTGATTATTTTTCCCAAAGATAGCCCCTTTATTTATTTATTTATTTATTTTTTTGAAAACATGAACAATAATGTGAGTATCTCATATTGGGAAATAAAACTGTTAAAAGTAGCAACTGCCCTTTTGGGCTTAACTCATGATAATGTTTTACCTTTTTCTCATCTTCACTCTTCTTTTTTTTTTTTAATTTTATTTTGATTTGGGTGAAGATTTACAGAGTAAATTCACTTTTCATACAGCAGTTCACATATACTTTGTCTCA